>NW_006774067.1:452761-475779 GCF_000442215.2 Lipotes vexillifer
GGATGGGCGTGTTAACTGCATTCCACCTCCTCTGCGAGGGGCTTGAATTCCTACTGCTGGACGTTGCAGACGTACAGGAGAGGAGGCTTTAATCTAGAGGACTGTACAGAGTGATTCAGGCAATCTTAGTAATATCACTGCCAAATCACATGCGGGAAGATGGACAGAAGATCTGCAATGAAGAGACAGGAAAGGGAAAAGAATACAGCAGAGAAACGTGGGGACAGAGAACACATGATAGAATTAACTGATTATTCCATTTGGGAAATTCGTAGGCAAATCAGGGCTGTTACTTCCGTATACGCCTTCATATACCACCCTAAAAATAGCCTTTTTTTCTTTTATCATATATGACCTAGGGTCTCGGCAGTGGGACGTTTTTCTTGATGATTATGGAGGGTCATGGAACAACCTGATCACTTTCCTGAACACACAGAACAATTTTTGATTTGATATTTGTTTTTCAAGGCTATATCTGTATTTCCACCCTTACGTTTATATTCTGCAGGTTCATGTCTTTCAAACAAGAAAACAATAAAAAGGTTAGAAGAGATGAAATTATCCCAAGCTCCTACTGCAATGGAAAGACAAAATATGAGATTTTAAAAAAAAGTCACAAACAAGAAGATGAAGCCCCAAAGGAACACCTTAGATGAGATTATATCCTTCTTCTGCTAGAATTTGCATTTGCCTATTATCTTCTGGACATGAAGATGTGGCAGTGGGATTCCAGTTGAGGGCAAGTGATGGGTGGAATATACTCATGGAAGGTCAGAGTTTTCAAACTGTGCTCTAGTGATCTCCCATGATCCTTGGGTGGGGTGTGTATGTGGAAGGGAGGGTGGGAAACTGGAACCCTGCCCCTGTCCATGCTGCAGAATGAACTTTCGTTTTACATTTTGGGTTTCCTGAAGAAAAAAAGTGCTTAAAAATATCTAATTTAATCCAACTATCTCATTTCACCAACAAACATGGAGAACTGAGGACAGGGTAACAAATCAGCCCAGGACAGTCGGGTCGATGCCTGATGACCCACTGTAATTTTGAATAGCAGCTCCATAAAGTGACAATAAATTATATACTCACCCAAGCTGGAGAAGTTACAGATCTGCCTAAGGTCCCACATTCCTGTGTGGTTCAGCCAGTACCAGATCATGGCTTGTAGGATTATTCCTACTACTCAGACCTAGCCTCTTATCAGAAAGAAAATTTGTTTATTTGCTTTTTGTTTTTGTCTCACTGACAGGGGAAAGAATTCCATTATAACCTAATAGCAGGCATGGAAAAAATTTAAATGGTCACTGGGTATTTTTTCTTATTTTATTCTACACTGATTCTTTGCCTTAGATATTAATCGAACACCATAGAGCCTGTTTGTATGACCCTTTTGAAAAGTTATGTTAGACTTCGGGATTGTTTTTTTTTCAGTATTTCTGGCTTAAACTGAGGTATAAAAACTGTCTAGAAATGAACCAGAGATGTGTACTAGAGGGAATTCCCAGTATAAACAAGGTCCTTATTTCTAGATTTTCTATTTTACTTGTTTTTGAATAATGCAAATAACAACACAAAAATTAGGAAGTTGAACACAAAATCTGTATCCTTTGTTCATATGAAATGTGAGGTTTCACAGCAATTTTCTACTTGTTTCCATAAACCAGCCCCATGAAACTTAGGGCATATATTTACCATCTTTTCCCATCTGTGAGTTGATAAAAGTGTCCAGGGGTGTTCCATAACAACTCTTTATGGCCGACACCCCTGACCTGCCATGGGGGTCACTATCATTGCTTTTCAGAGTGAGACCGCATCCATTTATAGAGTCTTCCTTATTTTGTGTCTCTCTGAAAAAGGTGTTGCCTTTTCCCCCAACCCTTAGGACCAAGTCCCATTCGGGCCATTAACATCCAAACAGAACTTCTGGCTAGCTAGGGGAAAGAGACTTCTGAAACTCACTCGAGATGAGATGATGCATTGCCCTACAAATGCTGACCCAGCCACGTCACCTCAACATAGCCATGCTGCCTCCATACCCAGAGGCATGCCTGGAAAATGCAAATGCAGACAGAAAAGAACAGGAATTATGACAAGCCCCTTATCAGTATACGTACTCCGAACATTGTATGCTTCCGGGTTCCAAGCAATATGTAAGTTGTTTACGTGAGAAAATCCTGTCAACCTCTACTATTTGACTAATGCTCATATGAAACCTTACTGGTGACAGAAGAAATAGTAAACAGTAGAAGTAGACAACAAGCACTGGAACAGCAATGAGAAAAGCTAGGGCATAGCTTCCAGTAGACCTGGGATTAGAACAATGTTGTTTTCTCGGATCTTGCAGCCTTAAAAAATATTTATTGCATGTGCTCAGTGTAATAGATGCCTAACTGAGATATGACTGCCTATTGTAACTGAGACTGCACTGTAAGTAGGAAGATGAATAGATTATTTCACCTTGGCAACTGCATTACTTTTCAATGTCCTAATTTAAATGCAAAGATCAGGAAGCAAACAGACCTGTACTCCTGTCTCCACTGCAACACTCACCTGATGTGCAATCTCTATCCTCCCTGGGCCTCAATGAGGTGAACTTTTATCCTACTAACTTTGCAGAATTACATATGTTGATGACTTTGAGAAATATCTAAAGCCATATACAACTATCTGACTTTAGAGGACCGTAGATAGACTGCACACTCTTTTCTACACACTCTTTTCTAAGGACCAGGAAACTGTCCCTATGACAAACTGATGATGTCGCCAAAAAGACAGGTTGTGCTCTTGGCCTTCTGAGCCTCAGGACACCTGAAGATTCGGAGAGAAAAGGTTAATGCATGAAAGGAAACATGGAGATCAGGGGATTCTACAGCACGGATGAGTAGGGGAGGAAATGCCAAATCAATTTTCTTGCCTAAACACAATCAAGTGTTCCCATATTCCTCCCAAAGTAACGGGCAACCATTTCAAAAACTGAGGCATATACAACTTTAACCTTGTCAGGATGGTTTCCTCAAAGGACTCTTTTGTTAAGGGGGTGGGCAGGAAACCATTCAGGGCTTCATACTTTTAGAATTATTCCTCCCCAGTCATTTGTTTGGCATGAAAACCTGATCTGCTTAATGTAATTAGCTGATTAAAAGTGGTATTTGATTGATCCCTAGCTATACAAAGTGGTCTTCAGCTGATTGAAGGACACATTCAAACTCTTCGATTGACAGTGTTTGTGTTGGGGATAATATTATCTCTACTCAAGGAGGGGATTAACATTCCTATTTGAACAATTTCAACACCTATGATAATGTATTTATTCATTCCAGAGGCGGGTTTTATTAGTCCCTTTTGAGAATGAAAAGAAAAAACACAGAGATACTTTAAATCATACACTCCTTAGAAAAAATGGGTAAATTATCCACAATGATTATTTACAGTGAGAATGGAAACAAAAATTATCATACTTGATCCATTGATGATGTATAGAAGGAAGAGACTGCATCATGTAACTAAAATTCACCATCACTATCGACTTTGCAGCCTATGTCAATGATGAGACACACTGACTCCAAACACAAGCAGAAAAGAAGTGGTTTGCAGAAGGATGTATTTTTTCCTTCCATTCATGCCTCCCTAATAAAACAAGCAGATCATGCTTTTTTTTCCTTCAACTGTCATTACTAATTTTAAAATATGTATGGCTTCCCCCAATGTTACAGAAGTATAATTAAAGTCCTACCATGGTTGAGAATGCCCCAGAAGTAATGAGTAATAGAATCCTTGCCCCATTACCTTGGCAACTATATGCCTTTCTTGATTAATCATAGATGTCAATTCAAAACCCTAGACATTAGTGGAACTGGGTTCTAATTCTGTGACGAAAGAAACGGAAGAACAGCTTCAGGGCTAACAGCACATTTTGGCTTCTGTAAGAAACTTGCTTGCTTGGGGCAGGAAGAACCGGGTTCCTGATTGGCTGATTCAAAATTAAACAGCTCCCTCCCGCCTTGGGAACTTCCTGTCCTGTGAAGGGTATAAAGGCCTCGCCCGACTGTTAGTCGGGGTCTCACTCACTTCTCTCCGAGTGGGACCCTGTCCGGACAGTTTGTGTAAGCTTCTATACTTGTATAAATCCGTTGCTAATCTTTCTGCTTGGTGTTGGTGATTCTCGGGTGTCCTTGGTTGGGACACGGGGCGCATTTACCGAGGAACTCGACTCCAGGCGTGTGGCTCCCGGACCGCAACAATTCCACTCTACCACTAATGACTGTTCTGAATTCAAGTAAACCACTGAACTTTACTCCAAGCCTCAATTTAGTTACATGTAAATTGGGGCAAATACATGTACCACGTACCTTCCAAATTTAAAACCATCATATGCTAAAGTACTTCAGAATAAAGCAAAAGGACTACATAAATAAAACTGCAACAAATACCAAATAGGTATTTCCTATTAACATTAAATCGCCATAGGAAGAGTAAAGTATCCTTCTGTAGTCCTCCTGGAGATTTTCTATAAACCCATTTGTAGAAAGAGGAAATGACTTAGTGTATCTCATGTACTTTAAATGATACCATTTTTAACTTGTTTTTAACTCAAGTAGAAAATAGAATTCGAGCACTTTGTCACCAGGCCTTAGGGACTCTTCTATCACCTCTCAGAGATGGCCTGACCCTGGCCATAGGCTATTTCAATTTACCCCCCATTGACACAGCTAGCTATCATGGAGACCCAGCACTTAATCAAATCAATCAGGCCCTCGGGCAAAATAAAACCACTTTGAACAGGCAGCGAATGAATCTGGTTTAAAAGTCAGATAAACTTACAAAAAAATAAAAGACAGTTGGCTGGAATAGCATACAACTGCATCTCCTTATACATAAAGTTAATCAATTAGCAGTAAATTGTTAGAACTTTACCATTTGGTCTGATCATTTTGCAGCTTCCAAAGCCTCCCCCTCTGGCATACAGCTGTGAACTCCGTTTCTACTAGAACCAGACCCTGGAAGTTCAACGCTTTCAACCCCCTGTATTTTATCCTCTCTCAGTCCAGCAAAGCTTTAATACCTGTGTATTAAACAGACTTTACACTAGTTGGCTACACATACAAGAAATAAAAATCCGTATAACTAGGATTCTAACCATAAAACCGTTTGCCCACATGGTATTCCCATCATGCCCAAAGACACAAACATGTTTGGAGGTTGAAATGTAAATGGGATTATTTATTTGCTGAGCATAACAGGAGGAAAAATAAAATGTAGTGCTACAGTCCTCACAATTAGAACTCAGTCAATTTATTGTCCACTGTCAGGGTGCTGAATTTCACACACACACACATGCACCAAGAAGAAAAAAAAAAAAGGCTGAGCATGAAGCATACAACACAAATTCTATTACACAGAAAGCAGGGAAGACATATAATGAAATCTTTTTCTGTCTACAAGGTCATCCTTCTAATTCATGGAATTCATTTAATCCTGAGGTCCAATTCAATGTGTCCTCTTCTACAAATAAATCCATACAGGTTCCTAACAAGAGCTTTGATAGGGGGTTCAGAATGCAAATGAGAAAAGCAACCATAACAGAGCCACTGGTAAATTGCTTTTGCGGGGGCTAAGTACCACAAAAGAAGGATTTTTCCATCTTAAGTATCTTTTAGAGGGCAATAAACCGCTGTATCCAAAAAATTAAACTCTAGGCAAAAAGTTAAACTAATAACATGTGCTAGAGGTTAATTTTCAAGGGCTTAGATCTATAATTTACCACCCGCTTCTTCATTAGCGGCACCAACTCGTCATTAAAAACTTCTCTAGACTGTGCCTTCCTTTGGGACTCGTGATTCATGTGACTGGGAGAGTAACAATTATTCATCATTCAGTCTTTAGTAACTGCTCATCAAAAAGGACCAAGGTCTGACTTCACCTTTGTATCACATGTGACAGATTTTATGAGAAGCTACAAACATTTAAAAGTCCTGCTGTTTAGATTAATCTGATAAAACAGAACATCTCAATATTCATTGTAAAGTAAGTGAAATAAAACCACTCCTCCCACCAAAACAACTGTCATGGTTATTACCTTAAAATCTTGCTACAGTAATAGGGGCATAATTCAAAACACTCCTCAAAACAGCAAAGAGAACATAATTATCAGTTAATAAAATGATAGATATCCTATAAAGTGTCAGTCTATCTTTCCATCTTACAAAAATATTGTTTGATTTTTTCACTGAGAGACAAATGATATATATGTCTTGGTATACAGGAGTTCTCCTACTGTCAGAATGCTTTTGTTTGTGAAATGCTTTGTGCTCACTCACTAATACTACATACATGTTTACCAGCTGAAGCATAAATCTGTGTCTCATTCTTTTCTGAGAAAAATGTATTACATTTAAGTGGTTACTATCAGCTGAACCATAATATCTAAGTATGATACGTGAGGGATTTTCAAGTGAATATTCAAACACACAGTTCTGTGGTTATCCACATTTCACTGATAGTTACTCGGCCTTAAAAGGCCAGCAGAAGTCATGCCAAACCCTTACACCATTTTGGTGCCCCAGGCTTCAGCTCACATTTCTCTGGATCAATTGAGTCATAGCAGGGGGAGCTCCTTCAATCTCAAACATTCCCTGTTTTTTCTTGTTGATTGCCTCACATAATGACTCTACCTTTGCTTGTATCACGACACAATAATGCTGACTGTGGAGTGGGATTTCAATATCCTCACCCAAATTTGCCTAATCCCAGTCAAGGTCCCACACACTATTGGCCACGCTACGATTCATTTTTGCTTCCTACCATATCTCATTTTCTAATGACCCTTCCTCAGGCCAGTAAACAAGACAATCTCAGATTTCAAGACATATTTAAAATTCAGCTCATGGCTTTGGCCTTTATTATGAACTTAAAATAAATACACGCTGCAACTGACTTTTAAGGATCCTTTCAATTGCAACACTGCCAAGTTCTTGCTGGACATCGAGTCTTTATTCTTAATAAAATCAAAATGCATAGTAAATGTACACTTAATTATTGTATACTTACTATAACAGCTGGGTTCGTTAGCAACAATAGCCCACCTAATTCTCACATCAGTTCTGCAACAGGTGCTATTATCATGCCCACTTTGCAGATAAAGAAACTGAGACATGGAGAAGCTACATAATTTGTCCATGCTCACACAACCTATAAGAAGTGTTAGCATATTGTGAAGACTCAGCTTTTACATGACACTTCGTATTGCTTCTGCACCAAACAATGTTGTATTAAGGTGTTATAACTCTGATATCTCCTTTCAAAGGGAATTATACAAATGGCTTCCCCGTTTAACAGTCTTCAGTGATCACTGATACTTGCAGAATAAAGTACTAACTCCTTCATCTAAAATGTATACACTTTCTGGGCTTCCCTGGTGGCGCAGTGGTTGAGAATCCGCCTGCCGATGCAGGGGACACGGGTTCGCGCCCGGTCGGGGAAGATCCCACATGCCGCGGAGCGGCTAGGCCCGTGAGCCATGGCCGCTGAGCCTGCGCGTCCAGAGCCTGTGCTCCGCAACGGGAGAGGCCACAACAGTGAGAGGCCCGCGTACCATAAAAAAAATAAATAAATAAATAAATAAAATAAAATAAAATGTATACACTTTCTGGGTTGCCTACCCTTCCACCTTCATCACGAGGCACCTGTCCCTGACACATAATTTTGCTTGTGGGGACTGACTGTTCCCTAACTTTTCACGTTCCCTTACGTCTTTGCACACTTGCAGACTCACATCCTGAAACATCCTCCTCCATTGTGTCCATCTGGCGGGTTCCCACTCATCTTTCATGACTCACTTCAAGCATCTTCTCTCTGGGCATTTGTCCCTGAGGCCCAGCCAGCAGGCAGAACGGTCACTCCCACTTCTGCTTTCCCAGGCCCCCTCTTCATACGTCTAGTACAGCTATGAAAGTTTCATACTAAAACTGTTTGTCTCTCGCCAGCAGTGACCTCCTTAACAGCGACTATTTTCTCTGTCATCCTTTCAGCAGTACACATGCTTCAAAAAATAAGCAAAGGAAAGAATGTATAAGTGGCATTACTGGAGTTGAACAACAAACATCGCCTACATACAAGCTCTGGAATTCTAGGACTTTGTGGCTGGCAAGACTGAACGACTAGGAAGATGTGAACTAGAGAGAGTCATTTCTATGTCTTAAGAGGAGTTCTTTAAAAAATACTCAACATGGGGGACTTCCCTAGTGGCGCAGTGGTTAAGAATCCGCCTGCCAATGCAAGGGACACGGGTTCGATCCCTCGTCTGGGAAGATCCCACGTGCCACGGAGCAACTAAGCCCGTGCGCCACAACTACTGAGCCTGCGCTCTAGAGCCTGCAAGCCACAACTACTGAGCCCACGTGACACAACTACTGAAGCCCACACACCCTAGGGCCCACATGCCACAACTACTAAGCCCACGTGCTGCAACTACTGAATCCCGCGCACCTAGGGCCCATGCTTCACAACGAGAAGCCACCACAAAATGAGAAGCCCAAGCACCGCAACAAAGAGTAGCCCCCTCTTGCCGCAACTATAGAAAACCCGCACGTGGCAACGAAGACCCAACTCAGCCAAAAAAATAATAAAAAATAAAAAATATTCAACATGGAAATCTCGTTGTACGGAAACTATACCTGTTACATAGGTCCAAAGTGGAAAGAGCATGACACTTGTAAGACCCTACAAATAACTCAGCATGGCTGGAATGGGAGGTGAAGATGGTCAGATTCAATAAGAGGCAGGGCCAGATCCTAGAGGTCCACATGCCATGGAACAGATTGAATCCTGCTTGAATACTTTACTAGCCTTCGTGGTTCAAATGCCACTTCCTCCATCAAGCACTCTGTAGTTTCGCCATCTGGAGGAAGCCTTCCCCTCCATCTGCTCCTCTCCATGGATACTTGCACTTGTCTACAGAACTTGCCACCTTTTCCTCTGCACAAGTCTTACCTGCTGGACACAAACTCATTAAGGGCAAAGTCTATGTCCTTCTTCCTGCCACTTACTCCCAGAACATAGCCCAGAGCCCAGTACATTGTGGTGTGAAAAATCAGGCATTCTCTAGGTTCTGAAACTACTTTTAATATGTATATATTTCAACTAAAATTCAGTAGGGTCTATAAGCATTACAACAAATTTATGATTATGCATCATAGCAATAACAGGATAGATGTCAAGTAACAAAATTTCTCTCTGGAATTCCCAATATGCTAGATCTTCACTTGGGCACAAAACTTTGCACAAATAGCTATCTTGTTATTGATTACATAGACATGAGGTCTCAACACAGTCTCCTGTCTAGAGTAAGTTGTAAAGCTGTATTTGATTCACAATCACTTACGTCAAAAGCTTAGAAAAGGTTTCAAATGCATCATACTGAAAATGTTGGTGAAGAAAAGCATTGTGTTATGGGTAGGGGCAATGTGGCTGTGGGGATAAAGAGGACATTTATGTCCTTAGTGAGTAAAAAAGGTTAGATTCACACATTAGGTCACAAACCACAGCTCAAAACCTACCAATTTTCTAGAAGAAGAGGGAAAAACAATAACACAACCACATAGGGGCCAGGCAGAGTAAGACTCACTCACCCAGCACGTGGGCATGAAAAGAATCAATAGGAAAATTGATGTTCCTGAAGATTCAGCTACAGATCAAGGACAGTGTAAGGTGCATGCTTGAAGTTAGCATTTCAATTTGAGTCAGAGCTAGTATCATCATGCTGAAACATTTCACTGAAGGCATAACCTTCAAATGTGATCATTTCATAATCATGGAATCTACTACAAGGACCCAGCTTCATAACAAAACAAATACTACCTTTTTAGTGTGAACAGCTGCCCTTTATTCTAAAGTAAGCTGTATACTTTGTGGGTTATTTTGTGGGAAAATTTCCTTATGTAGACTTTGCCCTGGATTCTGTCATGAGAAGCAGAACATGGATATTTCTTCATCACTTAAAAAAGTTAATGTAATTAAATGGTTGACAATGAGGTACATGGATGAGCCCAAAGGTACCCAGCCTTTGTGTGGTGAGACATTCACTCCAGATGCCACCTCCCTTAGAGCCATACACACTGTAGAGACTTGGGATATAGGGGAAGGATTCCTGTCAGCCAGAAGGAAGAAGCAATCCTGCTGCCACATTCACAGAATCATCCTGTGGTATTTCCTCCCCACCAACCCTGCTAGAAGGAAGGAGGGACAGGAGGCAGCTGCTCAGTAATGAATATCAACAAGGACCAATGAACATTTGCACAGTACTTTAGAGTTTGAGTCCCGTCACATATATTACCTTAATCTGAATCATGATGAACCGAGGTCCACAGTCAGCCAAGCTGGCCAGAGCCATCATCAACCAGTGTAAGGTCCATAAAGGCAATGGACACGCATACAAAGAAATCAGCGAAGTTTCAAGTATTAGGACGGTAACAACTACAGAGCTTCCTTCTAAAGAACTTCCTCCTACGATTAATTCAAACACCATAAGGTCATCCAGTTAAAACATCAATATTTTCTATTCCTTTTACAGGCCCACAATCCCTAAGTGCAATTCATAATCCAAAAAGCTCTGAAAATCCAAAGTTTCTCATAACTGAACTTGAAGTAAAATAAGGTTATAGTCTTTATCTCACCGTATTAGTTTTCTATCAGTACTGTAATAAGTTACCACGAATGTAGTGGCTTAAAACACAAATTTATTGTCTTACATTTCTGGAGTTCAGAGGTCCGACAGGGGTCTCACTGAGCTAAAATCAGACCATCAGCAGGATGGCATTCCTGTCTGGAGGCTCTAGATGACCATCTGTTTCCTTGCCTTTTGCAGCTCCTAGAGGCCATCTGCATTTCTTCACCCATGGCCCCTTCTTCCATCTGCAAAGGCAGCAAGGTAGCATCTCTCTGTTTCCATCACCACATCTCCTCCTCCCACCACATCTGGGAAAAGTTCTCTGCTTTCAAGGACCCTTGTGATTACACTGGGCTCACCCAGAGAATCCAGGTTCATGCCCTCATCTCTAAGTCTTTAAACCTCAGTCACAAATGCAAAGTCCCCTTTGGCCATGAAAGGTGACATATTCATGGGTTCTGGGGATTGGAATGTGGACATTTTAGGAAGAGGACATTATTCTGTCTACTACTCCTACCTACTCTGAATATTCACAGATTTTCTTACAGAAATAGTCATATGTTTGACCAAGAGAAGCTGCCCCAGGCCACACTGGGATTGTTACATGACACACACACACACACACACACACACACACACACACACACACACACACTCTATTGTCTTTCTAAAATATGAATTAGTCCAAATTCTGAAACATTTCTTATCCCTAGGGTTTCAGATAAGATTGTGACCTATACCATGATGTATCTGTACTACTGGATCTTTCCCTCCTCACCAGGGCCTTTTCTGTCCACCCCTTCTAAAGAAGGAATTGCTCTTCTAATAGGTCAGATACAAAAACAATGACCAGACTTTAATTATTAGTGAGCAGGGTCACCATGCTTTAAAGAGCACAAAACCAGGGTCTACTCCCTCTCTCTTTCTACTTCCTAGTTTTATATGGCTGTTAAGAGGGGTCCTAATTTCAACTTTGGACATGACTCTTTCTCTTCTTGACTTAATTCCCAAATTATGGCTAGAACAGAGCATATGAAGACTAAAAATATATATCTGGACTCAAGCCTAGAGTACATGCTCCAAACCACCTTTTTCCAAAGAGCCCTGCATCAAGGGTAATTAGCACCAGCTCAAGCTATTAATAAAGTGGTACTCTGATTACCATTTGGCTGCCACTGCCTGCATTTACCTTCCCTGGGGTCCCTTCACAGGGACAGAGGTAACTGGCAGAACAGATTCAGGTATGTCTGGGACTCTAACATACTACTATTTAAACTCCATCTCAATCCTTAAAATATACAATTAGCAAGCACAAATATCAGGAAATTTACTTGAATGTTCATAAAATGCATTTCCATTCTGGCAGGGAAATTATACATATACATATATTTCCAAAGTATGATACAGACATTTGCCCTATAGGGAATACGCTGAACAGACATTCCTAGCTAGTTAGCTAAAAACGGAAAGAGCTATAGGTAATGGCATAATTTCTAATGCAACTTCCTGTGACATTACTGAGAGATTATCTGCTGTAGGCAGAAAAGCCTTTGTGGTTACTGAAGCCACATATAGGAGACTTTCAAAAGAGCATTAGCATTCATTAACAGTGTAGAACTCAGGATAACTCTCAATTATGGTAACATAATTTAACTGGATCTTGTGTTGAATGCAGCCTAACCATAATAAATTGTAAAGTCTAGCTATAAATAATCAGCTGAACACTCTGAAAAATAAAAAAAAAATTTATAATTAAGCACATTCCAACTTTCTCTAGGGCAAGGACCTTGTCTTACTCATTTCTGTACCCCTGTTATCCTCATCACAGCAGGGAAGGCAATTAATATATATATCTATAAACTTTTTGTTAAAAATCATGTTTACTTCACTGGGTAAATTAAAGCCATGCCAAATGTGCAAAGAACATAAAACAAGCACACAAGATGAACACATTATCCAACAAAAACAAAAGCCTGCTTAGCAGAAGACATCTACAAAAACACTCCCAGACTCTATACACATCTGCCATATAGCCTTTTCACCAGCAACTAACAGTAGCTTAATTTCCACATATTTCACAAAGAACAGAAAAACCAGACCAGACGTGTTGCTTATCCTCAATTCTAAAGGTAGTTCTTACTACACACTGCGCTCAAACATAAAAATATCAAGAAGAACTAGTGACTTCATTATCTTTCTCCTGAGGCTTGTGATGCAACTCATTTGTGATGTCCTAAAAACTAAATTCTGAATGTCTACTTATTGGTTTTCCTAAGTCCTCCCAGGTGATGCTTGTTCAAACAGCAAATGTACATGCCATGGACAAAAAAAAAAAAAAAAAAATCAATTTCAATTCCCAGAGAGCATGATATTGGTACAGGTCAGTAAACACCATCACTGTTTTATACCAAGATAACCTTGGATCTGAAAAAATTCTCGGAGGCAAAAGAATCCTATTTGTAACCCTACCTAACAAATTAAATAGCAGAAGTACTAAAACCTTATGCTCCAAAGCTTACGACGAACAGCTCATTTATGAAAATAATATTCACACCAATCTAAATGATCAAAAACCTTACTTCTTCGTGTTCTCCAAGTGCCTAGTACCTACTTAATATATATTAAAGATTCAATCACCCTTTAAATTTTTATGGGATAATTTATGTAGATAAAATCAAACATCCATGAAAAAAGTGAGGTTATTGTTTTTTTGGTTTTCTAATCCCTACCATTTTGTATGTACCAAAATTTTACTTATATAGAATCTATTCTACCTACAATAATATCCAATTTTCAGATTCTCTTAAACTTGTAATATAACAATGAGAAAATGAGAAAAATAGATCGATACATAAAACCCAGAACCATGCTTAAGGAGGGAAGCCTAACAATATACACCAAAGACCGGAAGTGCAGACTCATGAAGAATGGCTACATTGGGTAATATTACCAGGGCCTCATTTGGAGCATATTCTATTTTGGGAACTTTTATCTTACCTAGTTCAGAAGATAACAGAAGAAAAGCTTCTATGGTAATGAAAGCCTAAATTTTAAAGGCCTGTGTGTTTGGGGGTGGGGGGAGCTCTTTGGGGGAATAACCTGAAAGTAAACTATGATACTAGCTCAAAGTTTACCCAAGCATGGCTAGAGCACTTCCCAATCATCAATCTCCAGCCCCTACTTTCTCTCAAAATTCCAAAACCACTGAGTTTTTAAACAGATACTTTGCCAAATGGAAGTGCTGAGATTAAGTTCCAGGTTTGTAACCTATGGAAGAAAAGACATTATACCTTCTGCCCTCATTTAATTATGGATAATGTCCACAAAAGATTCATTCTGAGGAGTAAAAGCTTGAAAGAAAGCTAGGATGCCAGAAATTCACTGTGGTGAATTCAGATTTAAACAGCATCCTGTCAGCTAGAATTCTATTAACTGGTACTTCTACCTACCTATAGAACAATGGTAACTAGTTATTGATATTTATAATAACAACCCTGAGGCAGTTCAAGGTTTTTGTAGTGCTGCTGCATAACAAATTACTCCAAAATTTAGCAGTTTCAAACATTTAGTAACTCATGCAGTTCCTATGGGTTATGAATTCAGAAGCGGCTTAGCTAGTTGGTTCTGGCTTATGGTCTCTCGAGAGGATATAGTCAGTGTGTTAACAAGGACTGCAGTCATCTGCAGACTTCACCAGGGCTGAAGGACCCTCTTCCAAGGTGGCTCCTTCAGGTGGCTGGTAAACTGGTGCTGGCTGTCAGCAGAAGGCCTCACTTCCTTGCCACTGGAATCTCTATGGCCTGCTTGACTGTCCTCACAACATGGCAGGTGGCTTCTCCCAGAGTGAGTCACCCAAGAGAGCAAGGCAAAAGTGACAGTATCTTTTATGACTTCACTTCACAAGTCATACACCATCACATCCGCCATATTTCTCTGATCACATAGAACCATGCTTTTAAAATGTGGGAGAGTAATTTACAAGAGTATGAATAGCAAAAGGAAAGGATCATCTGGGGACCATCTTGGAAGCTGGCTTTTCTGATCTTGAAATAAGCTTCCAAATGAAACAAAGATAATGCTGAATACAATATAGTTTTAGAACTGTTTATTATAGCCCAATTTCTTGAAAATTATTCTTTTTTTTTTTTTTGGCCATGCCATGCAGCTTATGGAATGTTAGTTCCCCAACCAGGGATTGAAGGTGGGCCCTAGGCAGTGAGAGCGGAGTCCTAACCACTGGACTGCCAGGGAATTCAATCTTTAAAACGATAATATGGCATCAATCCTACTGGATGACATCTTTGAGGGAGACATTTCATAAATGTCTGTTGAACCAAACTAATCCCAGAGTTTTAAACCCTGACACTGCATTTGCTCAGTTCCAACACATTTCTCATGTATCATTCTGTGTATATTATTTTGTTGACTTGCCACTAAATGCTGTTATAATAACTATCAGTTTAGTATCAATATTTCTGATAGTATCATTATTATGTAAAAAGCAGATATTAGATCCTCAAAACCAGAGTGAATCAGAATTTGCATGGTCAGAGAATCACAGAAATCAAGAAGGATCTTAAGAGGTTATCTAATTTGTTACAGTTGAATGATGGGTCCCAGGGAATCCATTATACAGTCCTTTCTACTTTTGCTTATAATTTTTTTTCATTATGCAAAGTTTTCAATAAAGAGGTATACTAATGCAATACATTCATTTTGCAGATGAGGACATACCCTCAACATGTGAAGAAATTTACCTATTCAATGCAGCTCTTAATACTAGAACTCATGAAGGAAAAAAAAAAAAGCAAGGATGAAACATCACATCTTTAAACAAGTAATATTTTCTCATAATGAGACTTCAAGTGACTTCACAAAAAAAAAATTATTCAGCAACCTTTAGCAAAAGCTTGTAGTTTTAGGATTACATTAGAGTAATAAGAGGCAGCTGTAGCTTGTGAGTAAACAGCACTCTAATACTAAAGCTAGAAGCTTTACATTTGTTCAGTTTTTTAAGCTGATGTATTATATTACTACTGGAACTAATCCTGATTTCGAGTTTCAGTTTTTGAACTTAAAAAATCTATGCATAGGAGGAGCTTCAAGATGGCGGAACAGTAAGACGCGATCGCCTTCCTCCCCACAGATACACCAGAAATACATCTACATGTGGAACAACTCCTACAGAACACCTACTGAACGCTGGCAGAAGACCTCAGACCTCCCAAAAGGCAAGAAACTCCCCACGTACCAGGATAGGGGAAAAAAAAAAAACAGACAAAAGAATAGGGACGGCACCTGCACCAGTGGGAGGGAGCTGGGAAGGAAGAATGGTTTCCACACACTAGGAGGGCCCTTCGCGGGCGGAGACTGCGGGTGGCGGAGGGAGGAACCTTCAGAGCCATGGAAGAGAGCACAGCAACAGGGGTGCGGGGGGCAAAGCGGGGAGATTCCCAACAGAGGGTCGGTGCCGACCGGCACTCACCAGCCCGAGAGGCTTCTCTGCTCATGGGCCGGGATGGGCGGGGGCTGGGAGCTGAGGCTCCGGCTTCGGACGGAGCGCAGAGAGAGGACTGGGGTTGGCGGCGTGAACACAGCCTGAAGGGGGCTAGTGCGCCACAGCTAGCCGGGAGTCTGGGTAAAGGTCTGGAGCTGCCGAAGAGGCGAGAGACTTCTTCTTCTTCTTGCCTCTGTGTTTCCTGGTGCGCGAGGAGAGGGGATTCAGAGCGCCGCTTAAAGGAGCTCCAGAGACGGGCGCGAGCCGCGGCTAAAAGCGCGGGCCCCAGAGACGGGTATGAGACGCTAAGGCTGCTGGTGCCACCACCAAGAAGCCTGTGTGCGAACACAGGTCACTATCCACACCCCACTTCCGGGGAGCCTGTACAGCCCGCCACTGCCAGGGTCCTGGGATCCAGGGACAACTTCCCCAGGAGAACTCACGGAGCGCCTCAGGCTGGGGCAACGTCACGCCGGAGAACGCATGGCGCGCCTCAGGCTGGTGCAGTGTTATGCTGGTCTCGGCGGCCGCAGGCTCACCCCACATACGTACCCCTCCCTCCCCGCGGCCTTAGGGAGCCAGAGCCCCTGAATCAGCTGCTCCTTTAACCCCGTCCTGTGTGAGCGAAGAAAAGACGCCCTCAGGCGACATACATGCAGAGGCGGGTCCAAATCCACAGCTGAACCCCAGCAGCTGTGCGAACAAATTAGAGAAAGGGAAATCTCTCCCAACAGCCTCAGCAGCGGATTAAATCTCCACAATCAACTTCATGTACCCTGCATCTGTGGCATACCTGAAGAGACTACGAATCATCCCAAATTGAGGAGGTGGACTTTGGGAGCAACTATATATATATATATATTTTTTTCCCCCCTTTTTCTCTTTTTGTGAGTGTGTATGTGTATGCTTCTGTGTGTGATTTTGTCTGTACAGCTTTGCTTCTACCATTTGTCCTAGGGTTCTGTCTGTCCATTTTTTTTATTACTTAAAAAATTATTTTCTTAATAATTAATTTTTATTTTAATAACTTTATTTTATCTTCTTTTTTCTCCCTTTTGTTCTGAGCCATGTGGAGGACAGCCTCTTGGTGCTCTACCCAGGCATCAGGGCTGTGCCTCTGAGGTGGGAGAGCCAAGTTCAGCACATTGGTCCACCAGAGACCTCCTGGCCCCACCTAATATCAGACGGCAAAAGGTCTCCCAGAGATCTCCATCACTAAGACCCAGCTCCACTCAACGAGCAGCAAGCTACAGTGCAGGACACCCTATGCCAAACAACTAGCAAGACAGGAACACAACCCCATCCATTAGCACAGAGGTTGCCTAAAATCATAATAAGGCCACAGACACCCCAAAACACACCACCAGACATGAACCTGCCCACCAGAAAGACAAGATCCAGCCTCATCCACCAGAACACAGGCACCAGTCCCCTCCACCAGGAAGCCTACACAACCCACTGAAGCAACCTTAGCCGCTGGGGACAGACACCAAAAACAACGGAAACTACAAACTTGCAACCTGCGAAAAGGAGACCCCAAACACAGTAAGTTAAGCAAAATGAGAAAACAGAGAAACACACAGCATATGAAGGAGCAAGGCCATAACCCACCAGACCTAACAAATGAAGAGGAAACAGGCAGTCTACCTGAAAAAGAATTCAGAATAATAATAGTAAAGATGATCCAAAATCATAGAAATAGAATGGAGGAAATACAAGAAAGGTTTAACAAGGACCTAGAAGAACTAAAGAGCAAACAGTGATGAATAACACAATAAATGAAATTAAAAATTCTCTAGAAGGGATCAATAGCAGAATAACTGAGGCAGGAGAACAGATAAGTGACCTGGAAGATAAAATAGTGGAAATAACTACTGCAGAGCGAAATAAAGAAAAAAGAATGAAGAGAATTGAGGACAGACTCAGAGACCTCTGGGACAACATTAAAGGCACCAACATTCGAATTATAGGGGTCCCAGAAGAAGAAGAGAAAAAGAAAGGGACTGAGAATATATTTGAAGAGATTATAGTTGAAAACTTCCCTAATATGGGAAAGGAAATAGTTCATCAAGTCCAGAAAGCACAGAGTCCCACACAGGATAAATCCAAGGAGAAACACACCAAGACACAGATTAACCAAACTATCAAAAATTAAATACAAAGAACAAATATTAAAAGCAGCAAGGGAAAAACAACAAATAACACACAAGGGAATCCCCATAAGGTTAACAGCTGATCAACAGCTGATCTTTCAGCAGAAACTCTGCAAGCCAGTAGAGAGTAGCCGGACATATATAAAGTGATGAAGGAGAAAAACCTACAACCAAGGGTACTCTACCCAGCAAGGATCTCATTCAGATTTGACGGAGAAATTAAAACCTTTACAGACAAGCAAAAGCTAAGAGAATTCAGCACCACCAAACCAGCTTTACAACAAATGCTAAAGGAACTTCTCTAGGCAGGAAACACAAGAGAAGGAAAAGACCTACAATAATAAGCCCAAAACAATTAAGAAAATGGTAATAGGAACATACATATCGATAATTACCTTAAATGTAAATGGATTAAATGCTCCAACCAACAGACATAGACGGGCTAAATGGATACAAAAACAAGATCTATATATATGCTGTCTACAAGAGACCCACTTCAGACCTAGGCACACATACAGACTGAAAGTGAGGGGATGGAAAAAGATATTCCATGCAAATGGAAATCAAAAGAAAGCTGGAGTAGCAATACTCATATCAGACAAAATAGACTTTAAAACAGACTATTACAAGAGACAAAGAAGGACACTACATAATGATCAAGGGATCAATCCAAGAAGATATAACAATTGTAAATATTTATGCACCCAACATAAGAGCACCTCAATACATAAGGCAAATACTAACAGCCATCAACTGGGAAATCAACAGTAACACAATCATAGTAGGGGACTTTAACACCCCACTTTCACCAATGGACAGATCATCCAAAATGAAAATAAATAAGGAAACACAAGCTTTAAATGATACATTAAACAGGATGGACTTAATTGATATTTATAGGGCATTCCATCCAAAAAAAACAGAATTCACGTTCTTCTCAAGTGCTCATGGAACATTCTCCAGGACAGATCATATCTTGGGTTACAAATCAAGCCTTGGTAAATTGAAGAAAACTGAAATCATATCAAGTATCTTTTCCGACCACAACGCTATGAGACTAGATATCAATTACAGGAAAACATCTGTAAGAAATACAAACACATGGAGGCTAAACAACACACTACTTAATATCCAAGAGATCACTGAAGAAATCAAAGAGGAAATCAAAACATACCTAGAAACAAATGACAATGAAAATACGATGACCCAAAACCTATGGGATGCAGCAAAAGCAGATCTAAGAGGGAAGTTTATAGCAATACAATCCTACTTAAGAAACATCTCAAACAAAAAACCTAACCTTACACCTAAAGCAATCAGAGAAAGAAGAACAAACAAAACCGAAAGTTAGCAGAAGGAAAGAAATCATAAAGATCAGATCAGAAATAAATGAAGAAAGAAATGAAGGAAACGGTAGCAAAGATCAATAACACTAAAAGCTGGTTCTTTGAGAAGATAAACAAAATTGTTAAACCATTAGCCAGACTCATCAAGAAAAAAAGGGAGAAGAGTCAAATCAATAGAATCAGAAATGAAAAAGGAGACGTAACAACTGACACTGCAGAAATACAAAGGATCATGAGAGATTACTACAAGCAACTCTATGCCAATAAAATGGACAACCTGGAAGAAATGCACAAATTCTTAGAAATGCACAACCTTCCAAGACTGAACCAGGAAGAAACAGAAAATATGAACAGACCAATCACAAGCACTGAAATTGAAAATGTGATTAAAAATTTTCCAACAAACAAAAGCCCAGGACCAGGTGGCTTCACAGGCAAATTCTATCAAACATTTAGAGAAGAGCTAACACCTATCCTTCTCAAACTCTTCCAAAATATAGCAGAGGGAGGAACACTCCCAAACTCATTCTATGAGGCCACCATCACTCTGATACCAAAACCAGACAAAGATGTCACAAAGAAAGAAAACTACAGGCCAATATCACTGATGAACACAGATGCAAAAATCCTTAACCAAATACTAGCAAACAAAATCCAACAACACATTAAAAGGATCATACACCATGATCAAGTGGGGTTTAACCCAGGAATGCAAGGATTCTTCAATATACGCAAATCAATCAATGTGATACACCATATTAACAAATCGAAGTAGAAAAACTATATGAGCAGCTCAATAGATGCAGAAAAAGCTTTCGACAAAATTCAACCCCCATTTATGACAAAAACCTTCTAGAAAGTAGGCATAGAAGGAACTTTCCTCAACATAATAAAGGCCGTATATGACAAACCCACAGCCAACATCGTTCTCAGTGGTGAAAAACTGAAACCATTTCCACTAAGATCAGGAACAAGACAAGGTTGCCCACTCTCACCGCTGTTATTCAACATAGTTTTGGAAGTTTCAGCCACAGCAATCAGAGAAGAGAAAGAAATAAACGGAATCCAAATTGGAAAAGAAGAAGTAAAGCTGCCACTGTTTGCAGATGACATAATACTATACATAGAGAATCCTAAAGATGCTACCAGAAAACTACTAGAGCTAATCAATGAATTTGATAAAATAGCAGGATACAAAATTAATGCTCACAAGTCTCTTGCATTCCTATACATTAATGATGAAAAATCTGAAAGTGAAAGTAAGAAAACACTCCCATTTACCACTGCAACAAAAAGAAGAAAATATCTAGGAATAAACCTACCTAAGGAGACAAAAGACCTGTATGCAGAAAACTATAAGACACTGATGAAAGAAATTAAAGAAGACACAAATAGATGGAGAGATATACCATGTTCTTGGAATGGAAGAATCAATAGTGTGAAAATGACTCTACTACCCAAAGCAATCTACAGATTCAATGCAATCCCTATCAAACTACCAATGGCATTTTTCACAGAACTAGAACAAAAAATTTCACAATTTGTGTGGAAACACTAAAGACCCCAAATAGCCAAAGCAATCTTGAGAAAGAAAAACGGAGCTGGAGGAATCAGGCTCCCTGACTTCAGACTATACTACAGAGCTACAGTAATCAAGACAGTATGGTACTGGCACAAAAACAGAAATATAGATCAATGGAACAGGATAGAAAGCCCAGAGGTAAACCCACGCACATATAGTCACCTTATCTTTGATAAAGGAGGCAAGAATATACAGTGGAGAAAAGACAGTCTCTTCAATAAGTGTTGCTGGGAAAACTGGACAGCTACATGTAAAAGAATGAGATTAGATCACTCCCTAACACCATACACAAAAATAAGCTCAAAATGGATTAAAGACCTAAATGTAAGGCCAGAAACTATCAAACTCTTAGAGGAAAACATAGGCAGAACACTCTATGACATAAATCACAGCAAGATCCTTTTTGACCCACCTCCTAGAGAAATGGAAATAAAAACAAAAATAAACAAATGGGACCTAATGAAACTTCAAAGCTTTTGCACAGCAAAGGAAACCATAAACAAGACCAAAAGACAACCCTCAGAATGGGAGAAAATATTTGCAAATGAAGCAACTGACAAAGGATTAATCTCCAAAATTTACCAGGCAACTCAGGTAGCTCAATATCAAAAAAACAAACAACCCAATCCAAAAATGGGCAGAAGACCTAATTAGATATTTCTCCAAAGAAGATATACAGATTGCCAAAAAACACATGAAAGAATGCTCAGCATCATTAATCATTAGAGAAATGCAAATCAAAACTACAGTGAGATATCATCTCACACCAGTCAGAATGGCCATCATCAAAAAATCTAGAAACAATAAATGCTGGAGAGGGTATGGAGAAAAGGGTACCCTGTGGCACTGTTGGTGGGAATGTAAATTGATACAGCCACTATGGAGAATAATATGGAGGTTCCTTAAGAAAATAAAAATAGAACTACCATACAATGCAGCAGCCCCACTACTGGGCATATACCCTGAGAAAACCATAATTCAAAAAGAGTCATGTCCCAAAATGTTCATTGCAGCTCTGTTTACAAAAGCCAGGACATGGAAGCAACCTAAATGTCCATCGACAGATGAATGGATAAAGAAGATGTGGCACATATATACAATGGAATATTACTCAACCATAAAAAGGAACGAAACTGAGTTATTTGTAGTGACGTGGATGGACCTAGAGACTGCCATACCGAGTGAAGTAAGTTAGAAAGAGAAAAACTAACACTGTATGCTAACACATATATATGGAATCTAAAAAACAAATGGTCAGAAGAACCTAGGGGCAAGACAGGAATAAAGATGCAGACCTACTATAAAATGGACTTGAGGATACGGAGAGGGGGAAGGGTAAGCTGGGACAAAATGAGAGAGTGGCATGGACATATATACACTACCAAACATAAAATAGCTAGCTACTGGGAAGCAGCCGCATAGCACAGGGAGATGAGCTCGGTGCTTTGTTACCACCTAGAGGGGAGGGATAGGGAGGGTGGGAGGGAGAGAGATGCAAGAGGGAAGAGACATGGGGACATATGTATAACTGATTCACTTTGTTATAAAGCAGAAACTATCACACCATTGTAAAGCAATTATACTCCAATAAAGATGTTTAAAAAAAAAAACGCAAAACTGGGAATAAAATAAGTATGACTTAAAAAAAAATATCTATGGATACTGTTGATACTGCATATAGAATAAGCTTTTCTGGAAACAAGAAGAATGGATCCCCTCCAAATAAATGTATTCTTGTCTCCCAGGCATCTGGTCATTACTTTCAGCTTGAGACTGTAGG
>NW_006774067.1:475789-480446 GCF_000442215.2 Lipotes vexillifer
GTAGGGAAAAGCAAAGGGGGGAGGGTGGGAGGGCACAACTCTTTTGTGGACAAATATTATGAAGTACGTTCAGACTTAGAAGGAGAAATCTAAACAGAAAAATAACTGGACTTCTGATACTGCTTCTGTTGTTGAAATGGAACAGTAATAATAATAGTAGTGAATATGCAATGAATATTTTCTACATGTCAGGAGGAGTTCTAAATATTAATATTCTCTTCCATTTCGTCTACAAAAGTCCTTCTCAACACCTTTTACGGATGAGGAAACTAAGACTCAGATAAACACAATTACCAAAAATAACCTACATTGTTAAGTACCAGAGCTGGGATTCAAACTCAAGCAGTCTACTCTAGAAGCTAAATCTTTAAGTGTTGTGCAATACTGCCTAAAAGTGGACCAATACAATCAGGCAGCCATGGTGTCGGATTCCATCTTAATAGGTAGCATAAGATGGAGTTCAATAACATAAATGTTTCTTTTGAATGGAAAAAAACTCCTAAGGGTATGACTTTGTGGTCATATTTGTAATTGTAACATAAGCATGTAAAAGGAACCATTTCTTCCTCAATGCTATGCCTACAAACCTACCAAAAGCCACCAAGTAAGGCCTGGAGACTTAGATGATGTTCCCCAGTAAAAAACACTGAAAGCTCAATATGAGTTATACATATAAATGGACTGCATATAAATATCTACAAAACAAGATGAAAGAAATACAAAGTTTTCAAATCTTCTTGACTATACCTGAACTGTTCTAGATCACTTCTTGTCAAAAATGCTGACTTCCCAATCTGCTCGCTAGAAAACGTTGGCCCTATGTCACCGGTAGTGTTTCCAGACCTTCAAATCTCTATCTAGGTCCCCATTATCTCAAGTACTTACCCAAACAAGCACAACCAGCAATCGTCCCAACCGCGACGTTTCGTATGAAAAGGCTGCATAGATTAACAAAAAGGAGCATTGTACAAACACTGTATAATCTAATAACATGAACAAGCAGCTTTTAAATCCTTACAGGGACCAAGCTAATTCTAAAACAACTTTACAATGTTTAAAGAAAATAAGATAATAATAAACAGATAATTCTGAAGACGTGGAGCTTTAGGAAAAAAAAGGGACCACTAAGTTACATAACCAACTTGAGTGATACATTGAATTCAAAACCTATGCTACTGCAATGCTTGTCCTGAGACTTCATCTGGGACAGAGGAGGATGATGACCTGTGGAAACATCACTACCAGAGGCTCATAACATATTACTGTTGACAGTCAGACCTGGGAGGAAAAATGAAGTCTGAGTAGAAAGATAGCTCTGGGCATTTTTCCTATCCTGAGGTCCACTTAACCTAACAGAGAATTACTTTTCATTACAAAATGGGGGAGGGGGAAGAGGAGATCTTAAATCGTTAAAAAAAAGGAAATTTATTCCTCACTTGCATTCATGTCAGTAAAAGGGTGATACCTGCTGGGGTTATTCAGTTCTGCATATTACGTTACATGATTAGTCACTAAGCATCGACTACCTATATCCACAGAATAGAGAGTAATACATTTACCTTTTCCTGAATGGAAGGAAATATTCAGCATCATTACCCATACGTCAGTGGTATAAGGAAAGATTTCCTTTCTCTATTCGGAAGTCTTGTCTGTTGCCTCTGAGTGTGTGTGTGTGTGTGTGTTTTAGTATCCACCATTGCTACACATGTACACCTGTGTTTATATATGATTATGTCATATTCACATATATTTGAGAATTCAAAGACAGGAAAAAGATTACTATGCCCATTTTTCTTCTGGAGAAAACAAAGCCAAGTGACATCTGTGAACAAGGAGGCCAGCGCAAGAATCACTCTGCGACGCAGTCAGAAGGAAGAATATAACCTTGGCCTCTTGGGTCCTATTTCCAAACACACCTCCCTGACTCCCAACATTTGAAAGTTGACACAGCCTCTCTTTGATTTGGTGATATTTTCACCCTAATTACCCTAGCTACATACAAAGTCAGTTGCACATAC
The DNA here is from genome assembly GCF_000442215.2 of Lipotes vexillifer. Taxonomy (NCBI): domain Eukaryota; kingdom Metazoa; phylum Chordata; class Mammalia; order Artiodactyla; family Lipotidae; genus Lipotes; species Lipotes vexillifer. Next base: position 477,808 of record NW_006774067.1, read on the forward strand.
ACACTTCTTTATAAACTCTTTTCAATTAAAAAAAGTAACCTGTGTTTTCTGAAAATTTTATAACATTCATGTGAAAGAGGAGCTAAGGGGAATCGCAAAGGTGGGAATCGTTGTTCTGACTAAAGTCAAAAAGTTAACACCAGTCCATACAAAGAAGGTAGCACGCTTTTCCTATCAGGGATCATTATCCCTGAATGATCACAAAGTGTGGATCTGGGTCCACACTTCAGCTTGCACCCAGGACAACCATTTCCTGTTGCCATGGGTTACAAGGATGAGTCACTTGGAGCCCTCCACACAACTTGAGAGACGTCTTATCTTATACCAATGTCAGAATTAACAAAATATATTCTTGGTAATTAGCAGTGCTCAGCAATACAGTCTATTAAAATATCAGATCAAAAACATCTGTTAATCCCTCTGCATGGGACTTGAGGTAAGTAAACTTGAGGGATTTTTTTCCTATTATAAAGCAGATAGCTTATCATTCCCAACCTTTCATTAAATGATCCATATACAGATGCAATCACAAGGGGGAGAAAACAGTTTCAGGATCAATGTGCTATAAATAAGAGAGTAATTTGTGTCTTGTCACTAATATACCTTTTAACCTCAAATCACACAAGGCTTAATCAGAACAGGCTTTATGTTAAATCCTTCACATACACACACGAAAAGGAGCATTCACACCAAAAACATTATATGTCCAGGAGGGAATGACCTCTCTTAAACCAAGAAGAAAAAATGAACATTTTATTGCATCTACAATTAATTGTACATTCAAGTTCCATGCAGCCTGCCAGGAGTATCTTGTAAACGTGTCAGGAGCAACCCACCCAACCAAGGAACACCAAAACATGAGAAGTCAGGTGCAAACAATAATGTGGGACCATTACTACTATCACCGTTCACTAGAAGAAAACGTTGTAGGAAAAACATGCTTTTTGGATGTCACTGGCAAGGGGATTTAAGTCTTTTATAAATATTCATTTGAAATGCATAAATATGACCTCGGGTCCAAAAAGTATTAGGTGTAGAATTAAGAAGAGGAAAATACATTTAAAACCCACAGCTCCTTAATTGGCTAAAAACAAAGACAGTGTGGGGTAACATGGCAATATTTATCTTTTCTTGGTTTGAGTATAGTTTCCATTATATCAGTAGTTTCTCTTCTTCCTGACCCATTCTCTGCTCCAAGATCCTTTATTCTATATTAAAAGTTGAATTTAAAAACAAATGTGCAGACAAAGGAAAGGAGGCAATGGGAGCTCTCTGAAACGGAGACCTTTTCCTATATAAACTATGAAGACCACTGAAACAGAGTGGAGGAAAATCATTGATTAGTATTGTTTTCACCCATGAAATACTCTGACCTCAGGAAAACTTGAGAACATAACAACTAGATCTTTGAAGAAACAAAAGAAATCCGTATAAATCCTATTTCTGGTTAAATAGAAGTTATCCCTTTTTCACCTTTGTTTCCACATGATACAGACATCTTAAGTTTCAAAGAAAAATAAAACCATAGTGAAAAGCACCTCAACATAAATAAAGCTGAATGGGTTCTATAGTATAGGGGCTCTGTTTTCAAATAAGTTTTAACTTATACCTACCTAGTATGGTGATACACATGCTAAGAACCAAAGGCAAAAGTCTGATTTTATTGTATTTTCATATCTTCAGTACTGAAGTCTGAATCTAGTTATGTATTTTACACTAGAGTTGCTATGCCTTTTCTATTCTTTGGCAGGTCTCAATTGTCCTGGCCCCTCACTTGGTTCTTTTAGCCAGCCTCGACTTTGGGAAGCAAGCCTCTGAACCTTAATTATGATCTATCTACTCATTCCAGTGACTAACAAGTGCAAAACTGAGTGAGGTTTAAAGAGATAATTAAGGGAATAGAAGTTGCATGTTCCTCATCAACTGGGAGGGAATAAAACACACACCTGTCTCCCAATTCCCCTAAAATTAAATATCTGAGGAAAGAGTTTATCAATAATTTAAAAGGGAAGTTTCTCTAGACTAAAACTAGATCTTTAAAAAGATAGATTTCTTTATACCCATGGCTTATGTGGATTTGAAACATATGCAGCCCTTACAATACATGTCATACTGGGAGCACGGAAGCAAGCTGCAGAACTCTGACACTGACATAGACGCCCAGCTTAGAATGCAGTTCTGCAGAATCAAGGGAGATCAATAGATTCAGGAAACAAATATGTTGATGCATGAGGACGAGGCTGAAAACGACCAAGTTGAGGTGGCCACGCTGCAGGTTTCACTACTCTTCCCATGCTGTCAGAACCAAAGGTTACAAACGACTCCCCTTTATTGTAAGAGAAAAGGAAACGAGGGAAGGAAAAAAGAGGCAAGGAAGGGAACAGAATGGAGCCAGTCATGAGGAAAGGAAGAAAGAAATGAGAAAGAGAAAGAGAGAAACCCGGAGAGGGGCGGGGGAGTAGAAAGAAAAGCTATGATGTATGGACGCTCGCCAGCCACCCAGCCGAGCGCTCCATCACCCCCAAGCCTGCGTCCCTCGTTCGCTCGTCTGGGAACGTGGGGGTCCCCGGTTCCGCCGCCCTGGTGCTGGCAGCCCTCCCCGCGACCCAGGCCGGCGCACCCAGCGCCGAGATGCCCAC
>NW_006774067.1:480508-482959 GCF_000442215.2 Lipotes vexillifer
TCACTAGTCTCAGGGAAATAGCCGACGAGAGCGCAGAGATGGGAAAATCAAAAAGAGGAGGGGAGGGGGGCAACCAAAAGAATTATTTTATATATATATATATATATATATATAATTTAAGAAAAAATTATATATATATAATTTTTTTCTTAAATAATGTGGTCATGGGTCCTGGGGGAACAGCAGGGGAGGAGACCCGTGTTAGGCACCTGGGAAGGAACACGCTGTTGCAAATACCCCGGGCTACGTTGGGCTGGGCGATTTTCCACAAAAGGAAGTTTGGAAGAAGCGCAGAGGTTTGCCTTTGCAAAGAACGAAATCCCAGCGTTACCTGACTGAAGACAAGCCGGCGGGCCGCGGAAATCCTCAGGTTTGCGATATTGAGCCACTTGATCAGGTTACTATGGAAATCGTTTTAAGGAGAAGGAAAAAAAAAAAAGCCACCAGCCAGGCATATCCTCGTCACCCCCCGAAGGAAATTGCCGGGGCCGCCGAACGCGGGCGCGGCACCGGGCGCGGCGCCTCTCCCGGCCCGGCTCGCTCTTTCTTCCCTCCTCGGCCGGGCCGCGCCTCCCCGCCCCGCGCCGCCCCCGCCGCCGCCGCCGCCGCCGCCGAGCAGCCCGCGGGCCGAGCGAGCCCTCCGCGGCGCGCAGCCGGGAGCGAGAGCGCGAGCCAGCTCGCAGCCGCCTGCCAGCCTCGGCAGCGGGCGGCGGGCGGCGCTGTTTCCCAGCAGCGCAGCTGGAATTTAAAGAGACAGGCGCGTCGTGGGGTTAGGGCCCCGGCCCGCGAGAGGAGCACGCTGGACGCCCACCTTCTCCGCCCGGGCCGAGTGGCCAAAGCCGGCCCTACGAGAAAAGTTTCCTACGGGGATAGCGGGAGGAGTGCTTGAAACCAGCCTCGGCCTCCTCTCCCGAATGCAGAACACAGACTGCAAGGAGAGTACGAGGGATTTTTTTTTTTTTCCCTCCCTTGGAGACTAGGGGGGAAATGATTTGTATGCTCAACAAGTCATGCACCTATTTTCAGCCGCGCTCGTTTCCGTCCTTGTGCACCGACTTTTTTCATTGAAAGCACTGGGAGACAAATGGGGGTTCACTCCTCGTTTTATGTCATACTCCAAGCAGAGACGCATGGGTTTGGAGGGAAGGTGGTGGCGGGAAGATACAGCTGTCAATTATCTTGGAAAATCTTTTTTTATTTCGTCTTCCCCTCTCAGCCAGCGAAGCACCTCCTTTTCCCTTCCCTCCCAGCCCTGGAGAACAGGCTTGAAGGCAGACTCCAACCTCTATTCCAGCATCATCCGACAAATTGCCTTCCCACCGTCACCTTTTCTCTACAGCGTTGAATGCAAGACTGCTTCTGTTGCCGAGAATAAGCAAGAATCTAGCAGAAAGAAGCATCTAGTCTGGCTGGCCCTTTTCAATCCCTAGTGGAAAGCCAGTTTTTCAGTGGGCAGTTCTCTCACTGCTATTGCAAATAAGGCTCAGATTTGTGCTGTTCCCAACACAGAGCCCAGAAAGAATGTGTTTATAAATTTACATGGTTTAATACCACCACGGATGTATTTAGAGTACCAAAGAAATTATGATGCAATCAATTTATTTTGCTATTCTAACCATCACCTTTCACTGCATTATATACTAAACAGCCATCGTGGTACCAGTTCAACCCAGATTTTCCCCAGGGAGTAAAGAATAAGGAGACTCTCCCTGTGGTCTTGTCCAAATCAATCAAACTCAGTCCACAGAGTACTCTTCCAAGGAGTAGCAAATGCTCCATAAATGGGGATGGCACTCTATTGGGTTGGTAGAATGTATTCTCAGAAGGAATGAATCTACTACATCTAGATTATCAACACCTTGTGGGCAGGAACCATGTATATTTCTCTATCTTTATATTTTTATGAGCCCAGCACAAAGCAAGGATGCTACATTCTAACTCAAGTGTCTGAAATTTCTTCCCTGTCTCTCCTTACAGACTTACCTCCAGTACCAATACCTGTTCCACGCATCCATCTTGCTCGTCTTTTACCCTTCTTTCCGGGTAAGCCTTCAAAAAATAATAGTCTTACCTAAATCCTCCCATAGTTCCCCCATTTCCTTCAGGAAAACAGACAAATTTCTTATCATGGTATAGGACAGGGTTTATCATGCATCAGAATCACCTGGAGAGCTTATTAAAGATTTCTAGGCCTCATATTCCTGTTCAACTTTTCCCCTTTAATGGGTCTAGGCTGGGGCAGAAGAATTTGTAGTCCTAACAAGACCCCAGCTGATGGTGATGCTGTGGATCTGGGACCCACCCTTTGAGAACCATCTTTGATGAGGTAGCCCGCCCCCCCCACCCCCGCCGCCGACTCCTCCTATTTCATCATCCCTCACGCCCGCCCCACAGTTGCCAAGCCAGTTAGCTTACTGATGCCATGCTTTCTCAGATAGCACCCACTCGCCC
>NW_006774067.1:483093-496183 GCF_000442215.2 Lipotes vexillifer
CCCCCGTGCACATGCTGGTCTCTGCCAGGAACCCCTTCCCCCCTTCCCACGTCCTCCTCCACCACATCTGGTCACTTTTGCTCAACCCCCAAAACTAAACTCCTCCAGGAGGCCTCCCCAGACACTCCCAGGTCCCACATCTGAGTTTAGCACCACACCTTGTGCTGCCGCGGTACCCACTTTTCACACCTAAGGTATAATAATTGTATGTTTACCTGTCTGCTTCCTCGCTAGACTGGGTGTGCCAGGGGCAGGGGCCGTAGCTTATTCATCTGAGCATCCCCCAGTGCCTAGCACCTTGGCCAAGATATTGCAGCTCAATGAATGCGGAGGAGGGTGAGGAGAGACAGGGGGAAGAAGAGGGACACTTCCGGTTGCCGATGATCGTGATGATGATCAAAGACAAAGGACAGAGTGACATAAGGGAAGCTGTAATAATATTAGAAAGGACAGAGGGAAAACAAGGAATTAGTATTTCTGAACTTCTAGCATGTATCAGATACTGGGTTAAATGCTTTGCATGTCTGCTATAAACAATGTCTGTGTCTCCCCTAAATTCATATGTTGAAACCTAATCCCCAGTGTGATGGTATTTGAAGGTGGGACCATTGGGGAGGGGATTAGGACATGAGGGTAGAGCCCTCTTAAGTGGAATTTAGTGCCCTAAAAGAGATTCCAGAGAGTTCCCTGGCTCCTTCCTCCACATGAAGACACAGTGAGAAGATGGTCATCTACTAGGAAGCTTGTCCTCGCCAGACACCGAATCTGCGGGCTTCTTGATCTTGAACTTGCCAGCCTCCAGAACTGTGAGAAATAAACACAGTTTGTCATTTAAGCCACCTAGTCTTGGGTATTCTTGTTAGAGCAGCCGAAAAGTTTAAGACAATGTTACCTCATCTCTTCCTCAAAGCAACCCTGCAAGATCAATATTACCTGAAATCTAAGGCGAGGAAAAGTTAAGTAGCTTGCTCAATATCACACAGCTATTTGGTAGCTGTTGTGAGTGAAGCAAGGGAGGTTATGCTTTATTGCAAGTGCCACAGAGACAGTTTTCCACAGGTATAAATGTGTTTAATGTATATCTCGTTAATGTTCACGAGTTTTTGTTACTTTCATGAATATCACTTGACCTCTCACTTCCCTTCCTGCCTCACAGGCTAAGGCAGGGACCTCAAAGGCTTTATTGATGCTTCCCTGCCTCAACAGTCCAGTGAGGACTTCTCTGACTGCTGAGTGTCGTTTCTGTGTGGTCTTGCTCAACCTACGTATGGTATCCTGAATGTTATATAAATTTGTAACCGATCGTCTAAACCAGACAGGTAAACATCCATTATAGTGACAGGGCCAGAGTTCTTAACTTGTCTATCTTTCCACTATACTACATTTTACTATAATGGAGGTAAACATTAACTGGCAAGAAAATAAATTAAAAGTATGGTAGACAGAATTATTTGTGCTCCCTTTTGGATATTTGTCAAACATATACATATGTACATACACACACACACACACACACACACACACACACACACACACACAGAAGTGAGTTTGTATGAAAGTAGATTTTACAGACATTAGGGATAAGGCTTCAATCAAAAAATTAGCTAATTTGTTATAAATAAACCAATTCTCATAGCTCATAAAATCAGTTCAGTATAAACCTGGCAAGCATACAAAGACAGAATAAATTAATATCAAATATTTCTCTATAGGAATGTTCATTTTCCTTGAATGTGTATCTTTTACATAGGATTATACTAAAATCATGACATTCTTACAGCCAGAAGGTATCTTTAGGGCAGTGATTCTTTCTTTAGCTGCACAGTAGAAACACTTGGGGGAGCATTCAAATACCTGAATGTCCAGGTTGCACCTCAAAGCAATTGTGTCAGAACCTCTAGGATTGGCATCCAGGCATCAGGGTTTTTAAAGCCTGCCAGGTGATTCTAATGGACAAGCAGGATTGAGAACCACTTCTGAGATGATCTGCAGTGGAATTCAAACCCAGCTCTTCCTTAGAATCACCTGGGAAATGTTAAAGGCTACCATGCCCAGGCCCAACTATAGAGATTCTGATTTGGTTTAGGTGGGGCCCAGTCCTTTCTACACCTAAAAGCAACCCCAGGAAATTCTAATGTTGAGCCAGGTTTGAGAATTATGGTCTTAGACCAATAGTTCTCAGAGCAGGGTCCTCAGAACAGCTCCATGAGCACCACCTGGGAACTTGTTAGAAGTACAGACTCTCATTCCCATCCCGGATCTAGTGAATCAGAAATGCTCGCGGGGGCCTCCCTGGTGGCGCAGTGGTTGGGAGTCCGCCTGCCGATGCAGGGGATACGGGTTCGTGCCCCGGTCCGGGAGGATCCCACGTGCCGCGGAGCGGCTGGGCCCGTGAGCCGTGGGCGCTGAGCTTGCGCGTCCGGCAACGGAAGAGGCCACGACAGTGAGAGGCCCACATATCGCAAAAAAAAAAAAAAAAAAAGAAATGCTCGCGGTGGGGTCCAAAACTCTGTATTTCCACAAGTCCTCCTGATTATTCTGATATGTCTTAAGTTTGGGAACCACTGCCTTACAACATGGTATTAATGGCATAATTCTCCTTTGGAGTTAAGAACTCAGCATTATCTTCAGCAAACGTCTACTGAATCCCTACCATGGTGGTTCTAACAAGTTTCCAGGTCACAGTGATGTGGCAGGATCAGGGATCACAGTTTGAGAACCACTGTCCTATTATGTGCCAGGCCCTGTAATAATTATTAATAATCTTGAAATTTGTTTTATTTTTTGTTTTCAAAAGGAACCTATCCCGGGCTTCCCTGGTGGCACAGTGGTTGAGAATCTGCCTGCTAATGCAGGGGACACGGGTTCGAGCCCTGGTCTGGGAGGATCCCACATGCCGCGGAGCAACTAGGCCCGTGAGCCACAACTACTGAGCCTGCGCGTCTGGAGCCTGTGCTCCACAACAAGAGAGGCCGCGATAGTGAGAGGCCCGCACACCGCGATGGAGAGCGGCCCCCACTTGCCACAACTAGAGAAAGCCCTCGCATAGAAACGAAGACCCAACACAGCAAAAATAAATAAAGTAATTAATAAACTCCTACCCCCAACATCTTATAAAAAAAAAAGGAACCTATCCCAAAATAAAACCAATGTGTTGTGGCTCCATCGAGCTTATTAAAAGTCTTGTACCTTATTCCCTAAGTAAAAAAGTACAGGATTGTGTAATATATATATTTTTTACCTACTTTGACTTACCAGGTCAGAAAAACCTTTTGCATTCAGCCCTAAAAGCTATGGGCACCATAGTTATGGATGTGATTGTACAAAGTTCCTTTACTATACTAGATTGCAGAAAAACCCCAGGGGAAAAAGAAAAAAAGATAATCCCTCTCCCCTCAAACCAGCATCAGATCCAGGGCATAAGAAAGCTGCTGATGAAAATGTTGCCCTCTCTGGCTACACAAATGAGCCAATTTGCCTTCCCAAAGGGGCTACTCTGCTTCCTGTAATTGCTTTAAGAAGAAGGAAAAACCTGTTCATTCTCAAAAAGCAAAAACCGTTCTTAATGCCTTGGTGTAAATGTAGCTATATAAACTCTGTCCATCCTAACCCACAGACGTTAAAAGAACCCCTGGTTCCCACAGCCTGAGCTTCTTTCCAGGGAAAAGCACAGAAGTGCAGATGACTGAAAGCAAGCACTGTATCACGAATCTTTGCCTCTAGTCAGGCAGCCAAAGAAAACCCCCAACCAGAGCGCTCAAAAGAAGACACCCCAGACCATGAAATCTCCTTTCATCCTTTTAGCTGCTTGAATTGATTTCAGGCTACTAACCTGGATCCTTGAGGGAGGATCTTTTGGGGATAAGCTTTTTTTTTTTTTTTTTTTTTTTAATAGTAAGAGACCCTACCTCTACTTGGCAATTGCTTTTGAAAAATTCTGAAATAGACTGCTTAACTGCATTTTCTTTCTGATACTACTTTAGGATCAATGGCATTTCTCTGCTATAACAGATGAGAGCTCCAGGGAGAAGATCCTAAAAGAGCTCCGAGTTGCCAGCCAAAACATCAGGTGCTGAGTTGCTGACAAGAGAAAAAGCTTTCCAAGAGTGATCTACCAGCCTCTGTTTGCCTGTGCCTTTTCAAATGGCCACAATGTTATTTACTACATCAGCCACTGAACTACTTACTCTCCAAAGGTCTTAAAGTTTGAATGAAGTCTCCCTCTACCAAGGCTGGAGGCAATAAGAGTCACTGCCCTATAGCAAAATGTCACCCAGATTTTTTATATACCCTTAAATAAGCAATGCAGCTCCAAGAAATGTAATTAAGTTGCTTAAGTGAACAGAGAACAGCAGTAAGTGGCCTTTTAAAATATCAATTGGGAGGGGGAAAATGTAAAGGGAACAAAAAGTAGATAAAGATGACGAAAAGAAAGGGAATGTAAGAATAATTGGGAAGGGAATTGTTGTGAGTGGCAAGACGGCCTTCATTTGGAGTGTCAGTTACAGAGAGACAGCTGGGGTTGTTTCAGTATGCAGTGGATCTCTTTGGAAAAAAATAATAAGCTAAATTTTCAAATCAGAGGACTCTTAAAAATAGATTACTACCTGAATTTGAAAGTAGCAGTGAGGTTACATTAAGAGAATATCCCTGTTCTTAGGAGATTTCAGCTGAACTTACACTGAAACAGCTACAAAAATAATAATAATAAATGCTTATATAAGAATAAGAATGTGGGGACTTCCCTGGTGGCACAGCAGTTAAGAATCCACCTTCCAATGCAGGGGACACTGGCTCGAGCCCTGGTCCAGGAAGATCCCACATGCTGTGGGGCAATTAAGCCCGTGTACCACAACTACTGAGCCTGCGCTCTAGAGCCCACGAGCCACAACTACTGAAGCCCACGCACCTAGAGACCGTGCTCCGCAACAAGAGAAGCCACTGCTGTGAGAAGCCTGTGCACCGCAACAAAGAGTAGCCCCCGCTCACCGCAACTAAAGAAAGCCTGTGTGCATCAACGAAGACCCAACGCACCCAAAAATAAATAAATGAATAAATAAATTTAGCAACAAAAAAAAGAATAAGAATGTGTTTCTTATTCTTATATAAGAATAAGAATATGATAATTTAGGAGTTTGGGATTAACATATACACACTACTATATATAAAATAGATAACCAGCAAGAAGCTACTGTATAGCACAGGGAACTGTACTCAAGATTTTGTAATAGCCTATAAGGGAAAGGAATCTGAAAAGGAATATATATATGTGTGTGCGTATGTGTGTGTATATGTGTGTGTGTGTGTGTGTGTGTGTGTGTGTGTGTGTATAACTGAATCACTGTGCTGTATACCTGAAACTAACATGATATTGTAAATCAACTACTATAAAAAATTTTTTTAAGATTATGTTTCATATATGGAGAAAGAGAATGCAAATGTGACAAATGTTAATGAAAGGTATATGTAGGTGAATCTAAATGAATTGTAATAGACTTATAACTTCTCTTAAGATTTTACAGTTTTTCAAAATAAAAGATTTAATTAAAAAAGAAGAGATTAGTAAAAGTTCTGCAAAGTTAGTTACTCAAAGGAACAATACAAAAAAGAATTTAAAATGAGGGTCCTGAAAATAGATTTCTAGGCTGTTCTAAAAACCGTTAACAGGAGATTGGCAACGTGTTCCCCTCTGGTATGACAATTACTGTCATTAGAGATGTGGCGAACATGTTTTAGTGCATTGTTTCTTCCAAGTAATCAGCACACTACTCTGTACCATGGTGACCTTTTGAATATTCTGCAAATTGATTTCCAGGCCATTCCGGCTCCCCCTTGTTTATAGCCTTGGTTACTTAGAAGACAAGGGGCAAGACTGGCCAGCTGTGAGGCCTGCATTTCCCTGCTTATCAGCTCTCAGAATCATAATTTCTCTCTCTCACAGAGGCCTGATGACAACCCTTATCCTTGGTCTGGAGAGCAGTAGCCCCGAGAACCTTCTATAAGTTCAGGTTTAAGAGCTACAAGCAGTTGTATGAGCTTCTCAGAGGTACTCAGTAGAACACCAAGAGCAGCACAGTCATACTTTTCTGTATTACAAACTATGAGAGTAGAATTATAAACCTCTCGACAATCTAGATGCACATAATCCTTGAAACCATGGTATATCCAAATTATTCATATATTTTTCTATCATTAAATCATCTTTACCTGTTGTTTTCATGAATTTTTAATCCAAGTCCTTCCTTATGCTAAATCTTCATGGATGCTAATGCCACTGACCCACACTAAGGTTTCCTCTAAAAATTCCTGCAACAAGCAATCTCAAACACTGAGTCACACCTAGATCATGAAATAAGAGAAAGTCAGCACCTACCTTAAGCTTTATGAATTAGAATTCCCCAGCAGACACAAATTCCCACAAATAACTGACAAAGATGGAATCAAAACAAGCCAGGTGTATTCAATTTCTGCAAGGCAAATGCCCAGTTTCTGTTAGAACAATCCTGATTTTCTAAGCCATGGGGAGAAAAAAAGATTCTTATTTCCAGTATTTGGTCAACCCTGACCTGCATAGGTTTCATATCTTTGGGGGAAAATAAGCAAAAATGGAAGAATTAGCTAGCATGAAAATAAAATGGAACAGAGAGTGATTTTATCCACATGTGGGAGGATATAGAGAAAAGATAAAGTTAGGAAAAGTTAATCACTTCTTGCCACACACTGACAGCACAAATCAAAATTCAAGATGTGCTTGCTAGGTAGAAACATCAAGTGAATGTTCTCCTTTTCTTTCAGAAATAAAGAATCAGGTAAGGGAATTTCTATTTGAATAGCACAATATATAGGGAGAAGAATTATACATTCGATTGTCCTTATCAGTGAATACAAAACCACACTCCCACGGAACACTCAATAAGCAAAACATAAGTGATAAATAGAAAGCTAGGATCACCTCTTGGTTATTCAGCCCTGTAGAGAGTCTAAATTGAATATGTGAAAAGTTCAGAAATAGGAAAGAGTTTTGTTCCTCAAATCTACAGATCTTTGTAAAATTTGTCTCCCCTAAAGGGAATCCTGTTTACTTCCATGCATTCAAAGTTCCAAAGCCTAAACTGGAAGTTATGTGCAACAGGAGAGCGAGGGAATAGTCCTGAACTCTGGTAGTAACTGGGGGTGGGTACGTATTAGTGGAAGTTTACTCATTGTTATTCCATCAAGCACAGTGATTAGGAGTATATCTTTTTCTCCTACCAAGGGATTGGCGAGGGCCAGTTCTGGGAGGAATTTCATTAGCATCCATTAATGGGTTATTGGTTTCTTCTAATGTTTTTAGCAAGGTGCCTTTGGGAACTAAAACACCAGTATAAACCAGCTTATTGATTTGCTTATTCCACTCATAGAATGCCCCCTTAACCATAGCTGTTAGGAATTCAAACATAGAAAAGTTAACTTATTACAAATAATGTGGATAATACACGAATAGCAGATATAGCCCTCAGGCAAAATAACTATTTAAAAATAGCATGAAGACAGCTTTTCTTCCATAACTTCATGTAATCCAAAGCTACTTATCACTTCATGCAATCCCAAAATACTCAAGCTACACATTACATTTTATGTAATATATAAAGATACAGACATAAGAGATAGATAGATAGATAGATAGATAGATAGATAGAAGTGTATTTGAACCTACACTGTAAATCTCATTTACTGCATGGGAAATCTTCAGAGTTCCTAATACATATATGTGAGGGTTCAGCCTACATGTTTGATGAAAATGAGCTAGCATATTTCTGATTTACGTTTCATTAATATCTACTATTTAAATGTTTCCTTATTGGCACTCAAATAGCATCAAAAGCATGTGTATGAGAGAGAGTATGCATGCACACATTGGCTTTAATTTGATTTTCTACTCTCAAAAATTCTCAAACAAAATTCTCAAACATCTTCTGCTTCTTAAAAGGAATGTCTTATTTAGCTTGATAAGAACAGCAACCTGTTTATAACAAATCGAGATACTTCATTCTGAAACCCCCAACATTTTACTCACTATATAACTCTTCTGCATAAACACCTGATTCAAGTCAGTCTGCAATCCGAGATCCTGAAAAGATGGATAGGCCCTGAATCACATGATATGTAATGTGGAGTTGTATCTCACCTCCTGAAATAGCTGTCATAGGAGAGCAGATGTGAAATGCTAATGTCTGTCTCCTTGATGTTTTGCAGACTAGTGAGGTTTTCCTGGTAATTTATAAACTTGTTGAAGTCATGAGCGCTTATGAAGCCAGTTTTATTTCCAGCTTAACCAGGAGTCTTACCTAAAAGGGCAACACTTATTACTTCTGTCAACTACTGTGTTTGTTCTGTGTTAATAACAGTTATCATTAATCTACCTGAGAATCAAAGTTTATTTAAGTCTTCCACTCTTAGTTGTACACAGTAGCCAGTTAGAATGACAGATGCCAGTGCTGGTGAAGATAAATAGTAATTTCCTTTACATAAAAATTACACTAATATCTTTAAAAACATCTAAATAAGAACCATTTCATTCTTGCTAATGCTACCAAATAGGGTATGAGTGGAGAAATATAAATTGAATGCTGCTCATAAGAACACATGCCCAAAGACTATCTCCTTAATGTAAAAATGAAGTAAACTGAACAAAAAGCTCATAGAGAATGATGGATATATGATGAGAAAATATATGGTCCTTCCAATTTATTTCCTGAACTCTGAGATCTCTAAGAGGTGCTGAGAATTTCACGAGGAAAAGTTAAAGTGATTGCAGACATAGATTTGTTCCATTGAAGGCAAGTGCAAACCCTTGGCAAAGCACATATTTTGAAACATATATACCCATAAAATTTACTCAGGAGCATTTACTCTGACTTCCTTTGAGAGTTTTAAGAAATGACTCAATCAATATATTCATTTGAAAACTGAGATCCAAAATCTGTAGTCAGTATTTATGACCATTTTATTACTTTTTTTTTCTAAAATTTTCAACATCCTTTCTACAGGCTGTTACATCCTGATGTCTGTGGGAGGTTTCCAACTCTGTTTCAAAGTTCTCAAAAGAAGAGAGTTTACAGCATGTTATTTCTGTAGACCGCCTAACTTTTGAAATCCTTCAAAACTTTAACAGGAACTCTCTGCAAGGATGTATTCTACCCATACAAGTTGATAATATTTGTATCCAACAAATCAATTTAAAAGAATAAGTTTGGAAGTAACTGTCAGGATTATAACCTGTTATTTTGTGACTATGAGTTTTCCAGAACACATGCATAATAATCAAAGCAATAATACATATTTTTCCCTAACCTGCTTCATAAAGCCTAATTCAGATTTATATTATTCTTAAAATAGCAAAAATCTTTACTTCTTGCTTTAGCATTGTAATTTAATAATTCAAATATAGCATTTTATTCAGATTGCTCAGATTTCCTCACTTCAGTAATATTTATAATTTTGCCTGAAACATTTGTTTCTTGCCAAACTGTAAATTTAACTGTATCTCATGAGTTCTCATGTAATAGAATGGTAAGAAGAAATCTCTTAAGAATGATTAATCAATCAGCAAATTTAGTGTGGACCTACTATGTGTAAGACAGAGTAACCCCACTACAAGAGATTACAAAAGTTGTAGGGAATCATTCCTTTACTAAAAAAGCTTTCTATCTACCTGGGATTACATTTTATGAGAATGAAGCATTTAACTAGTGATATAAGAGAACGTACACTTCAAATGAGTAATCTGTCATTAAGAACAACCAAAGATAATTTTCCAGCCCTTAATTTGAATGTTCTGAACAAATGGTGTTAAAGTGAGCTAGTGACTTTTAATGAGGCCTTACAGAGCCTTGTTACTCAAAATGTGATCCAAAGGACGAGCTTCCAATGCATTACTTGGAAGCTGGTTACAGATGCAGTCTCAGGCCTCAACCCAGACCTATGAATCACAATCTTCATTTTCATATCATTTCTTTTCAAAATCAATCATATGCCCATTAAATTTGAGACTGTTATAGAGGAAGTAGTCCTTGATCTAAAAAAACAAAATAGGTAAGATTATAGTCATAAGCAGAATCAGAAGGTGAAGGGCCCCGCAAGTTCAACTGAATCCATTTTTCTGTGTGCAGTGGTCAAGTATAGAAAGTATTAGAACACAGGTATAAAGGGAACCAGGACATCAATTAGGAAAACATAGCCTAAGAAGACACGCCATGTATTTTGGTGATTGTCCGTGCGAGTTCTTTTCTTCTATGAGGAAAAAGAGCTAAAGGTAACATTCTTACATGCACCCAAAGGAGAGAGAAGTGAATCCAATTGGTTAGAGCCTGAGATTCATTGAGCTATGTCTTGTAGCGGCCCTAAATTCTGTTCTTCAAAAGAATGAATTAGCCTGGCTGCCCTTTCACTAGAGAACTACGCTGTACTTCTTGTTTTTGTGGAATAAAAATACCAGAGCAGAGTTTGCATATCCCACCCATGGGAGGGGTGGGGAGGAAGGGGAATGGTGGACGAAGCTGGAAACTTGTGCTCCTCTGTTTTGCATAAAAATGGGCATGTGAGGCAGCCCATTTTGTTTAAGTAGTTTCTTGTTGGTCAAGTAGATATTTGTTAATCAGGTAGATTCTTGTTGGGCAAGTAGATTCAAAATATGCAGGATTTTTGTCTGAAGACCAAAGTCCCAAGATTTAGATTCCTTATGGAAAGTAAAAGGCCCTCCTCAACCCCAAGCCCCAGAATTGGGGGTTTATAGAGAGGTTAACAATATATCTTTCAAACTAGCATACCTTTGAGGGTGAAAAGAGAAAATTCTTTAAAACCACACCAGGACAACAGGTGTAAACTAAGACTATCCTAAGCAAATCTGTGTTATCATATAAATTATAGTGTGATTGCACAAGAAACTGGTATAAAATGCCTTAAAATCTCAGAATGTAAGTACAATGAAATCTCTTTCACTTCTCCAAGTAATATCTTGAGCCCCTAATTTCTTTATTAGTAGGAAGTCATGTAACTTCTTCTTTAGAACCCTCCCTTCATTAACCAAAACCTCCGATGTTCACACAGCCCAACTTGCACATTCAATCAGGAAGAACACTGGAGTCTTGCACATTGCTTCTTACGATGTGGCTGGCCCTACTGAAGCTGGATTCTACAAAATTCCAGAGTTGGTGCCAATCCACCACTGAAATAATGACTTGATAATCTAGATCCAAGCTCAAGCCACTGTCATTCCATAAGGAAGCAGGGACCCACTTCCTCAGTGCTAAACAAGGGCAAGAGCACCTCTCTCTTGATCTCCCAACATTCCTAGGTCTTAGCTGCCAACATCCTGGAGTCTGGATTGGTTCAATGTCACCCAACCAGAGATCACTTTACTTTCCCTCCCCAGGGTGCTGGACAGCTTTTCATCTTCTATTCTCCAAGCACAAAGTTGTTACTCTTCTGAGGAAGGTAATACTCTGTGAATCAAAGATAGTTTACCCTGCTATTGAAGAACCCTTCTACCTTTACAGGAAGATGAAAGTTGATGATACCTTTTATGATTCCAAAACTAAATTTTAGCACCTCTCGAGAGAGATTTTTTTTTAATTATAAGATAAATAAGTACAAGGGATGCAATATACAACATGATGACTACAGCTGGTGTATGATATATAGCCAAGTTAAGAGAGTTAATCTGAGAGTTCTTACCACAAGGAGAAAAATTATTTTCTTTTTTCTTTTTTTCTTGCTTTTCCTTTTATTATATCTATGTAAGAAGATAAATGTTAGCTGAACCTATTGTGGTAAACATTTCACAATATATGTAGATCAAACCATCATGTTGTATGCCTTAAACTTATACAGGAATGCATGTCAATTATCTCTCAATAAAACTGGAAAATAATTTTTAAAAGAACTAAAAAAATACTTTAAATTTTTCAGAGAGAGAGAAGGTACCAACATTATTATTTTTATTTTTCCCTTTTTTATCTAATAAAACTACGTCTTGCAAAAAGAAGCAGTACAAAATAATTTTTTTTAAAAGGTAAACTCTGATGGTATGTTCTGCTATGCAGAGATTAAAAAAATTGGAATGTGTCTCCTATTTGCCAAGTAGGTGTCATCGTGATTTAACAAAGACCTGGGAGAAAAGGTATTAACATTGGTGTTGGGGATGGAAATGACTGAATGTCAACTAGAGCCATTTCCTAAGAAAAATTTTACTGTATTATGCAAGTGAAATAAGATAGAAAAAGATAAACACTATATGATATCACTTATATGTGGAATCTAAGAAATACAACAAACTAATGAATATGACAAAAAAGAAGCATACTCACAGATATAGAGAACAAATTAGTGGTTACCAGTGGGGACAGGGAAAGAAGGAGGGCCAGGTTAGGGGTAAAGGATTAAGAGGTACAAACTACTACGTATAAAATAAGCTACAAGGATATATTGTACAACACAGGAAATATAGCCAATATTTTATAATAACTATAAATGGAGTATAACCTTTAAAAATTGTGAATCCCTATACTGTACACCTGTAACATATAATATGGTACATCAACTATAATTCAATAAAAAATAAATAATTTTAAAAGGCACAATTGACCCAAGAAAACCCACTTTACTGAACATAGAAACTGATTAGGCTTCTTAATAGACCAAAGATAAAGTGTGAAACCAAGTTTTAAATCTGAATGATGAGAATAATACTGATGCCATGAACAAGTGAAAGTTAAGCAAATGTAGCTGGTTTAAGTGAGATGATTAATTCACTTCAAGAAACATTGATTTTCAGCTTTTTAACAGCAGAACATCCAAATGGAAGTATTTATTGGACAGTTTGAAATTTTAAAAAATAGAGCATGGTTAAAAATTAGAAGTTACTGTACAAAGTTGAGAGTCTTTTACTTCTTAGGGGATTGTAGCCTCATGGATGTGCTCATTAAGGGTAAATAAAGAGTGGGGTGAAAAAGATGTGCCATCAAAGAGTCAAAGATGGGAATTCCCTGGTAGCACAGTGGTTAAGAATCTGCCTGCCAATGCAGGGGACACGGGTTCGATTCCTGGTCCA
>NW_006774067.1:496193-505870 GCF_000442215.2 Lipotes vexillifer
TGCCGTGGAGCAACTAAGCCCATGCACCACAACTACTGAGCCCATGTGCCACAATCACTGAAGCCCACGCACCTAGAGCCCATGCTCTGCAACAAGAGAAGCCACTGCAGTGAGAAGCCCGCGCACCGCAACGAAGAGTAGCCCCCACTCACCGCAACTAGAGAAAGCCCGCGCGCAGAAACAAAGACCCAACGCAGCCAAAAGTAAATAAATAAATAAATAATCTTTTTTAATGTTTAAGAAAAGAAGTCAAAGAAAGTACAGGCACCTCAGAGACGCTGCAGATTCGCAGTAAAGCAAATATTGCAATAAAGCAAGTTACACCAATTTTTTGGTTTCCCAGTGCATATAAAAGTTATGTTTACACTATACTGTAGTCTTCTTAGTGTGCAATAGCATTATGTTTAAAAAGTAGTGCATATACCTCAATTAAAGAACACTTTATTGCTAAAAAAGGCTAACCATCACCTGAGCCTTCAGCAAATTGTAATCTTTATGCAGTAGTCACATCAAAGATCACAGATCACCATCATAAATGTAATAATACTTTTAAAAGTTTGAAATATTTAGAGAATTACCAAAGTGAGACCCAGAGACACAAAGTGAGCAAATGTTGTTGGTAAAATGGCACCAGTAGACTTTCTGGATGCTTAGTGGCTGCAAACCTTCAACTTGTCAAAAACAAAATACCTGGGAAGCACAATAAAGCAAATCACAATGAAACGAGGTATGCCTGTATGATAAAAAAAACCAGTCGTGTACTATTGACTTGGAAATGGAAATTAATGTCAGTGTAACAGAGAACTTTGTAAAGAGAGATAACATGGAAAACCTAAAGAGAAATTCAACCAGTTGGAAGTCAACAGTATTAAATGTCCTGGAAAGATAAGAGGACACAAAGAGTCTAAAAATAAGCCCTTGGATTTTATACAAAGCAAAAGGTACAAATATTTAAGTGCCAACTATTTCCTAGGTGCTTTTACTTACATGAAATACTTTAAGAGGAAACACTGAACAGTGTCCCTGGATGTGGAGACCAGACAGATAGATAATTTTGGCAGGGAAAGAACAGAGCACCATGAAGGGGTGACTCAGGGGATCAAGCTAGATTCTCTTGTAATCAAGATGGAACAATCTCTACTTGCTTGAAAGCGGGGAGGAAGAAACTTATAGGGAGAGAAATTGGAGGGGTTATGATAGAAGCTAAGTGATTGCAATGGTAAATGTTGAAAAGTTGAAGTTTTCTCATTATTAGCAATAATTAGCAATTTCATGTTCTCTATCAAAGAGTTAATTTTGTTTAATTATGCATGGAATGAGTCTATGTTTCTATATCAGCTCTCCTTGTCTCCCTGCCCTTTGCTTTTATGGCTTTACATTCTTAAAAACAAATTCTTTTTCATTCCACTCTAACCTTGTGAACAGTTAACTAGTTTTACAAAGAAATATAAATTTTGAGTAATCAGCCTAATTGGTGACCCAATCTTACATTTATAAATTATACTAAAAAAAAAATCCACCAGGGAATTTCAAATCTTCCTTAAAAATCAATCAGATGTTGCTCACAAACATTATTATAATAAAAATTTTAAACAGGTTTTATCTCATAGCAGTGATTCTCCCGCTTCCCTCAAATCATCTTGCCTCATTAGACACTGATGTATTCTAAAATTATATAAATGTATCTGTGAAGTAGAATAACTACCAAAAAGTAATTTCCTCATTTCTTGCATTATGAAGCTCTTCCAAATGCCAAGTATTATAATGCAATATTCTAAACTGGCAGTTTATTTCCTATATTCAGAGTAATACTGTCTTATCTAAACCAAAAGACAAGTACCTTCTAGCCCTCGTCATTTCTCTAAGCACCAGCCACCCAATTCTCTAGAATTGAGAACCAGTCTCAGCTGCATCAGCTGCTCCCTTGACATCTCTTGGTTAACGCCCCATGCCTAAACATCCCTTGGGCAAGATAAAATTTTAGTGTGATAGGATATCATTTTCTCTTACAATTAAATCCTAGACAGGCAGATACAATAGCAACTTCATCTCTTGCCCAACAGCTAGCCACTTTTGGATGATGATTACTAAGCAGAGTTACTTCCCCAGAAATAAGAAGCAGAGACTGTCAAATGAATCGCACATGGGTATTTCCCTATTACACACAAAAGGAGCTAAGCGGGCTGAAAAGAAGAAAAGAAACAGCTATTGATTTCATTGCCACACCAAAGAGAAAGCTGAGCAAAATTCAGTCATCAACAACCACAAACCAATCTACCCTTGGTTGGGCAATAAAACTAAAAATAATTGAAAATAATAAAATTATTGGAGCAGTGTCAATACACACACATTAATTTTAAATTCTTGCTGACTTTTCTGACTTGAAAAAGGTGAAAATACATGTGAATAACTGTAAAAGTATTTCAGAAGAAATACCCTATAGCTATTTCATAAGCTTGTTGAAAGAATATCATGAGTTATTGATGCATGTGAAGCTACTTAGAAAATTATAAAGTGCTACATAAATGTTAGCCTTAGTATTAGAAAATCCAAGATATTATTATTAAATGGTCATTACTACTAGCCATAGTTTTTCAGTTGTGAAATCCACTTTAAATAAATGTTAAAATGTTTGGAGCTGCTTACATTGACATCCATAAGGTTTATCTGTAAAATTAACTTCAGAAATCATCTGGTTAATGCTTAAGGATAAGCAGATGTCAATTGTGGTATATTACTATTTAGAAACTGGTAAATCTAGAAATTTTCTAGGAATACAAATTTCAAAGGTAAAATTTTTTCTTCTTGTCTTTGCAAAATTATTCACCAAGTGTTATGCAAAGTGCAAAAAAAAAAAAGAAAACCCTTTGTTACAATCTCCCTATTATGTCTCTCCTGAAGTATTAATGTCAAATAATTATAAGGTTCTTTTGTATTCTTCTTCAGGAACACAAATTATAGGCAAAGACTTCAAAATAAAGAAGTGCTTCTCAAATTTAACGTGCATACAAATCACCTAGGCATCTTGTTAAAATGCAGATTCTGATTCAGTAAGTCTGGGCTGAGGCCTGAGGGCCTGAGATTCTTCATTTCTAATGAACTCCCAAGTGATGTCAGTGTTGCTGGTCCAGGGCCATACTTTAAGTCTAAAAACATTACCAAGGTTGGGTGCTGTATTAGTTAGCATTCCACAGAGAAACAGAACCATCCTATCCTATATATAGATGAGAGAGAGAGGAAGAGAGATTGATTTATTATAAGGAATTGGCTCACGCAATCATAGAGGCTGAGAAGTCCCAAGGTCTTCAGCTGGAGACCTAGGAGAACCAGTGGTGTAAGTCCCATCCAATAGCCTGCACGCTTGAGACCCAAGAAGAACCAATGTTTCAGTTCAAGTCCAAAATCAGGAAAAGACTGATATATCAATACCAGCTCAAGCAGTAAGGCAGGAGGAGCTCCCTCTTACTTGCAGGAGGGTCAGGCTTTTCATTCTAGTCAGACCTTCAACTACTGATGAGGGCCAACCACATCAGGAAAGGAAATCTGCTTTACTCATTCTACCAATCCAAAAGTTAGACATTCAAAACCAGTCTCACAGACACACCCAGAATAATGTCGGACCAAATATCTGGGCACTCCATGACCCAGTCAAGTTGACACATAAAACTAACCATCTCAAAAACAAATATCGTATATTAACGCATGTATGTGGAACCTAGAAAAATGGTACAGATGAACCGGTTTGCAGGGCAAAAGTTGAGACAGATGTAGAGAACAAACGTATGGACACCATGGGCGGAAAGCCATTGGGGGGTGGGGATGGTGGTGTGATGAATTGGGTGATTGGGATTGACATGTATACACTGATGTGTATAAAACTGATGACTAATAAGAACCTGCTGTATAAAAAAATAAATAAAATTCAAAAATTTTTAAAAAACTAACCATCTCAAGTACTATTGCTACTCTAATATATGTTCTTTATTTCAATCAAGTATTAATAATCTAATTAAAATAATTCCAAAGAACTTATTTCAAACTCCTAATTTATTATAAGCCTGACCCATAATAAGTTAAGGAGACAAGTAGTGTTGATTGACTGTATTACCTGCCTTTAGAGGTAATAAAAATAATCTTTCTTATTTAAAGATGGCAATATTTATCTCAAAAATACAATTTTAAAAGTTAAGATTGGCCTATATTGCATGTCTTTATCAAAACTGTGTTATGAGCTATAATAGTATGAAAAATACAAAATTAAGTCATTCTAAACATAGTAAGTTTTATAGGAAAAGGGAAGGGTTATCATAACATGTATGTGAAAATTAAACCACTTCCTTTACTGTAAAACTTCTTAAAGTCTTTAATCTGCTAATTATTAGTGTCTCTATATGCTAATAGGTAGAAGTATATATCCTTCTATATATGCCAAGAGGGAAATATATCATATTTCACTGGATCTAAAATGGCCATCTAATGTCAAGATATACTAATTTAGGTACAACTAAATAGAAAATAATGACACCAATTAAATATGACACAATGTTTTGTGAGTCACCTGAATTTTAAGATACTGACTGAGCTCTTGTAGATTTATAGGTGGATTTAATCACATATCACCCATATACATATATAAAAAGGAAAATATAAGTAAAGGACATTGCTTAGAGTATTAATAAAATGTCTTCACATTCAGTCTGGCTCTTCTGAATCACTTTTCAACTGACTTTCACTATAATTTTTCCATACAATATTTCCCTCTGTGACATCTAGAGCACTGATGATGCAATATTTCTTAAGAGTGCTTCAATATTGTCTCTAGAATATTCTTCTAAGCCATTTACATTGGAAGCTTTGGTGTTGGTACTTTTTTGACCAGATGTCAAATAAAGTTTCAGAGACTAGACAAGGACTCAAATAGTTTGTAAATTGACTTGAATATCCAGAGGTTTTCATTTTCCAGTTTGGTATCAGGAGTAATAATTAAGTTCACCCATGTGTAGGCAAGGACAGCTATATCACAACTGCTGCTTGGCCAACAGCATTTGTAAGATATATCTTGAATTCAGAAATGTTAAAATTGAACACACACACATTTCATCTTAAAATCAATGGAAATATCATTATTCCTAAACTTGTTTAACGACAGAAGAATCCCTCACTTTTTAAAGAACTATTTCAAGGTACTAGTGTTTCCTGAATCTTATTTTTGAAAAACACTCCCTTAAATGTATTCCTTCTCTACACCACATTACCCTTTGGCATAAGTTGATTTAAATGATTAATTTTTTTCTTAGTATACAATCCTTCTGAACAAGAGATTATGCCTATTTCTTCTCCTCTCTGCCCTCCCCTCAGTGGCTAGGACACCTTTCATTACACTTTAGGTGGTCAATAAAAGTTCTTAGAAGAAGGCCCAGGACTGAGCATCATGGAAGTTTTCCCAGCCCACTTCCAAAATAATTTTACTTCTTATATTATGTCTTGTGACTAAAACTTTCTTCCTAAAATGTCTATCAAAGAATGTCTTGACTTTTAATCTCATATAAATAAATACAGGCATAACTCAGAGATATCGAGCGTTCAGTTCCAAACCACTGCAATACAGCAAATATTGCAATAAAGTGAGTCACATAAATTTTATGGTTTCCAAGTGCATGTAAAAGTCTTTTGTACACTATACTGTAGTGTATTAAGTGTGCAAAAGCGTTGTATCTAAAAAAAAGTATATACCTTAATCCAAAATGTTTTATTGCTAAAAAATGTCAAAACAGTTACAATAGTGACATCAGGGACTTCCCTGGTGGTGCAGTGGTTAAGAATCCGCCTGCCAATGCAGGGGACACAGGTTCGAGCCCTGGTCCAGGAAGATCCCACATACCGCGGAGCAATTAAGCCCATGCGTCACAGCTACTGAGCTTGTGCTCTAGAACCCGCAAGCCACAGCTACTGAATCCGCGTGCCACAACTACTGAAGCCCACGTGCCTAGAGCCTGTGCTCCACAAGAGAAGCCTCCGCAATGAGAAGCCCGCACATCCCAACGAAAAGTAGCCCCCGCTCGCTGCACCTACAGAAAGGCTGCATGCAGCAACGAAGACCCAACACGGCCAATAAATAAATAAATAAATAAATAAATAAATTTATTTTTAAAAATAGTGATATCAAAAATCACTGATCACAGATCACCACAACAAATATAATAATAATGAAAAATATTGAAACATTGCAAGAATTACTAAAATGTGACACAGAGACAGGAAGTAAGCAAATGCTATTGGAAATATGGTGCCAATAGACTTGCTCAAACCTTCAATTTTTAAAGACGCAGTATCTGCAGAGCACAATAAATTGCGGTAAACCTGTATCCACTTTTCCGGATGTTCTTCAGTGATCATTATTATAACCCTATTCTAATGGACTGGTGTTTGCAGACACTTCGTCACCGAATAAGGGTGAAAAAAATC
The DNA here is from genome assembly GCF_000442215.2 of Lipotes vexillifer. NCBI lineage: Eukaryota > Metazoa > Chordata > Mammalia > Artiodactyla > Lipotidae > Lipotes > Lipotes vexillifer. Next base: position 502,659 of record NW_006774067.1, read on the forward strand.
TGAGTTCTAATCATAGCCCTGCCATTTGCTGACCAAGCACAACGCTCCTCCAGTCTTCAGTTTTTTCATAAGTCTGAAGAAGATAACACTTGTCCAACTAGCTTCACGGGGCTGTTTAAAAATCATTGGAAAAAATATATAGCAAAAAGCACCCTAAAGGCTACATAGTGCTGTCTCTGCTTTTATTATACACCTTTAAATCTGTGCAACACTCTATTTGGCTTCAGTTTTGTTATTCATCTGCCATAAACTATAAGCTCCCCAGAGAAACCTTATGAATACTTCCAGAGTATCCTTGCCACTGAAAAACATCATCAAACAGTAATGGTCATGAAATTTCCATGAGATAATAATCATAAACATTTGAGATAATAATCATAAACATATAAAAGGGGGTCTTCTGTGGCTCAGTGCATCCATTCATTGTGGACTTCCTAACTACATTCATTAAAAATCAAAGGTTTGGGACTTCCCTGGTGGTGCAGTGGTTAAGAATCTGCCTGCCAATGCAAGGGACACCAGTTCAATCCCTGATCCGGGAAGATCCCATATGCTGCAGAGCAACTAAGCCCATGTGCCACAGCTAACTGAGCCTGCGCTCTAGGGCCCGCGAGCCACAACGGCTGAGCCCGTGCACCTAGAGCCCACGCTCCGCAACGCGAGAAGCCACCGCAATGAGAAGCCCATGCACCGCAAGGAAGAACGGCCCCCACTCACTGCAACTAAATGAAGCCTGCAAGCAGAAACGAAGACCCAACGCAGACAAAAATAAATAAGTAAAAATAAATAAATCTATAAAAAAAAAAATTAAAGGTTTGCATTTGTTTCACTAAAGAAATATAGGGATAATAATTATGAAAGCCTCTACGTTACTATTAAAGATCTCAAAGTATAAAATTTTTTGACCAACACTATCTCATTGGAATTTTATAAAGCTCTGGCAGGTATTAGTGTCATCATGCTTTAAAGATGAAAAAACTAAAAAGCTCCAAGACATTTTATTGCCTGGGGTAAATCATCTTGCTCACAAATTCGTGGCAGAGCTAAGGTTTTAATCTCACAGTGTTAGGCTTTCTCACACATTAGGATTTCTCAGCCTCCACACTATTGACATTGTAGGCAGGATAATTCTTTGTTTGGGGACAGGGGCTGTCCCATGTATTGCAGAATGCTTAGCAGCACCCCTGGCTCTTCCCACTAGATACCAATAGCACCCTCCCCCATTTATGACAACAAAAACATCTCTAGATGCTGCCAAATGTCTCTTGGGAGCAAACTCACCCCACTTGAGAACCTGTCATACATCATGCCACCTTTATAGTAGCACTTTTATAAATTTTCATATAATTCTCACAAGCTTAATAACATTATCAAGGTAGATAACAATGATAACTTAGAATCAGAGGGTATTGGTTTCCTGTGTTTGCCATAACAAATTACCACAAACTCGATGGCTTCAAATTAGAGAGTTATTCTGGAGTTTTGGAGGCCAGAAGTCAGAAATCAAGGTGTTGGTGGAGCCACATTCCCTCTGAAGGCTTTAGGGAAGAATCCTTCCTGGCCTCTCCCAGCTCCTGGTGGCTCCAGGTGTTCCTTGGCTTGCGGCTACATCACGCCAATGTCTGCCTCTATGTTCACATGGTCTTCTTCTCTGTGTCCTGTTCTCTTCTGTCTTCTATAAGTACACTTGTCATTGGATTTAGAGTCCAGAAAGGAATCCAGAATGATCTCATCTCAAGATCTGTAACTTAAACACATCTGCAAAGACCATTTTTGCAACTAAGCTCTCACTCACAGGTTCTGGGTAGATGCAGCTTTCAGGGGGCTACCATTCTACTCACTTCACAGATTACATGTTTCCCTAAGAATTTAAAACACTTTCTCGACAATCTAATCATCTCATTAATTTCACAAATGCTTTAGAAAATGGAGAGAGAGGTAAGAAAATGAGGCACAAAGAGATTAGGGGCAAATTTGCTAAAGTCAATGAGCTACAGATTTACTAAGATAATCTTCTCATCCATGTTCAAGGCCTTCCCCACTGGATCTATACCAGGATGGTGAGAGAACCAGTTGAATTGCATCCTGCTCTATGAATCATACAATTTTGCAGTTTAGTTCCAATAGGAAATAAAAAAGCAAAAGAGAACACAGCTGGATTTTTAGATCCTTTTGTTGGTTTTTTAAAAGATCAGTTGTAGATTTCTAAAATTAATAGGATTTCTGGAAACATGAAAGAAAACAAACATGGAACCCCATTTAATAAAGTTGTTTCTCAGTGTGTAAGCATCCTTTAAACTTCATCCTGTGTGTTTTCTTGTTAATTAAAAAAAATCTGTGGTTATAGAATCATGAATAGAAATACAGAGCATTAGCTTTCATCATGCATGATATTAATCACAATCTCATATACTGCAAAAAACTATGAGATCATGCTCACTTAACAGAGCTTGGTCACAGAGTAATGGTCTGCTGATTTCCCCAAAATATTGCATTTCTCCCTTTGATACCTCTGCATTTTCATTCTAAGCGATGTTGACATTTTAACCAGAGTATCCAGTAAGTTATGAATCACCAGCAGACACCAAATGACTCAGTTACAGAATTACCACCATGGTTTGTATAAAAAGTCTTTTTAAATATATCATAACTGAACAATCCCCTTCTTGGTTCTCTTGCAATAGTCACCCTCTTTCTTCTAAAGGTTAGCAGGAAGGTGTCCATCCAGTCACTTACTCATATTTTTCTGATCTCCATTTGTAACTGTAAGCCAAATTCACCAAAATTATACCCCTATTATATCATTTGTTGCATGTCCTAGATTTTATTTGAACATTTTTTATTTATTAAAAAGCAAGTTATTCACATGGTTTAATTTAAAAAAAAAAAAAAAACAGCAAACAGGGTTATAGTATACAAAGTGTAAATTTCCTATCAAGCCCAGGTCTCTGTCCTAGTCCTCTGTAGCAATCAGTGTTGACAGCTTTGAATGTATCTTTCCAGAAATATTTTACATACACTCAAGTCTCCTTGTAAAGAGAGCCCTTTCGGGTTTCCCTGGTGGCGCAGTGGTTGAGAGTCCGCCTGCCGCTGCAGGGGATGCGGGTTCGTGCCCCGGTCCGGGAAGATCCCACATGCCGCGGAGCGGCTGGGCCCGTGAGCCATGGCCGCTGAGCCTGCGCGTCCGGAGCCTGTGCTCTGCAACGGGAGAG
>NW_006774067.1:506160-516922 GCF_000442215.2 Lipotes vexillifer
GTGCCCCAGTCGGGGAAACTCCCACATGCCACAGGGCGGCTGGGCTCGTGAGCCATGGCTGCTGAGCCTGTGCATCCGGAGCCTGCGCTCTGCAATGGGAGAGGCCACAACAGTGAGAGGCCCCCCCCCAACACAAAAAAAAAAAAAAAAAAAAGAGCCCTTTCTACTAAAGCACAAATCATTCTTACTTAATGATAGAGTTCTCACATTGTTTTAGACCGTGGTCTCCGACAGGATTAACTCTAACCTGCCCCAAATCTTCTGAGGGGATTAAATCAAGTCATTAGATTCAGTAGGCATCACCTCACAACTTGGAAAAAGAAGAGTATACTTTAAAATACCTTGTTAATGAATAATCCTAAGCAAGCTCTACCCTTAATATTCTGTGTACCAAAATCAGCTCACTCAAACGTTATCCTATAAGGGAACTTTTAAATTTTATTCTCAGAAAAAAATAATGTATCTTCTTAAAATCAGATTTCAAGTGACAAATCTCTTGCTTCAAAAATAAAATATCCCCAGGTTTCTCTATTATATATTCCCAGAGATCACTAAACCCTTACATTTACTTTGATTCTTCTTTTAATGGTTGAAGTTGTTAATGGGTTTATCTATTAAGGAAGAAATCTAGAGGCACACATAAGCCAGAGTTAGATTTATGCTATATCATAATAAAACCACACACTACAACTACAGAAGCTAACACAAGGCCTGAAAAAATCAGGCAAGATTTAAAGCAGGTGGAAGTTTAGCTTTAATTCAGTATCATGAACAACATAAGAACTGTGCTTTCGCTACAGCTTTTCCGTGCCTTCTGCTACAGATTTATTGTAAAAAAGGAGCATGAGAGGGCCTAGCGAATGTTTTATAATGTTGTCAAGGTGTCTGAAGCCTGATTCTGTAAACCCGTGGGTATCCAGCAGAGATAGGCCAGCGGGGTGGGGTATGGTTAGAAGATGCTGCATGATTCCGATTGTTTTCCTCCACCCAATATACGTACATAACATGGGTATTTTTAGTCAGACCTTTCAAGAAGCAGATATTAAGACAGAATGCCATTTAAGAAATTTATTAGAGACCTACCTGTAAGAGAAAATGGGAAGATACTGGGAAGGCAGTAAAACCTTGATGCCCGAGTGGAGAGGGAGGAGAGAGAAGGGAGGGAGGAAGGTTGGAGGGTCGTGTCTTACTGTGCAGTATCTTCTAAGGAAAGTTTGGCAGGGCCATGGGAGGTGGGTGCGGGGAGAATAGGAGGTGGGTAGGAAGGGCCTCAAGCCAAAGTTACCTGTCAGAGGAGTCCCGCATCTCCCAGGGATAGGCTTGCCTTAGTATCCCTGGAGAGCTCAGTCACTGGCTGAGAGCAGCCTGTAGGAGGTGTGGCCTCAGCACAAACTTGGTGATGAATTTCAGAGCTCCACAAAAAAAAAAACAACCCACGGGTCTTAAGGGCAAAATCTGAAGAGTTTTGATATTATATACACTCATGTAACCACCACTCTAGTGAAGATTTAGACCACAACAGAAAGTTTCCTCATGTTACCTTCCAGTCGATTCTAACCTTCCCATAAATAACCACTTTTCTAAGTTCTATCACTAGAGATTAGTTTTGGCTATTTTTCAAGTTCATATAAAGAGTCATACAGTATATATATTTTTAGTATCTGGCTTCTTCCACTTTGCATAGTATTTTTTTTTTTTTTTGCGGTACGCAGGCCTCTCACTGTTGTGGCCTCTCCCTTTGCGGAGCACAGGCTCCGGACGCGCAGGCTCAGCGGCCACGGCTCATGGGCCCAGCCGCTCCGCGGCACGTGGGATCTTCCCGGACCGGGGCACGAACCCGCGTCCCCTGCATCGGCAGGCGGACTCTCAACCACTGCACCACCAGGGAAGCCCTGCATAGTATTTTTTTGAGGTTTATCCATGTTGCTGCAAATGCATTCAGCTGTTCATTCCCTTTTTTATTGCTGAGTAGTATTCCATTGCATGGATATACCACAGTTTGTTTATCCATTCACTTGTTAATAGACATTTGTGTTGTTTACAATTTGAGGCTGATATGAATAAAACTGCTCTGAATATTCATGGAGAAATTTTTGTGTGGACATATGTCTTCATCTTTTGGTGTATATTTACTTTATAAGAAAAGAGTTTTCCATTGTTTGTATTATTTTATACCCCATAACTGGTGGCATTTTGAGAAATACTGAATGATATTTTAGGCCTTCTCTCAAATCACACCACTCAACTAACTTCATTTAGGTAAAAGATTAATCCTGAAAGAAATGATTTATATATCTTTCTTCTAGCCAAAGCGTACTGATGCCCTAACACCCCATTCTACTGATGAAAAAAACAGAGTTCAGGAAATATTAAAGCTTGCCCAAAGTCAAACAGCTAATAGGTGCAAACAGGATTCAAACTCAGCTCAGCTCCTCTTACAGCAAAACCAATGGTCTTTCCCCCAAACAAACTTCCAAAGCATAGCACTAAAAAAACCCTAGCTTTAGCCAGAGGCCAGAGGCTCAGGGAGAAGAGGCTTGAAATTCAGTGGCAATCTTTCCTCTACTTTCCACAGAAAGGAGGGTGAGAGACCACCTGCTCTTCCTTATCTACCCTGCCCAGGTCTGTTCTTCAGTTCCCTCCCGTGTCTTAGAAACGAAGGGGATTTGTAAAGGACCTTCTGTCCACCTTGTTTGTTTTTCCCTCCTCCCCAGTCTAATGCTAAGAGATTACCATTGTTATTGTTATTGCCAATTACAAGGTAAGGAAACAAGAGTCTCTGTTTATATAATTTGTCTATACAAATTACAGATTAGTGTGTCTTTCTTATTCATTAGTTTTTGGTTTCTTGAAAACAGAGATCATTACTGTCTTCCCTTAATATCCTCACTGCCAAGCACTGTATAGACTAAAGGCCAGGCAAACAGTAGACAGTGTGAATGAATGGATCACAAACAAGTTTTTCTGGCTTCAAGTTCAGAAGTCTTTTCAGTAGGCAGTATATACCAAAACCTTATTTACCTCTAATTCTTAAAACCAGGAGGTTGAATGAGATGACCTCCAAGATTTTATTCAGTTTAGGAAGGCTAGGATTCCATGTGTCTGCACTTAATACAAACCTTCTAGGAAAGGAACCAGTATTTTTCTCTGATAACACCTTAAAATTATCAAAGAGAGAGAGAGAGATGAGCCCTTGAATGTAGGAGGGGAACCTACTGTGCTGAATGACTAAAACGTCCCACAGGATGAAGTCTGTCAAGAAACTAAGAGCCCATCCAAAGGTGACGTTGAACACACGCCCCTTCTCAAGCAGCACAAATAGGAGATGTCTACTCCTGGTGGGGTGACAAGTTCTGGAAAAGTCATTTTCATGAAAAACATAAGCTCCTTATTTGCATATATGACAACAGAATTCTAGGAAAAATAGAATCAAGAAATATAAATTAGAGAACAAGAAAAAACTATGCACCAAGTATATAAATCAGTGCTCAAAAAATAAGAAAGAACAATCATCTCTTGGTTGTGCATACAACTCCAGACTGTCCCTAATAGCATCACATTCTTCCCTTTGGTTCTTTGTCAGCTTCACTGCCATGGTGTTCCCAAACACTGAAGGCCACCTGCTTTGTAACAGATTAGGCATTAGATTGAAGACATCACTTTCACCAAATTGCTGTCCCTGTTATCAGCCAAGTGTCCTTCTCTAAGGCAGAAACTCTCAGAGAAATGAAACCCTCCACTGCCTCTGCTTAGTAGAAATCACACCAATCCTATCCTTCCAATCCATGATTACATTTTTGGTCTAGACACTAAGGTAACTGATAAAAGTCCCTTTCTTTTTATGTGAAATATCAAGAAATAATTCATTATTTAATCTCTTTATTGCACATGTACCAACAAACTTTAATCTATGGGTATAGATCACCACGAACATTAAGTTTCTCTGATCTATTTTACATAATTTAATGGAAACTGTAGCTTTCAATCCACTGGGAATATAACATAACCATTTTCAAAGTGTTTTCCTAAACACAACACTCAATCTCCCTTTAAGATGAAGGGTCTTACCCAAGGTGATAATGAAAAGACCTCAAAGGTCCTTCAAGTAAGCAATTTATACTTTTAGAATAGACTGATTTATCTCTGCTTTTGGGAAGGTTTCATTATGTACAAATTATAACTTCATACTTCATTTCAGAATCCTGTTGTTTCTGAAAAGAAAATACACTCTTGCTCCTGTGGAGAGTAAAATCAACCCTATTTTTATGTCTGGGGTAGCTCCTATTTGGGTACTTTGGTGTGTTTGACTGTATGTAACAACAGGAAATACTATAATTTTCTAACAAATAGTAGCTTGAACTGAAAAAATAAACCATAGACAAATTATATCATTTTAAATGGACCCTCCACCCCCAGCTTCCTTCTTAATTCTGTCAGTGGCTTTTAATTATTATTGGGGTAGAAAACAACCTTGTGCCTCCATCCTCTGGTACCTCACGATCTCGTAAGTCTTTTCCTTCCAGGGACTCCCCTGCTTCCATCTCCCCTCTCTGTCATCCACCATATGCCCCTGCCTGCAACTTCTCCAACAGTCCTCACTTCCTTCCATCTCCGGGACTTCAAACACACTGAAAATCTATCTCCGTCTCCTACCCATAGATGTACCCCACCTCCCAACTGGTTAGGGAAACTCTACCCCTTCCTTCAGATTTCAGCTCTGTGATCACATCCTATAGGAAAGGTCTCACTCAGCTCACTCACCAGGTTTCACTTTTTCATGGGTTTCTCCTTCATTATACTTATCAAAGTAGTCATTTGAATTTATTTGCTTGATTCTTTGATGAATATCATCATCCCTGTTCCATGAGGTGAAAACCATAACTTTTTTGTGGTCATTAGTACATTCCCAGCACGGTGTTCAATAAATATATTTAGTCAAGAAACTGAATTTTTAAATGTAATCTACATAAAGCACATAGAACAAATTTTAATGAGAAAAACCGTAAGCAAGGGAGATTGGGATTGACATATATACACTAATATGTATAAATAGATAACTAATAAGAACCTGTTTTATAGCACAGGGAACTCCACTTCATTTCGCTGTACAGTAGAAACTAACACAACATTGTAAAACAACCATACCCCAATAAAAAAAAAATGTAAGCAAGGATAATTACAATATATAAAGAAATGTTTCTTTTTAGTAAAGACATTGGAGGAAAACACTAGTAGAAGTCAAAGGGAAATCTAACTAATATTGGCTTTAAAGAAGAAAAATTATGTGATTTTGTTGGGGGGAGAAGGGCTTGTGTAAAAATTGATTTGCTGATTCTATATCAAGATCCTTGGTGTTTTGCTTGGTTATTTGTATAAAAAGTGACTCATTCTTCTTTTCAAGCAACAAAAGCTCAATTTAACATTCAAAAATGTCTGCAGCACAATTGCTGCTCCAACATTTGGACTTGAAAGAAAATATTTATAAACCTGTATGAAAGATATTTTCTTCTGACTTGCCTTCTTACTCAGGACCAATAAACATCCTATTTGTAAATCCTAAACCTCAAAGGCATAGGTAACTCAGCTTAGCTGTTTTACTCAAGTAGGTATAATAATCTACAGGGACTAATAACATGGGAAAACCCAAAAATCATGATGAAAACTGAGGTTACCAACCTTTACTTTGCTTTTCACTGAAATCTCATCTTTACATTCTTTGTGGGTTTTTGGTTTTTTGGTTTTTTGTGTGAAACTGCTGAGTGTCTAAGATGTGAGTATCTTAGAGTAAAGTGAGCAAAGTTCTAGTTATAGTAACTGACTCAGAAGCAACCACTCAAGAGGCTGCATTGAATTGAAAAGGATTCCTAATAAAGGGGTGTGGAACACAGGTGGAGTCCTCGGGTCACCACCTGTGGAAGGGAGAATTCCTTCTCTCCCACCTACCCAACCACTACACCTAGCACATATGGTGCTCATTTTTTGTTTGTTGATTGAGTGACTGACTGAATGAATTAATGATTTTAACAGCATCATAGCATTCATTCATAGTACTGTACAGAGTATATCCAAAAAATATTATCTACTTGGGGCATCAGAACCTTACCTCAGGGAATTTGACAAAACCTGGAGAGGGTCTTTAACTTAGAACACTCTAGGGAATACAAAAAGCAAGAAAGAATAAGTAAACCTAAAAAAAAAGAAAATTTTAGAATAAATTTGACCAAATTTCATAGTTTGTCATGGTAAACAGTATCTAAGGATTTCTGCCAGGAAATCCTTATTGGTACGTCTCTATTCTATTCTAGTTTCTATTCTGTATTTTGGTCTGAACACCTTTTCTTGCATTTTTCAAGTTCTGCTGTTCCTCTTGTGTGATTTATTAGTTAGGCTGATGGTTGCAATGAACAACCGACAGACTGTAAGTGCCTTAAACCAATAAGGGTGTCTGTCTTGTTCAGGTCACCATCAATGTAGATTCAGTGAGATGGCAGGGTGGTCCACTCCATACCATCACTGAAGGACCAGGCTCCTTCCCACCAGTGGCCCTTTGGGGCTCTAATGTAGAGGCTGAACATCAGAGCCTTTACAGGAATCTCTAGATGCAGACCAACCAATAGGCAAAATTTGAGAAGGATCTGCATGTTCTCATGCGAGGAGTATGAGCTAAGCCTGAAAATGGCACGCATCCCTTTTATCCACATGCCATTGGCCAGAACTTGGTCACGTGCAAGGGCGGGGTGGGAAATTTAGAAAAGTGAAATACCAAGGGAGAGAATTTTAAACAGCTAGCTAGCCAGTTTCTTCCACCGTGTCCCCCATTTCCTGGCCACACGTTGCCCTGTTCTGGGATGTCACTTCTTTGCATCAGGATATCATTTTCAATCTCCATTTATGGACTTGCTGAAAGTTGACTGGACTTAAAATTATGTATCCATTTTTTATCCCTAAGTATATTTCCTCATGCTCTGTAAAATGCTTGCCACGAATTATTTATTAACCCAGAACGGCTTTTCTCTGTCTAGCTCTGACAGCCTTCTGTTGTGGGTCTTCCTGATGCATATTCTTGGCCTGCAGTGAGGAAAGGGTGCTTGAAACACTCTCTTAGTCAGGAGAAGGGAGCTAAATATGGCCTTTATCTCCTATTGAGTAGAAAAGCCCATTAAAAATCCCCCCCCCCCAGTGGCAACAACCACAAAGCATTCCTTCCCAATCTGTTTTATTGCCTCATTTTATAAAAAGTTACTAATATTTATGATTGTTCATTTGTTTTTATCTGAGACATCTGGGAACCTTTACTCTTCAAACATGAGTCTTCCTTCTCTGATGTACTGTTTCCCTAGACTCAAAAAATACTGATAAAGAATAGCCTCCAAAGAATCTGTCTCCTGGATGAATTGCCCTCGCAAATTAAAAAGCTTCACTTACATTCTTATATATTCAGTTCAGTAGCGTGGTTAACCCAAACCCTTGCACTTTTTTTCCAACGAGAGAAATGAGAAAATAAGTGCACTTTAGGACTTCCCTGGTGGCGCAGTGGTTAAGAATCTGCCTACCAATGAAGGGGACACGGGTTCGAGCCCTGGTCCGGGAAGATCCCACATGCCGCAGAGCAACTAAGCCCGTGAGCCACAACTACTGAGCCTGTGCTCTAGAGTCCGTAAGCCACAACTCCTGAGCCTGTGTGCCACAGCTACTGAAGCCCCTGCGCCTAGAGCCTGTGCTCCGCAACAAGAGAAGCCACCGCAATGAGAAGCACGTGCACTGCAATGAAGAGTAGCCCCCGCTCGCTGCAACAAGACCCCAGGCGCAGTGATGAAGACCCAACAGAGCCAAAAATAAATAAATTTAAAACATCCGCACTTTAATTTTATTCCAATGATAAGAAAATTAGAGTTATTTTATACTAAAAAACCTTAATATGGTCTGAAAATCTCAACCATTTTTTATCATCTGAAACAACTTTAATGGCTTTTCTCTAGTATGCCATTAATACAAATACATTTTGTTTTATTGAGGTCAAACTACATTCCCTTGTCTTGCTCCCTAGGATTAGGAAATTAGGTAAAAATTAGCTCACTGTGGTTATATTCATTTTAAAATTGCTGCATAAAGGAGAGGACTAGCAAAAGGGCAAGCTGATACCTCACAAAGATCAAGCACTTTACATTAAGCCAGAGTGCCTGTGATGTAAGGGGAAACTAAGAAAGTAAGAAAGACAATCTACAAATAAATGAGTGAAAGCACCACTGAAGGTAGTGGTTATTGACTTTTGAAAGCTTTCCTTAAAAATTAGCATGTGTTTTATGTATAAATGCATTACGTATTAAGCCACACAGAAAGTCAGCTTTGAGTGCTTCATTTCTCTATATCGTCTTTAGCTACAAGTAGAGCCAACTATAAATATATTTTTTCCTCCTATAGGTGTCATTTTCCTAAGAGCTTTAAGCCTACTTTATCATTTCAGTTACAAGTTAATTAAGTACTATACACACACACAGTACAAATATATAAGGCACAGTTATGCTTTACATGGTATAAATACACACATACATGATACAAATACATATATATACACACACACATAAATAAATACCACCCATATATGCTGGATATTGAAAGTTAGCTTTAGCTTTCTCAAGCTCCCTTTTATCTTCCTTCTAATTGGAGAGACTGGAAAACCTAAAACTAAATATTTAGACCTCCTTGAATCTAAGATTCTTAATGCGAATCTAAGATTCTTGATGCAAACAAGGTTCTTGAATGCGCCTTCGTGAAACATGGGAGACAAAGAAGGATGAAAGAATCGGTCTGTTCCTTTTTGGTTCTTTCTGCTGTCAAGCAATGCATGGAAATGGGAGTTACTTTCAGCGGCAATGACCCAGGGTCTGTTCACAAGCTGTCCAGGTGTTAAGAAATGGTTGGGTCAGCTTCTTCTTGCTTTGTGATCTCTGGATCACAGCTGTAGGTCCATTCCGCAGATTCCTGGGGGATGAGAAGAAGTTGTCCACAGCAGCAGCTTCATTACAGACCTGCTTTATTAGAGATGACTAATCTTGGGATCAAAGTTATAGGCCGTGTTCTTGAACTTATACCACCGTTTATAGTGATAGAGGTGCTAGCTCCAAGTAAATTATGAACTCTTCTGGAAGTCATTCCTGGAGGCCCATCTTAGAACCCACTTCTTCCTCCCTTCTCATAATTTACGAGCATAAAATTTCATGTATTAAATTAAAGGCATAGAATGTTTCCCATTCCTTGCACTGAACCCTGACTGATGTAACTGTAACATTTTATGCAATTTTTCAGTGTATTCAACTGTTCTCTAATTCACTGGGCTGTAACTGTTGCACCTGGTGCAACTCCGTACAAATCTGCTCACAATTTCCCTCAGGATAATTTGTCCCCTCCAAAGCCCTACAACCAGTTTTCTGTCATTGTCTAAGGAATTCTAGGGACATCTTTGTCAAAGAGCTTCCTCTCCCACATCTTTCTAATTTCAGTTTAGACTCTCTCGCTTTTTGCTGCATTCCCACTTACAGCCCCTCTCAGTCTCAACCCTGATACCACTTTTACACTCAAGGTATTTAATGATGCATATTTTCTGCAATATTGACGACGTTTGAGTTTTTCTCTTTTATCTTGGGTAAGTATAAATTTTACAATAAATCCCTCTGCTTTGGGCTTATGGAAAAAAGAATAGCCATAACAATAACAAAGTGGCAAAAACAAAGTCATTCAATATGATCTTCATTTCCTTTGTGGGAGAAAATAACCAATCAAAAAGGTGAATCAATAATTCAGAATTAGATCCAGGATGATTTTTTTTTTTAAGTCTGCATTTCTTGCTGCTTTTCTCTTCTCTCCTTGGAAGGTCATTGGTGATTTTCCTACAAATTTTTATCCTTCCTTCTACTCCTGGCAAGACTCACAGAGACAGAGCCTGTCAACTCTGTGAGCTAAGACTCTTATGACAGACTATAGGAGAGAAAAGCCTCTGCTGCCGCCGGGACCACAAAGCAGACGAAATCAAGACTAAATGCTACCTCTACAACAGTGAGAGAAGCATCTCCAAGGAGCAGTGGTGGAGTAGAAATATGTTATGGCTACTGGAAACCTTTGTCATAGTCACCCATTTTTTCATAGTGAGGCAATATATCCGTCTCTTTGGGGAACTGCCTCTTATTCACTCCATGCTGCCTGGTAACTGTCACTGACAATATTCCACCATGTGCTACTTACAAGGTGGTTTTTGATTCAAGCTAGGCCAATCCTCCTCTCTCTTCCAGGTGTGTGGAAAACTGAATAGAGACCCACAGGAACTGAAGACACTGGGACTGAGACATCCACTGTTAGGCCCTCCAAGATGTCCTGTGCTTCTCTGCTTGCCTCTCATCCTCAAACTTAGTTGTTTTTGTGAGCACTTTTTTTAATTTTGTGAGCTCCCTAGTATATTTTAATAAGCCCCCTTTATTTAAATGTTTGAGACTGAATTTTGTTTCATTTTAACTAGAGAACCCTAACCAATCTTCCCCTCCCCTAATCCATCACTCCCTGTCTCTCTCCTTTTCATTAAATATGGTCCGACTGACTCTTCACAGGCAGTAAAATCCAGCTTACCGTTGCTGGGCAAAAACAACCAATCATTTATTCATTCAACAAACACAGATTAAGATTTCACTAAATGACACATGCTAGAAATACAAAGATGGCAGCTTATACTCTAGCAAGTGATAATGCAATACGGAGTAAAATTTAGGGAAAG
>NW_006774067.1:517069-531946 GCF_000442215.2 Lipotes vexillifer
GGAAAGAATTATCAGAAGAAACAACATCTGAACTCTTGAAAAGAGTTTAGACATTTTATGAAATAGAAGGGAAGGAAGGAATGTACTCCAGACAAAAAAGATCTGGCAAAAGCAGGAAGGAGTCTAGCCTTTGAGCGCAAACGACTAAACACTGTGTTAAACTAGAACCCAGATTCAAACTGGAAAGTGATGGAAAACTGGACTGGAATGGGAAAAGGAACCAGATTAGTAAAACCAGATTATGTGCTCAGAATACAATGGAAAGATAAGAACGTACAGATACCACTAGTTGCCCTCTCCCCCTATTTCTCCTCCCTCCTCACAGTGTTAGCACTCACAATTTTAAACTGGACTCATCAATGCATAGAATGAAGAATGCATTTGCCAGCTACTCTTAATAGTTAGATATGTACACGTGACTAAATTCTGGCCAATGAGAAGTGAGCAAATTACTGTCTGCAATATGCAGGTCATGCTCTTTAGGAAGGAGCTTGCCCTCTCCCCTTCCCCACTTCCCCTCCCTACTGGGAATGTAAACATACTGATGGTGAGGCAACTTGGACCATGCTCATGAGAGCAGCACCTTGAGGATGGGGAGAAAATAGATTGAAGTTTCCTGGGTCCCCAGCTTCATGGAGCTTCCACACATGCCCTGAAATAATTATACTTTATCTATTATACAGAAACAAATATCAACTTTAACCCAGTTTAACCAATGAACAATGGCCACCTGTCACAGCAGGTGAATCAGTAACATAACTGTAACAAGAGGACTTAAGGATAGAAAATGAAGACATAACAATGCAATTTATGCTTTAGAACAGGAGTTAGCAAACTATGGCCTGCAAGCAAAAGTCAGCCCATTTCATGTTTCTATATGACACATGAGCAAGATGTTTTTTACATTTTTAAATTGCTGAAAAGAAACAAAAGAAGAAGAATATTTTGTGATACGTGCAAATTATATAAAACTTAAGGCCCATATAAACGTTGTATGGGAACACAGCCATGTTCATTCATTTATGTATTGTCTATTGCTGCTTTCACATTACACCAACCTGGCTGAAGAATTGGAAGAGAGATCACATGGCCCACAGTCTAAAATATTTACTGCCTGGTCCTTTACAGAAAGAGTTGCCAAATCCTGCTTTAGATGATCACCTCAATGCATGCACCAAATTTCCTGAAGAATGAAGAGAATAAAAGCAAACAAGAGCAAACCAGAAGGAAGAGTGGTTCAAGATGGCAGAGTACAAGGACGTGTGCTCACTCCCTCTTGTGAGAACACCAGAATCACAACTAACTGATGAACAATCATTGACAGGAAGACACTGGAACTCACCAAAAAAGACACCCCACATCCAAAGACAAAGGAGAAGCCACAATGAGACGGTAGGAGGGGCGCAATCACAGAAAAATCAAATCCCATAACTGCTGGGTGGGTGACTCACAAACAGGAGAACAATTATACCACAGAAGTCCACCCACTGGAGTGAAGGTTCTGAGCCCCATGTCAGGCTTCCCAACCTGGGGGTCTGGCAACGGGAGAAGGAATTCCCAGAGAATCAGACTTTGAAGGCTAGCGGGATTTGATTGCAGGACATTGACAGGACTAGGGGAAACAGAGACTCCACTCTTGGAGGGCACACACAAAGTAGTGTGCGCACCAGGACCCAGGGGGAAGGACAGTGACTCCATAGGAGACTCAACCAGACTTACCTCCTAGTGTTGGAGGGTCTCCTGCAGAGGCAGGGGGTGGCTGTGGTTCAACTTGGGGACAAGGACACTGGCAACAGAAGTTGTGGGAAGTACTCCTTGGAGTGAGCTCTCCCAGAGTCCACCATTAGCCCCACCAAAGAGACTGTAGGCTCCAGTGCTGGGTCGCCTCAGGCCAAACAACCAACAGGGAGGGAACTCAGCCCAACACATTAGCAGACAAGTGGATTAAAGTTTTACTGAGCTCAGCCCAAGAGAGCAACACCCAGCTCTACCCACCACCAGTCCCTCCCATCAGGAAGCTTGCACAAGCCTCTTAGATAGCCTCATCCACCAGAGGACAGACAGCAGAAGCAAGAAGAACTATAATCCTGCAGCCTGTAGAATGAAAACCACATTCACAGAAACCACATTCATAGACAAAATGAAAAGGCAGAGGACTATGTACCAGATGAAGGAACAAGATAAAACCCCAGAGAAGCAATAAATGAACTGGAGATAGGCAACCTTCCAGAAAAAAAAATTCAGAATAATGATAGTGAAGATGATCCAGGACCTCGGAAAAAGAATGGAGGCAAAGATCAAGAATATGCAAGAAATGTTTAACAAAGACCTAGAACAAACACCTAGAAGAATTAAAGAACAAACAAACAGAGATGAACAATACAATAACTGAAATGAAAAATACACTAGAAGGAATCAATAGCAGAATAACTGAGGCAGAAGAACAGATAAGTGACCTGGAAGACGGAATGATAGAAATTACTGCCTCAGAACAGAATAAAGAAAAAAGAATGAAAAGAAATGAAGACAGCATACAAGACCTCTGGGACAACATTAAACGTACCACATTTGCATTATAAGGGTCCCAGAAGAGAGAGAAAGGACCTAAGAAAATATTTGAAGAGATTATAGTCAAAAACTTCCTTGACATGGGAAAGGAAATAGCCACCCAACCCCAGGAAGTGCAGAGAGTCCCACGCAGGATAAACCCAAGGAGAAACATGCCAAGACACATAGTAATCAAACTGACAAAAATTAAAGACAAAGAAAAATTATTAAAAGCAGCAAGGGAAAAATGACAAATAACATACAAGGGAACTCCCATAAGGTTAACAGATGATTTCTAAGCAGAAACTCTACAAGCCAGAAGGCAGTGGCATGATATATTTAAAGTCATGAAAGGGAAGAACCTGCAACCAAGATTACTCTACTCAGCAAGAATCTCATTCAGATTCAACAGAGAAATTAAAAGCTTTACGGACAAGCAAAAGCTAAGAGAATTCAGCACCACCAAACCAGCTCTATAACAAATGCTAAAGAAACTTCTCTAAGTGGGAAACACAACGGAAGAAAAGAACCTACAAAAAAAAAAAAAAAACCCAAAACAATTAAGAAAATGGAAATAGTAACATACATATCGATAATTACCTTAAATGTGAATGGATTAAATGCTCCAACCAAAAGACAAAGGCTTGCTGAATGGATACAAAAACAAGACCCATATATATGCTGTCTACAAGAGACCCACTTCAGACTTAGGGATGCATACAGACTGAAAGTGAGGGGATGGAAAAAAGATATTCCATGCAAATGGAAATCAAAAGAAAGCTGGAGTAGCAATACTCATATCAGATCAAATAAACTTTAATATAAAGAATGTTACAAGAGACAAGGAAGGATACTACATAAGGATCAAGGGATCAATCCAAGAAGAAGATATAACAATTATAAATATATATGCACCCAACATAGAAGCACCTCAATACATAAGGCAAATGCTAACATGTATAAAAGAGGAAATCGACAGTAACACAATAATAGTGAGGGACTTTGTAACACCTCACTTACACCAATGGACAGATCATCCAGACAGAAAATTAATAAGGAAACACAAGCTTTAAATGACACAATAGACCAGATAGATTTAATTGATATTTATAGGACATTCCATCTGAAAACAGCAGATTACACTTTCTTCTCAAGTGCACATGGAACATTCTCCAGGATAGATCACATCTTGGGTCACTAATCAAGCCTCAGTAAATTTAAGAAAATTGAAATCATATCAAGCATCTTTTCCAACCACAATGCTATGAGATTAGAAATCAGTTACAGGGAAAAAAACATAAAAAACGCAAACACATGGAGGCTAAACAATACGTTACTAAATAACCAAGACACCACTGAAGAAATCAAAGAGGAAATCAAAAAATACGTAGAGACAAAGGACAACGAAAACAGGACAATCCAAAGCCTATGGGATGCAGCCAAAGCAGTCCTAAGAGGGCAATCCTACCTCAAGAAACAAGAAAAATCTCAAATAAACAATCTAATCTTACACCTAAAGGAACTAGAGAAAGAAGAACAAACAAAACCCAAAGTTAGTAGAAGGTAAGAAATCATAAAGATCAGAGGAGAAATAAATGAAATAGAAACAAAGAAAACAATAGCAAAGATCAATAAAATTAAAAGCTGGTTCTCTGAGAAGATAAACAAAATTGATAAACCTTTAGCCAGACTTATCAAGAAAAAAAGGGAGAGGACTCAAATCAATAAAGTTAGAAATGAGGGACTACCCTGGTGGCACAGTGCTTGAGAATCTGCCTGACAATGCAGGGGACAGGTTGGAGCCCTGGTGTTGGAAGATCCCACACGCTGCTGAGCAACTAAGCCCATGAGCTTCAAATACTAGCCTGCACTCTAGAGCCTGAGAGCCACAACTACTGAAGCCATAAATAAATAAATAAACTAAAAATAAACACCGTGAAAATCCTATGAGGCAACGATTGCAACCCCTTTTTGCAGAAGACAACAGAGGGTCTCAGAGGTCCAAAGCCACAGAGTTCCTAAATGGTAAAACTGGGATTTGAACCCAAGTTTTTCTGATTGTGCTTAAGGAAGAAAAGCCAGCACTCAGGCCAGGCAGCACAATCAGACCCAGCCAAGTGTGACCGGTACTGGACTGTGAGCATTCGTGGTGGCACCAAGCACAGGAGACCTCAGATGCTAAAGTGAGGGCTTTGTCAGACCCCTGGTAGGAGGCATACTTTCTCACAGTTGGAGGCTGACAGGTGGCTGCATGGCAGCAAGATCACATGGAAACCACGGACCAGAGAGTGCGGGTGAAGAGGGGGCTTGGACAGAGCTGCTGGGGCACCCAACCTGCCCTGTGGGGGACTGCTTCTCACCCTAGATACAGAGGGGCTTCCCTGGGACCCTCACAGACCTTGAGGTGTGCTCCCTGAGTGCTACAGGGACGGCACACTGGCTGGTGTCTGCCTGAAGCCCTGTATCAGCTGTGTCACACTTTGTCCCTAGCTCAGCAAAGGGAGTGTGTCTCCCAGGGGACAAGGTGGGCCAGGGTCGAGTGAGCCAGCCTGGGGATTCTCTTAGATTCATGGGCTACCAAGAGGGGCAAACGGCCCAGGGAGGAGGACGGGGGTGGACCTTGGATTCCTGAGGCTCAGTAGCAGAAGGGAGAGCCCCGGATGGGGGCCCCGGAGTGGCCACGAAAGTGCCCAAGAGAGGACACTTCACACCCTTCAAGCACCCAGAGACAGGGCCCATGTCCTCAACATCTGATGGGCAGGACTTCTCTGCCCCTTCCCACTCCTCCCGTCCCCCGCCTCCACCGGGCTGACATGTGGGGAAGCTCGAAGAGGGGATCTGAGGAGAGAAAGAGGGAAGGGGGCCCTCATCCCTTACTCTAACCCCATGGCGCCAGGAATAAGTTCAGTGTGAATCAGTTCTGAATACTGGCTGTGACTCAGGTTTGGAGACTTGAAGAACTCATTTGCGATGGTAAGTGACCGCAGGGCTCTGCCTTGCTCAGAATGGCTGGAGCAGCTTGAGGCACGGAGGAATCTCCGCACACCAAGAGATCTGGGCTGCAGGAGAAGTACAAAGTTGCTTTTGGATAATTCTGTGCATCCTGGTGCAGCCTAGGGCTGGACAGGCACTGGGAGGAAAGCATTTGAAGGAGCCTGGCGTGTTTTCTGCAGGAGGAACAGATTGGTGGCAGAAGGGAGAAGGGGCTGGAGGTGGCTGCTGTTTCTGATGCAGGTCTGAAAGGAAAGGAGAGAGCAGGAGATGCAGGGAGAATTTGAAGGTCGAGTTCAGGGGGAGTTTTTCTGGATGGGAGAACTGTAAGCCTGTGTCAATGTGGATGGTATGGGACCTGGGCGGGGGGGTAGGGGTGCACCCCTGTTGGGTGGGGTCCATGGTGAATGGGAGGAGGCTGGGAGCAGGGCCAGAGAAGGACTGGGAACCAGTTGCAGCAGGGCATCTGGGAGGGCTCCACTCCCCAGGGCCACCACCCCACCCCCACACAACTGCAGGCACACAGAAGCTTGAACTGGGTAGCATGGGCTACGTTCCCAGGCCCAGCCCACTCCTACTTTGCAGGAGACGGTCTTTTCAGGGGTGGTACATCCTCCATCCCTCACTTATTGGCAGCTCCAGGGACTGCTAGGAAGCCTACTAACTACGCCTACTAACTACTAACTAAGCTCATGAGGCACAACTACTAAGCCTGCACACTAGAGCCCGTGAGCCACAACTACTGAGCCTGCACTCTAGAGCCCATGAGCCACAACTACTGAGCCTGTGTGCCACAACTACTGAAGCCCTCACTCCTAGAGCCCGTGCTCTGCAACAAGAGAAGCCACCACAATGAGAAGCCCGCGCACGGCAACGAAGAAGAGCCCCCGCTCGCCGCAACTAGAGAAAGCCCACGTGCAGCAACGAAGACCCAATGCAGCCAAAAATAAATAAATTAAATAAATAAATAAATATTTTTAAAAAATACAAATAGAAATGAAAAAGGAGACCTTACAATGGACACTGCAGAAATACAAAGCATCATAAGAGACTACTACAAGCAACTCTATGCCAATAAAATGGACAACCTAGAAGAAATGGAAAAATTCTTAGAAAGGTATAACCTTCCAAGACTGAACCAGGAAGAAATAGAAAATATGAACGGACCAATCACAAGTAATGAAATTGAAACTGTGATTAAAAATCTTCCAACAGGGGCTTCACTGGTGGCACAGTGGTTGAGAGTCTGCCTGCCGATGCGGGGACACGGGTTTGTGCCCCGGTCTGGGAAGATCCCACATGCCACGGAGCGGCTGGGCCCATGAGCCATGGCCGCTGAGCCGGCGCATCCGGAGCCTGTGCTCCGTAATGGGAGAGGCCACAACAGTGAGCGGCCCGCGTACCACAAAAAAAAAAAAAAAATCTTCCAAAAAACAAAAGTCTAGGACCAGATGGCTTCACAGGTGAATTCTATCAAACATTTAGAGAAGAGCTAACACCCATCCTTCTCAAACTCTTCCAAAAAATTGCAGAGGAAGGAACACTCCCAAACTCATTCTATGAGGCCACCATCAACCTGATACGAAAACCAGACAAAGAGACTACAAAAAAAGAAAATTACAGACCAGTATCACTCATGAATATAGATGCAAAAATCCTCCACAAAATACTTGCAAACAGAATCCAACAACATGTTAAAAGGATCATACACCACAATCAAGTGGGATTTATCCCAGGGATGCAAGGATTCTTCAATATATGCAAATCAATCAATGTGATACACTATATTAACAAATTGAAGAATAAAAACCATATCATCATCTCAATAGATGCAGAAAATGCTTTTGACAAAATTCAACACCCATTTATGCTAAAAATCCTCCAGAAAGTAGGCACAGAGGGAACCTACCTCAACATAATAAAGGCCATATATGACAAACCCACAGCAAACATCATTCTCAATGGTGAACAACTGAAAGCATTTCCTCTAAGATCAGGAACAAGACAAGGAGGTCCACTCTTGCCACTATCATTCAACATAGTTTTGGAAGTCCTAGCCATGGCAATCAGAGAAGAAAAAGAAATAAAAGGAATACTAATTGAAAAACAAGAAGTAAAACTGTCACTGTTTGCAGATGACATGATACTATACAGAGAGAATCCTAAAGATGCCACCAGAAAACTACTAGAGCTAATCAATGAATTTGGTAAAGTTGCAGGATATAAAATTAATGCACAGAAATCTCTTGCATTCCTATACACTAACAAAGAAAGATCAGAAAGAGAAATTAAGGAAACAGTCCCATTCACCATTGCAACAAAAATAATAAAATGTCTAGGAATAAACCTACCTAAGGAGGTAAAAGACTTGTACTCAGAAAACTATAAGACACTGATGAAAGAAATCAAAGATGATACAAACAGATGGAGATATGTACCATGTTCTTGGACTGGAAGAATCAATATTGTGAAAATGACTATACTACCCAAAGCAATCTACAGATTCAATGCAATCCCTACCAAACTACCAATGGCATTTTTTACAGAACTAGAAAAAAATATCTTAAAACCTGTATGGAGACACAGAAGACTCCGAATAGCGAAAGCAATCTTGAGGGAAAAAAATGGTGCTGGAAGAATCAGACTCCCTGACTTCAGACTACACTACAAAGCTACAGTAGCCAAGACAATATGGTACTGGCACAAAAGCAGAAATATCGATCAATGGAACAGGATAGAAAGCCCAGAGATAAACCCACACACCTATGGTCAACTGATCTATGACAAAGGAGGCAAAGATATACAATGGAGAAAAGACAGTCTCTTCAATAATTGGTGCTGGGAAAACTGGACAGCTACATGTAAAAAAATGAAATTAGAACACTTCCTAACACCATACACAAAAATAAACTCAAAATGGATTAAAGACCTAAATGTAAGACTGGACACTATAAAACTCTTAGAGGAAAACATAGGAAGAATACTCTTTGACATAAATCACAGCTAGATCTTTTTTGACCCATCTCCTAGAAAAATGGAAATAAAAACAAAAATAAACAAATGGGGCCTAATGAAATGTAAATGCTTTTGCACAGCAAAGGAAACTATAAACAAGATGAAAAGACAACCCTCAGAATGAGAGAAAATATTTGCAAACGAATCAATGGACAAAGGATTAATCTCCAAAATATATAAACAGCTCATGCAACTCAATATTAAAAAAACAAACAACCCAATCCAAAAATGGGCAGAAGACCTAAATAGACATTTCTCCAAAGAAGACATGCAGATGGCGAGGAGGCACATGAAAAGATGCTCAACATCACTAATATTAGAGAAATGCAAATCAAAACTACAATGAGGTATCACCTCACACCAGTCAGAATGGCCATCATCAAAAAATCTACAAACAACAAACGCTGGAGAGGGTGCGGAGAAAAGGAAACCCTCTTGCACTGTTGGTGGGAATGTAAACTGATACAGCCACTATGGAGAACAGTATGGAGGTTCCTTAAAAAACTAAAAATAGAATTACCATACAACCCAGCAATCCCACTACTGGGCATATACCCTGAGAAAACCATAATTCAAAAAGAGTCATGTACCACAATGTTCATTGCAGCACTATTTACAAGAGCCAGGTCATGGAAGCAACCTAAATGCCCATCAACAGATGAATGTATAAAGAAGATGTGGTACATATATACAATGGAATATTACTCAGCCATAAAAAAGAATGAAATCGGGTCATTTGTAGAGATGTTGATGGACCTAGAGACTGTCATACAGAGTGAAGTAATTCAGAAAAAGAAAAACAAATATCGTATATTAACGCATATATGTGGAATCCAGAAAAATGGTACAGATGAACCAGTCTGCAAGGCAGAAATAGAGACACAGATGTAGAGAACAAACATATGGATACCAAGGGGGGTAATCAGGGGTGACGGGGTGGGATGAATTGGGGGATTAGGATTGATATATATACACTAATATGTATAAAATAGATAACTAGGGCTTCCCTGGTGGCGCAGTGGTTGGGAGTCCGCCTGCCGATGCATGGGTTCGTGCCCCGGTCCGGGAAGATCCCACATGCCACGGAGCGGCTGGGCCCATGAGCCATGGCTGCTGAGCCTGCACGTCCAGAGCCTGTGCTCCGCAACGGGAGAGGCCACAACAGTGAGAGGCCCGCGTACAGCAAAAAAAAAAAAAAAAAAAAAAAAAAGATAACTAGTAAGAACCTGCTATATAAAACAATAAATAATATAAAATTCAAATTTAAAAAAAGTAACATAAAAAGAACAAAATAAGGTATTTGAAATAAATCCAAAAATACTGGTAATCACAATCACAATCAGTTAAAAAAAAAAAAGAACCAATCAGAAGGTTATCCAGTGGTCTACATAAAAGAGATAAAGGGGCTAAACCAAATTATTTATCTCCAGTGGGGATAAACACAAAAGGTATATTAAAGATCTATTTAGATAGTGAAATCAACACAATTAGGAAATTTCATCCCAATAGAGGTATTGAGATCACAGTGGAATATGTCATTTTCCCAAATTTCTATGTATATGACGAGCTACTAAAATAAAAACCTTTGCCCCATTCAAAGTTGATAACTGTCAAACCTCCTCAAGGGATCTGCCAGAGAAGCCCAAATTCATCACTATTACCCTCTCTAAGCTTTACCAACATTTGTTTTCACTCATCATGTTTAAGTCCTAACTTGACCTAACTTAAGTGACAAGACGTCTAGAACATGTCTTCCTACCTCCTCTCACACAGTCATCAAAACAGATACCATGTCATCTTCAGACAGCTTTCTTGGTACCCTATTTATTTCTGACTTTAAATTAACTGTTGTTCTCAGTTTCAAGATTTATACTCATTGCCATAAATACTTGATATTTATGGAAAACTGAAACCACATAAATATTAACATGCCATCATGCATGTATATTCTATAAATAATAGCTAAGTCATTACGTAGATATTTTAATCAGTCAACTGAGATCAGTCTATAAAGTCTCATTTTAAGGCCTCCTAATCAATGAGTAGACCAAAACAAAACACATGTACTTTCCCCTGCCATTGTATATAGCACTGATGTTTGATTTACAACAGATGTGAATGGAAATAAGAAAGAGGCTGTATTTCAAATCCACCTGAGACATTGTATACATTGTTGCAGTTCATTCATCATTCATTCATTCATCAACTTAACAAGTATTTTATCACATGCCTATTATGATCCAGTAGGCATGTCAGACACTGGGATACCAGACAGATAGGGCTTCTTTCCTTAGAGAGCATATGAATTAGTGAAGGACCCAACCAACGAGCTGTCGCAACACCCTGTGGTGAATGCTGAGCTGTAAATGGGGCAACGGATACACAGAAAGCAACCTAGCTCAGGTAGGGGGAGATGGGGGAAGGCTTCCTATTGGAAGTGATGTCCAAGCTGAGGCCTGGAGTGTAAGAGTTATCCAAGAGTAAAAGGAAGAGTAGGAAAAAAGAACAGCATGTGGACAGACTGGGAAGACAGAGTGTGAAAAAACAAATGGCCCCTTTGTATCATAGGTACAGTCAGAGTCTGCTCTCAGGTGATGCTATCAACCTTCTCGTCCCCATTGTGGTCTGAAAAGGCACTGCTTTGGAGATGTGCTCAGGACCACAGGTGTTCCCCCTGCCCCTGACACTCCCTCCCCACCCCCACTTCCAGATACACCACTGTTTTAGTAAAAGTGAAAGAAGCTCCACCTGGCTGAAAATGAAAGTAAGAGGAGGGTATGCAGAGTAAAGCAATGACAAGGACGGCATGCAGAGGACCCACTATTATTTAGGATTTCTGTTTCTTATCCCTTGCCCTGCCTTACCACCAATCCATTTGACTGGTGAATCCCTGAAACGTCTATTCCTGCTTATTGCTTGGTCGACAGTCCCCAACTGGCACTGGCACTAGAGACCACCATGCCAGGGCTACTCGGGTTGATGTGTAACCATGTGTGCATCTAATGTGCTGTCAGTTTTGACTTTTTCCTTGGAAGGGAGTTTAGGTAGAATGCTTTCTTTGTGAGCCACATAGCTGGGCTCTAGCATCTGGGCTCTTCCAAAACAACATGGAAAAATTTGAAAGAGAATTCAAATCATTGCTTTTTTCAATCAGGAGGCAGCATTAATAGGAAACTAATCTAGTTCACCTAATTACATTTCCTAATTTACATCCAACTTGAAGGAAAAAAAACATGCATCATTGTTACAAATATTATTGTGTTTGACTTGTTTTTCCCCTATAACATTTCAATATTCTACTTCCCTTCCTCCGGTCTATGGTACAATGATTTGTATTGTTCCTGAGTGATGTTTTCCAAAACAGGTGGAGGAAAAAACATAAATTAAGAATTTCCTTACCAAAAATTTTAGAATAACAAAATGTTTACTGAAAATTGGTTCACACTGGCTGGCATCCTGGCAAGTTTAACTCAGAAAGCATCCACAGCATGGGAAATCGTACTGGTGACTTTTTGTTGAACTTTTTCAGCAGCCACCAATTAAATTCCATTTTCACTTGATGGATAAGTGAGCTCAGGCTTCAGTGAGTTGATGTGGAAGGAAACATAGCTTCCTTCTCTTAATAGCTTGAGACAACCTAGATGTAAGTAATCAAAACAAATATTCATAGAACTTTCAAGCAGCTTCACCACTTGACAGTGCCTGGGCAACACACATTGGAGAGCACATACAGCCGTAATTTTTCAAAAAAAGGAGTAACTAGTCTGTTTTCAATTATACCCCCATTGAGCCAACAGCTGAAAAGGGTGTAGGGGGAAGTATATAGGTGTTGTCAAGTCAGTAAAGAGAAGATTTGGAGTTATTTTATAACCATTGATCATACTGTAAAAATGAGAGGTTTGTCCTCATTACTTGATATATAAATAAATCACCTCTTCCATTTCTCTCCTGCTTCCAACACCAAACACTAGGTTTGGGTCAATGTGTGTCTCCCTAAAAATAAAAAAATACTATAAAGATATAACAAAATAATTTATGTATATTTCACATAGTAATGCTGTGTTCTTATTTTCAGTTAAGTATTTTATATTATGACTTGAAATATCTGGTCAGGCTATAGATGTTAGTAAAGTTGCATCGATCAGTCTATTCATTGATATAGGAAATCGTGCTTCCATAATTAAACTAGTCTAGATGAGGATAATAATTATAGGTATCAACTTTGATCTGAAAAGAGAAAAGTTACAGAAGTTACAGGTATGCTGCACGCACACACACACACACACACACACACACACACACACACACAGAGTCACTGTGCTAGAATTGCTATATTTCAAAATAAAATAACTTACATTCTGAGAAAATAGCCTCTTTGACATCAGGAAAAATCAGGATTATAAACCATTTTTATAAACTATTTTTAATAAATTGTTTTCATTAATTTCAGGTATGTTTGGCAAAACAGGACAGTTCTTTTCAATCCACTTTAATTACGTAATTATGATCATAGTTTTTTTTATAAATTTATTTATTTTATTTTATTTTATTTTTGGCTGCGTTGGGTCTTCATTGCTGCACGCAGGCTTTCCTCTGGTTGCGGCAAGTTCGGGCTACTCTTCGTTGTGGTGCGCGTGCTTCTCATTGCAGTGGCTTCTCTTGTTGTGGAGCACGGGCTCTAGGCGCGCGGGCTTCAGTAGTTGTGGCACACGGGCTTAGCGGCCCCACGGCATGTGGGAATCTTCCAGGACCAGGGCTCGAACCCGTGTCCCCTGCATTGGCAGGCAGATTCTTAGCCACTGTGCCACCAGGGAAGCCCCTATGATCATAATTTTATGTATTATTTGTAAACAGTTCTTCCAAGATGATAAAAAATTTGTAATAAGAAGCATTTGGTTGAGGTCTTATTATGATGTTAATTTCTTTAAGAAATATATTTTCTGAAGATTGTAAAAAGGCCTTCTCTTTGTATGGGGATTTATTCTTTACAGACACTTTTACCTACATGTTCTCATTTAATCCTTAGGATAATGCTATGACGCATTTAAATATTCCCTCCTTTTCACAGATGCAAAAAAACAGAGGCTCAGTAGAGTTAAGAAGCTAGCCCAAGGCCACACACACAGAAGTGACAAAGTCAATATACAAACCCATTTCTTCTTACTCTATAGCTCTATCACTAATGAAAGTATTAGCCCAGCTGGCAACCAAATTACCACTATTTCTTCATTAGTGGAATGAGGTAATGAGGTTTCACTTTATCAGTCATAATTCAGAGATTCAACCCTAAGGCCTGCACAAAAATGGCATCTACCATTATGGTAACACATTACACTCACGGTAACACATTATACTCATTGGCTAGGATTCAGAAGGCAATTTTTACCTGTTTTTTTTTAGTTAAGTATCTTATGACTTGAAATATCTGGTTAGTTTATAAAACATTTCGAGCCCTCAAGACATTTTAAGGAAACTCAATTCACTGACCTTCTTTTCTAATGACTTCTTCCACCTCCACCGCCACCATTCACTCTTCTGTGATCACGGAAGCTGTGACTCAGAAAAAGACATCCTGCTCTTTGGCACAACTTTCCTGTTCGACAATTTCTGCCATGACCCTTTAGCCTTGTCAGGCCCTTAAGTCCATGATAATGGGAAAAATACCAACTCTGATGTACCTAACCAGCTGCTTTTTCCATGTCTCCCTCCATGGATATGAGCATCACTGGAGAAAGTCACTCAGCAGAACAACTGGCACCACTCTAAGTTCAAGGTTATTGGTTATCATCTTCAAACTGACTCTCAACACCACCTGGAATTCATTCTGGATTCTATAGTCTACTCACTCTCCCACCTCCAGGACCAGTGGAAACCTTCTCCACTCTTCAGTAAACCAACATCCCCGATTTCCCCTGACCTTTGGCCTTAGAAGATGACCTCCGATTTATTCCTTTGAGAGAAAGTAAAATCTAGTGAAAGGAATCCTTTCTACCTCCCTCTGTCAAATGTACAAGGTAGATAGATCTGCACTCACTCTTTATTCTTTCCATCAACAAATGTTTGTAGAATGCCTACCATACTCCACGTATTGTCCTGAAAACCAGAGCTAAAGCTGGGAACAGGACAAAGACATTCTGTCCCATGGAGTTAGCTACCAGTGAATAAGTATATAACATAATTTCAGAGAGTGAAAAGTGCTGCTGTGAGGAATAAGAGTAGGATGATGGCTTAGGCCATGATTGTGGATGGCAATAAAAGGTGGCAACAGGGCTTCCCTGGTGGCGCAGTGCTTGAGAGTCCGCCTGCCGATGCAGGAGACGCGGG
>NW_006774067.1:531990-565290 GCF_000442215.2 Lipotes vexillifer
GGCTGGGCCCGTGAGCCATGGCCGCTGAGCCTGCGCGTCCGGAGCCTGTGCTCCGCAAATGGGAGAGGCCACAACAGTGAGAGGCCCGCATAACGCAAGAAAAAAAAAAAAAAAAAAAAAAAAAAGGTGGCAACATTAAGATATGGTGCTCTGTGAGGAGGTGGTATTTTAGTTATGACTCAGATGACTAGAGTGAGTCAGTCATGGGAAGATCAAGAGAGAAAGCAAGAACCAAGGTCCTCAAGAGATGTGTTTATTACATGTTCAAGGAACAACAACAAAAAAGGTCCATATGACTTGAGCACAGTAAGCAAGGAAGAGGATGGTATGAGACAGGGTCCTCTACTTATCCCTTAAGCTACAAGAGAGATGATCTGAATGCAGTCTTTCTATCTGGGCTCTCGAACCCGTGCTCTTTGCCTTCCCAAGAATGCTCAAGTGCTGATATACTAGGTCTGTCTCCTCTGTACTCTCTATCTGCTCTTTTCTATCAGCATTTAAATATGTTCATGACGCGTTAAAACACATCCCGATTTTCTCCTCCAAATTCAGAGCCTATTCAAACTTCAAAAAAGAGTTGTAAATCCTTATCCTTTTCTTCCCCTCCCACTCATACCCCAATACCCTCCAGTATATTTCCATCCCAAGCCTTTACCAAAACGGCTTTCTCTAACGTCGAAAGTGATCTCCATTTCACTTGATCTCCTGACTACATATGACTCTGTTGACCTTGACCTTCTCCTTGAATTTTTCCATCCCTTTCCCTAAGGACTCTAATGACTCTCTTGGTTTTCCTTCTACCACCTGGCAAGCAGCTCAGGCTCCATCATCTTTACAAACACGTCCTCCACCGTTCCATTATCAGTGGTTCTCAAATTTGAGAGTGCATCAAAACCATCTGAAGACATGTTGCTGAGTCCCACTCCCAGAGTTTTTGATTCAGTAAGTTTATTTGCATTTCCAGTAGATTCCCAGGTGATTCGAATACTTCTGGTCTGGGGACTATACTTTGGGAGCCACTCTATTAAATATAGATCCTCAAGGCTTAATATCAGCTATCTCCTCTTTTCACTTTCTACTCTTTCTATTGATAATTTCATGCTCAGCCATAGCTTCAATTATCAGCTTTATATTGGGTTGGCCAAAAGCTTCATTCAGTTTTAAGTGAAAATAAAAGACACATTTTTTATTTTCACCAAGAACTTTACTGAAAAACGTATTCACTACCAGAGCGAACTTTTTGGCCAACCCAACATCAATGACACACAAATGTACATACCTCTTGTCTTAGATCCAGACCGAGATATCCAATTGGAGTCAAAAACCTCCACTTGCACCCATCAAAATCACTCCCAACCCCCATGTATGCCTCAAAATGAACTTGTAATAAACCAGTTAGTTTTTCAAGGTTTCCTATCCAAGGAAATCACACCTTGTCATCCTATTATGGAAGTCAGAATCTAAGAGTCATCCTCAAGACCTCCCTCTCACTTGCCACCCCTATATCTAAAATTTTATTAACTTCCATGGATTTTACCTTCTAAATATCTCTCCATGAATTGTTCATGGCTCTCCATGTACTTCATTACCATCCTTGTCTAAACCACCATTCTCTTTCCTGGGCTACTGACTATAGCAACCTTCTTAACTTCTTCCAATCCATTCTTCACATTTTATCCAGAGTCATCACTTCAAATGGCTTATATCATCCCTCTGCCTAAATTTCCCTTTGTTTCATGGAATAAAAAATTCTTGTGGCCTGCATGTTCTGGTGCCTGCCTATGTGTCTCCATCTCACCTCATATGTCACTACTTGCGCTCTGCCCATCAAACACCCTGGCTCTGGCATTTCTTGGAGGCTCAGCGGCCATGGCTCATGGGCCCAGCCGCTCCACGGCATGTGGGATCTTCCCGGATCAGGGCACGAACCTGTGTCCCCTGCATCAGCAGGCGGACTCTCAACCACCGCGCCACCAGGGAAGCCCCTGGCTCTCGCATTTCTTAAAGCACTATGCTTCTTCAGGCCACAGGCTCTTTGCACATTCTTTCCCTTCTAACAAGAGTTCTGTTGAATTCTTCTTCTCTAGAATTCCTAATCATCCCTCATATTCCCTCATCACCCTCACCAGTCAAGGTCAGTGTCTTCTACTACATGCTTTCACAGTATCAGTTACCTTTACCAAAGCAATTTCACAGTTTGTAAATATACATTTATTTATGTGAATGTTTCATTAAAATTTGTCTCCTTCTAAACTCCATGAGGTCAGGAACAGAGTCTGTATTTTCTCACCAGGACATCTCCAGGGCCTAATGAAAGTGACAGAAACAAGGTCCACGATAAATATATACTGAATGAATAAATAAATGAGACAGACTGTTTACTTTTTAAATAAGGTATTTACCCCTGTTTTCCTAGAGGGCTTTGTTCTGACCCTTAGGGGACCTTTTTCAGCATCAGAATATCATTAGCTGCTATCAGCATCTTGGTTACTGTTATGCAAAAGCTACTAAGAGTGTATTCCTGAAGGCTGTATTTTGCTTAGACTCTCCTAGGAAATGTGAGTGTGTGCACACAGGCTGTGGGTATTTCATATTAACTGACCTCCTACTGTGTTGCTCAGAAAGCAACTTGTGATTTGCTACCAGTCTCATTTTCTTACTAATATTGTATCACGACTTCCGAATCCTCAGTGGGTTTAGAGCAGCAGTTAGGGAATATAAGAAGTAAAAGTTGAGTGTGTATAGAAAATTGGCCTGCATATGAGACAAACAGCTTTCGTTTCTTTACTGCATTTACTGTACTACAATTATCTGAAATCTCAACCTCACTGGATTGCAAGAAACTGCAGCAGCTTTAATTAATGCTTTTGCCACCACTCCTATTGATTATTGCAAATGCCTGTATGTCTTTCCAAATGTTGTCTTCTGAGGGTTCTGGGTACTTCAAAGGACCTCCACTGTTGCACTGCTCTCTTGCAGCTCATTAAAGCTCGTGTAATAAATGACCCCTCTGGCTCTTATTTCTCTATGCTTAACATCGTCGGGACCCATGCTGGTTTCAGATCTCATCCTGCCCCTTGTTTGGAGAATCTGTGCTTTTCTGCAGTTTAGCCTTTGCATTTCTAGTGATTAATTCAAATGTCTTTTGCAACCACAATGTTTAGGCACTACATGGTGTAAGCTTCTTGCATGTGCTATACTCAGAACACCATTTTAAGATTTGCCAAGTCAAACCATCAATTGCACATAAAAATTCAGTGGTGTTTTGGCCCTATGTTTTGAAAAAGCAAATTCCAACACTGCTTTAAGACATCTCTCTGGTCTTTTTTTTTAGCTTCTTGCTGACATGTTTAGGAAGAATATATGAGAATAAATGCATTATTTAAATTTCCAGGTTGTCTATAGCAACCCGTTTTCAGTCTAATTAGGACCAATAGGTTGCGAAATGCCTAAAGCAAATCCATTAACACTTACCTACTTCTCTTCTGGATCTATACCACACTGACTGACAGAAGATCCAAGCATCGCATTTTTCAGGAGGGCTAATGACTTGATAATGTATTCATTGTGTCAGATGTCAGGCATACAGTAGGACTGTGAGAACTACAAAGAAGAAAAGAAGAAACAGCATTTGCTAATGTCTTCCTCCCTTCTGTCCCCATCCTAGTGTCACTGGCAGAGCAATCTCCAGTACATGTAGATGGTGACAGAGGAGGGACCTTCAGGATGAAGGGCACCTTTGCAATGATTTCTGTCTAGATTATAGTCATAAGGATTCTTGTTCACCAGCTTAATGTGTGAGTGGGGGTGTGTGTCAGCCTAAGCTTTCTGTTTATCAGCTACATCCTCATCTTTGTGTGGCTAGGTAGTCATGAGCTCCCAGGGAAAGAAAGGAAGCGACTGCATTTATTCTGTGTTCCCAGTGGTCAGGTAAGGTGTTTTCATGCTATGGTATAATGGCAAGGTGGGTGGTATTTAATGAATGAATCAGGTGACCTTTTAGAAGAGTCACTGCTGCTTCTCACATGAATCAGTGACAGAGTCAACTGTTATAAGAACCAAGAGGGACTTTGAGAGGAGGAGGCAAGGGGGTAGAGCAGCTACCCAGCTGCTCCAAGAGCTAGAAGGAAAGGTCTCTCTCTCCCTCTCTCCCCCTTCATCTCTGTCTCTGTCTCTCTCTGTCTCTTTCTCTCTCTGTCACACACACACACACACACACACACACACACACAGCCCTCCTTTTCCTGTGCATTATTTCCTGTGCACTATTAGAATTTAGTGATGCTGTTCAATTTTATCACCTTTAAATGAGAAATTATAAATCAATAACAATTATGAGCTATAACTACAAAGTAACATGGCTGACTTTTTAATAAACATAACAGACTTTTTACATTAAACAGGTTTTGTCCTTTTGAAGAAAGGAAGCTATAGGTTTATTTCAAGGCTTCTATTGGCCAGTCTTTTGCCACTCTTATTTTGGAATGGCCTTTGAAACCTGTGACATATTCTTTTGCATATCGTCCAGGGGAGCAAAGCTGCATCTCTTCAGGGTGTATCTAAATTGTGAAAGTAAACAAAAGGCATTCAGAGCCAAGTTCAGTGATTAAAAGTATATGTCCAAACTGGGTGATATAATGTGGGCTGTAAAGTGAGGTGCATTTCTAGAGCAAGCATTCCTGATTGTCCTGCGCTGGCTCCTCTGCTTATCTCCTGCCCACACCCCCAGCACACCTTATGAACCTACTGGTGTTCATTATTATCTAGTAATACTAGACAGCTTAGCTTGTTTGAGGTCAGCAAGTATTTTTCAACTTTATGTCAATCTCTACCCTATTCCCAACTTATAGATCTTGAATCCAGAACTTGATTCTACTTCTGGCTCTTTTAACTGGGTATTAGCAATGATTTCCCCACTGCTTAAACTACTAATTTTCCAAATAAACTCTGACTTAAATTTTTCTCTTGCCTTTGGATGCTGTGTGTTTGCTGACAAAGGACTCCTTACTCTACTTGCTCCCCTGGAAACCCCAACTCTAACATGAGCCATGTAGTCCACCAGCTTAGAATTCCACTGTTGTGAACACAATTTCAAAATATGTGTTTCATTAAAAATAGAACTACTGGGGCTTCCCTGGTGGCGCAGTGCTTGAGAGTCCGCCTGCCGGTGCAGGGGACGCGGGTTCGTGCCCCGTTTCGGGGGGATCCCGCATGCCGCGGAGCGGCTGGGCCCGTGAGCCATGGCCGCTGGGCCTGCGCGTCCGGAGCCTGTGCTCCGCAAATGGGAGAGGCCACAACAGTGAGAGGCCCGCATAACGCAAGAAAAAAAAAAAAAAAAATTATAAAAAAAAAAAAAAAAATTATAAAAAAAAAAAAAAAAATAGAACTACTGTATGACCCAGCAATCCCACTACTGGGCATATACCCTGAGAAAACCATAATTCAAAAAGAGTCACGTACCACTATGTTCATTGCAGCATTATTTACAGTAGCCAGAACATGGAAGCAACCTAAGTGTCCACTGACAGATGAATGGATAAAAAAGATGTGGCACATATATACAATGGAATATTACTCAGCCATAAAAGGAAACGAAATTGAGTTATTTGTAGTGAGGTGGATGGACCTAGAGTCTGTCATACAGAGTGAAGTAAGTCAGAAAGAGAAAAACAAATACCATAGGCTAATACATATATATGGAATCTTAAAAAAAAAAAAAAAAGGTTCTGATGAACCTAGGGGCAGGACAGGAATAAAGACACAGACGTAAAGAACAAACTTGAGGACACTGGGGTGGGGGGCAGGGGGGTAGGGGAAGCTGGGACGAAGTGAGAGAGTGGCATGGACATATATACACTACCAAATGTAAAATAGATAGCTAGTGGGAAGCAGCCGCATAGCACAGGGAGATCAGCTTGGTGCTTCGTGACCACCTACAGGAGTGGGATAGGGAGGGTGGAAGGGAGACGCAAGATGGAGGAGATATGGGGATATATGTATACGTATAGGTGATTCACTCTGTTATACAGCAGAAACTAACACAACATTGTAAAGCAATTATACTCCAATAAAGAGGTAAAAAAAAATTAATCATGATACTGATAAAGAAAGGGTTAATTATATGAATAAATATATTTCTGCTTTTTAACAAAAAAAAAAATGTGTTTCAGAGCTATTTTAACTACTGGTGCTGCTATTGGAATAAGTATAGAATAAGCATAAGACCTTCCAAGATGACTACTTTTCAAATAATACTTGAATGTGTACATTCAGACATGAGTGCTTAATTTTTTTCTCCAACATTTTATTATGGAAGGTTTTAAATGTTTTTGCCCAGCTTCAACAGCTTTCTCGTCTTCTTGTTTCATCAACCTCCTTCCAATTTTTTTCTGGAGTATTTTAAAGCAAAGTCCAGGTATCATATCATTTCTCCTAGAAATATGTCAGTATTTCTATCAGTATGTCAGTATTTATGTCAAACAGATAAGGGAGTTTTAAAAAACAAAATCACTGTCCTATTATTAAACTCAGTAAAATTACTGAAATTTTTTTAATACTGTCTATATTCTAATTCATGTTTAATTTTCCCAATTATCTCAAAAACGTCCTTTTAGACCTGGTGTTTGAATCAGGATGCAAACAAGGTCTATACATCATATGTAATATGTCTCTGAAGACTCTTTTAATAGGTATTTTTGCTATAAATAATAACATACATATAATCTTATACATTACTGTTATCAATTTACCTTCCATAGCTAAATTTGCCAATTTGTTTATTTATATATAAGTATGAATTTCTTGTTTTCATTGAGCATCAAATTCCTGTATAAAGTAGTGAATTTCCCTCAGCGGAGACTAAAGAAAGGACTCAAGCTCACCCGCTGTCTACATGGGGTGGGCATAAGAGGCAGGGCCTTGATTGTGATTACTTCAAACTCTCCCTTCTTGGCTTTTGATTTTGATTCCATAAGAATGATAATTCATCATCTCTATAATAAATTCAGTGTTCACAGATATTGTTTACATCACTTTGTCTCAGATTTTGCAATATGAGCTCTCAAAAGGAGAGTTTATTTCAATGATAAATGGCTCTTCATTATGTTATCTTTCTACTCCTTTATTGCCAAATAAATCTGTTAACTCTTAATATACAGCATATTGTGGAACATGAACATTTCAAAAAGAATGGTAAGCATCTTGCAACGTGCTGTCCAAATGATAACAATTTCCTTTAATTTATAAAATAAAAGCACAATAAAATCCTAACTCCTCACCATTAGCTTTATAAAAAAGATACACATTTATGCTACCTTCTTATATCTCCAATTTGCATAGCCCTACTCCTGGGTTTTTATGTTAAATCCTTCTTTTTTTCATTTAGTGTGGTTTCTTTCTAGAAGCATATATAAATATGAATTCAGAAAGAACTGTACTGTACATGGAGATATATATACTAACAAACGTAAGGTAGATAGCTAGTGGGAAGCAGCCGCATAGCCCAGGGAGATCAGCTCGGTGCTTTGTGACCTCCTGGAGGGGTGGGATAGGGAGGGTGGGAGGGAGGGAGACGCAAGAGGGAAGAGATAAGGGAACATATGTATATGTATAACTGATTCACTTTGTTATAAAGCAGAAACTAACACACCATTGTAAAGCAATTATACCCCAATAAAGATGTTAAAAAAATAAATAAATTAAAAAAATAAAAATAAATCTAAAAAAAAATAAAGAACTGTACTGTAAAAATGCATAGTTAGGAAAATCTTAATTATACACCATTAAAAGATAATACTCATTTAAAAATCAATGCTCATTTAACCACATATTTCAGTGCATTAATAATATTATTGTGTCATGATCTGCAAATTCATTATTGAATCATTTTCAAACTAGTATATAATATATACAAATGCAGCCCAGAAATAACAGGTTAATAGTCTTGCTTCAGCTGGAACTAATTCTATGTTCAAGTCATTCTCCTTAGGGGGAAAAAAAAAAATTGAAGAATTTAATTGAGCATTTGGAATACCAAAAGAGAAAATTGATGTATTTAGGAGGAGACTGACGCAAATAACATTCCACTGCATTAGCATTTATTTGTACAGCAGTCTCCAATCGAGCTCCTGTGCCTTAGCTTCTTAAGGTAAATATCTTCCTTTGCTTTAGAAGAGATTTCAATCTGGCTTTAGAAAGCATTCCAATCTGGCAACTGCTAATAAAAGACCCAATTCTATACCTCACATTCCCATGACTAGAGCTCACTGACACCAATATTAAAGTTTTATTTATGAAAATCCCCTACTTTTTTTTTAAACTGAGGAAATATAACATTGTCATCCCCACTGTCCTAACCACACACAGTGTGTGGGTGTGGGTGTGTGCACATAGGTACATGCATGTTCACACATGCATACACAGGAGCACGTGAACACAAAGAATAAAAGCAGTTACAATTTGGCGGGCATTATCTTATAGGAGTAGGTAATTCTCCTACCAATATTCTATATTTAATATTCTACAGGCTTTGTATTTTCAAATTATAAACCAGTAAATCATTCCACTAAAAATCTTAACAGTTCCCTGGCCAAAAATCCATCCTTTGGTGGTAATGAAAGCAATTCAAGAGATGAATGTGTATCAATAAATATTTAATATCTGGAATTAAAACTCCTGCCCAAGATCTGAATGACAGAAAACTGTAAGGAATAACAATTTTGAGGAGCTGTTCAATTACAATAAAAATTCCCTTCCTAAAAATGCCTGGAAAGGATTCAATTTACTTATTTTCTCAGTAAGTCTTCCTGAAAATTTCATCCAAAAAATTGTGGCAGTCAGTTTGGGTTTTACTGCACAAGGGAGATTGATTTTTGCAGGAATCTCAGGGTAATTCCCTTTGTAAATCCCTCCCTGCCAAATATCCTCTACCACGTGAATGAGCTATACAATATTGCCTTGCGAGTCTGTCTTTGTAGTAAAGGTTTTCTTAAAAGAAGGCTATAGTGATAGCCTCCACATTGTCTGCAGAAAAATAATGAATTCTGCAGATTATCTAGAACAGCTGAGCAACTGTGGCTTCTCCACCTGAGACCTCAGCAGGTTACGGAGCCATGACAGCAGGGACAGACACCAACGGAGACTCCGGTTGAAGAACAGGAGAATGAATGGCCTGTTTTTCTAAGCAGGTACCTTAATGCTTCCCAAAGGTAAATACAATTTATTCTTATAAATTCTGTTGTTTTAAAAAATCTAGTCTAATTTACCCCCTTTCCACAACCCTTTCAACTAATATTGACAAAAGAGAGCAAGCCATACCGTGTCCAATGGCACATAGTGTTCTCACTAATTGAATTATTCATTGGGCTTTAAACACTGAAATGTAATATTGAAATTTAATGGCTTTTTAGTATCCTAAAAGTTACAGAGGTTAAAAGACATTTATGGAAGGTAATATATATTGCTTATAGAATGCAATAAAGATAAAAGTAATTGAGAAATTTGAAATACTAATGTTTAAGTTTTTTGTTTTTGTTTTTGTTTTAGAAAATTAGTCATATTTTGCAGGAAGACTCTAAAATATTAGTCCCCATACTCCACAAAATAAAATTATTTCTGGCCACAGACAGGAATGACAATGCAAATTAATTCTGATTATTTTCTATTGTGGTTTGGACAGAACATGACATTTCCCCTACTAGTCTAAGATTTGTTTGTTTCTCTGTTTAATTTCTCGAGATACCTAGAAAAGGCCAGTAAACATAGAAGGTGCTTAGAAATAACACTTGTATTCATAATAATTCTGCATAATCAAGAGAACAGTTTCACAGAATGGCCTAAAGCCTTCACCACTCAACCAATTTTTTAACCACATGTCTCTTCCTGGGGAAGAGCAAAGAAATAAAAATAAATTGTTATCCTTTACCACTTTTTCTACTTCTATTGTTAATATCCTTTGGATGAGTGGCTATTTGCAAAGTTAACATGGACTATTTGTTATTTCCATCAGATATTAAATTATTTTCTTAAAGTTAGCCTGCGAATAACAATGCTAGGTGTATAGCTACAAATTTCCTTACCCTGTTAAGTTTAAATTTTATTAAAATATCATCCAGTAGAATGTAGACAACCCACAACCACCCATAAAAGAAAATCTTCATTGCAGGATTATGAAGCAGGACCAAGTATAGAAAATGGATTTTGTTTATATTTTTCAATAAAGCAAAATTCACAAAGGATGACTAGAATATCCTAAGGAAAGCTCCCTTCACTCAAAATTTCTTTCTGTTGGTACCAGTTCTTTCTTTCTGCTGACAGATGGCTAGTCTTTCAAGGCCTTCCTGGCACTAGACTTGTACAGCATTTAAAAAGAGACGATATTATTTTGCCTCTAAAGGCTCACACCAGAATACTTACTGTTCCTATACAGACCTCCTCGTTTTAATGCACTTCACTTTATTGAGCTTCACAGATACTGTGTTTTTTACAAACTGAAGGTGTGCGGCAACCCTGCGTTGAGCAAGTCTATTGGTGTCATTTTTCCAAAAGCATTTGCTCACTCTGTGTCTGAGATTTTGCTAATTCTTGCAATATGTCAAACTCTTTCATTATCGTTTTATTTGTTGTGGTGATCTGTGGTCAGTGATTTTTATGTTACTATTGTAATTGCTTTGGAGGCGCCACAAACCACAGCCATATAAGACAGCAAACTTAACCGATAAATGTTGTATGGGTTCTGACTGCTCCACCAACCAGTCATTCCCCTCTCTCCTGCTCTCTTTGGGCTTCCCTATTCTTTGAGGCTCAACAACATTGAAATTAGGCCAATTAATAACCTTACAATGACCTCTAAGTGTTCAAGTGAGAGGAAGAGTTGCTCATACCTCAGGTTAAATCAAAAGTTAGAAATGATTAAACTTAGTGAGGAAGGCATGTGGAAAGTCAAGATAGGTTGAAAGCTAGGCCTCTTGTGCCAGTTAGCCAAGCTGTGAATGCAAATGAAGTGTCCTTGAAGGAGACTACTACTCCAGTGAATGCACAAATGATAAGAAAGAGAATCAGCCTATTGCTGATATGGAAAAGTTTTAGTGGACTGGATAGAAGATCAAACCAGCCACAACACTCCCTTAAGCCAAAGCCTAGTCCAGAGCAAGGCCCTAACTCTCTTTAATTCTCTGAAGGCTGAGAGAGGTGAGGAAGCTGCATAAGGAAAGCTTGAAGCTAGAAGATGTTGGTTCCTGAGGGTTAAGGAAAGAAGCTATCTCAGTAACGTAAAATTACAAGGTGAAACAGCAAGTGCTGATGTAGAAGCCGCAGCAAGTTATCCAGAAGATCTGGCTACGATAATTCATGAATGTGGCTACACTAAACAACAGATTTTCAATGTAGACAATACAGCCTTCTATTGGAAGAAGATGACATCTAGAATTTTCATAGCTAAAGAGGAGAAGTCAATGCCTGGTTTCAAAGCGTCAAAGGACAGCCTGACTCTCTTGTTAGGAGCTAATGTAACTGGTGACTTGAAGCCAGTGCTCTTTTACCATTCCAAAAATCCTGGGTTCCTTAAGAATTATGCTGAATCTACTCTACCTGGGCTCTATAAATGGAACAACAAGGCCTGGATGACAGCACATATGTTTACAACATGGTTTACCAAATATTTTAAGCCCACTATTGAAACCTACTACTCAGAAAAAAAAGATTCCTTGCAAAATATTACTGCTCACTGATAATGCATCTGGTCACCAAAGAGCTCTGACAGAGATATATAAGATTCATGTTGTTTTCATGCTGCTAACACAACATCCATTCTGCAGCCCACGGAGCAAGGAGTAATTTCAACTTTCAAGTCATTAGTTAAGAAATACACTAAGTAAGGCTATAGCTGCCATGCATAGTGATTCCTCTGATGGATTTGAGCAAAGTCAATTGGAAATCTTCTGGAAAGGATTCACCATTCTAGATGCCATTAAGAACATTTGTGATTCATGGTAAGAGGCCAAAATATCAACATTAACAGGAGTTTGGAAGAAGCTGATTCCAACCCGCATGGATGATTTCAATGGAGGAAGTAACTATAGAGGTAATGAAAACAGCAAGAGAACTAGAATTAGAAGTGGAGCCTGAAGATAGGATTGAATTGCTGTAACCTCATGATAATACTTCAAAGGATGAGCAGTTGTTTCCTATGGATGAGCAAAGAAAGTGCTTTCTTGAGATGGAATCTAACCCTGGTGAAGATGCTGTGAAAATTGTTGAAATGATAACAAAAGATGTAGAATATTACATAAAAAGGTGATAAAGCAGTGGCAGCCTTTGAGAAAACTGACTCTAGTTTGTTTTTTTTAATGCAAGGAACATTCACTGAGCAAATACTATTTGCAGAACACTGGATTAGATGCTATGGAGCTCATTAATCGAGCCCCACTGGAAAGGAGGATTTGCAGGAAATCATATGCACCACTGGGGGTTTGGAGAAGCTTCTTGTAAGAGACATCTGAGAGAGGCTTGTTGTAAGATATGAGGGGAGGGGGCTCAGGGCCATGGTACGGATTCCATGGGTATTGCAGAGTAAGTCCTATCATATCCTGCCAGACAAGCTCCTGATGGGGCCAGATGTGATACTGGATGGGCAAGGAGCCATGAAGCATCTTCTCTCCCTCCTGGAGCTGGATCTGCTGAGGATTGACTCTAGTTTTGAAAGAAGTTCTACTGTGGGTAAAATGCAGAAGAATAGCATTGCATGCTACAGAGAAATCATTCGTGAAAGGAAGAGTCAATCGATGCAGCAAACTTTATTGTTCTCTTATTTTAAGAAATTTCCAAAGCCCCAAGCTTTAGCAACCACCAACTCGATCAGACAGCAGCCATCAACCCTGAGGCAAGACCCTCTACCAGCAAAAAGACTATGACAGTCTGAAGGCTCAGACAAAGGTTAACAATTTTTAGCAATAAAGTATTTTTAATTAAGGTATGTATGTGAGTTTTCAAGATATAATGCTATTGCACACTTAATAGGCTATAGGATAGTGTAAACATAACTTTTATATGCACTGGGAAACCAAAAAATTTGTGTGACTCATTTCATTGTGATATTTACTTTATTGTAGTGGTCTGGAACCCAGCCCACAATATCTCCGAAGTGTGCCTGTATATAATATAGAAATAAAAATACATTTAGAAATATAAAGAAATGGACTGTTCCTATGTATATACTATAAAAGCACTATGCTTAGAGCTGTTATTCTAGGGAGTTTACAGAGCCGGTATCTCTTGCTGTTCCACAGAAGTGGATAAGGAGCTCATAAGTACATAAGTATATAAATAGACCTCAACATAACAACGCACAAAACACCTGAGGCAGAGCTGGGTATTGCCCACAAACCGCAGTATCATACAGTTCACATGTTACCCCCTAAATTTCTGAATAAATGTCTTAGTTCTCTGGGTCTACATGAAAGCAATATACTTCCATTAGCTTTCATGCTGTGGTCTTGCATATATGGGGGGTGACTTTGCTTTTAAAGTCTGCTCAACAAAACACAAACTGAAAGCTATTTAGGATAAAGGAGTAGGGTGCTATATATGATGTCATACAAGACATAAGTCCCCACAAATGCTCCTGGTGATAATTGTATGTGCAGGTAATAGTGCCATTTTGAAATATTGTTAAAAGCCAGAACACTGCAGAGTCCAAAGAAGATAAAGTCTCTTGAACAAGTTAAGTTACTCTCAGCTGGTGCCTTTTCAACTAAGTCATCTTGCTCTATTATTTTTAAATTTAAAGGCTCTGAATTCCCACTTAAAATACTGCCTAAAAAACCACCCTTGACACACACTGCACCATCGTTCCACTAGATTATACAGAGGCATAGAACAAACGAAAAAGAAACAGAAACACCAAAAACAAGTGCTGATAATCACTCTGCTTCCAGAATCAGGGAAAATTATTCACTGCAAGGTCAATGGAACCAGACTGAATGATCACATCAGTGACTTACCCCTGCTACACAACCACAAAAGGGCAGGCCTGCCTCCTTATAAGTAGGCAGGTGACAATTTTTCATCCTCTGTCTTTCCTCTGGTTCAGAAACACAAAGTTTGTACCAAGCAAAAAACTAAGCAGCTATGTTTCCACCATATGGATAGACAGAGAAAATCAAAATGCCATCGTCCTTGTTCTCACTGCCTACACATTCTACCCCATGTCCAACTGGAAACTGTAAATACCAAAAGGCAGAGTAGAATGTTATGGACAGAGGTCAGGTATGGAGATAGTTCAAAAGATAGCTCAAGGGATGTCCCTGGTGGCACAGTGGTTAAGAATCCACCTGCCAATGCAGGGGACACAGGTTCGAGCCCTGGTCCGGAAAGATCCCACATGCCGTACAGCAACTAAGCCCACGTGCCACAACTACTGAGCCTGCGCTCTAGAGCCACAAGCCACACCTACTGAGCCCACGTGCCACAACTGCTGCATGCTTAGAGCCCATGCTCCACAACAGGAGAAGCCACTTCAATGAGAAACCTGTGCACCACAATGAAGAGTAGCCCCCGTTCGCTGCAACTAGAGAAAGACTGTGCACAGCAACAAAGACCCAATGCAGCCAAAAATAAATAAATAAATAAATAAATAAATTTTTTGAAAAAAGATAACTCAAAATCAAGAACCCAGGAATGGTAATAAAGCAGGTGAGAACTAAAACCAGTTTAACATAATGCCATGTGAATGTAATAAATCTGGTTACTAAACTGAGTCTATATATAAATAATAGTACTTTAAAAAAAAGTATGTTATTAAAAAATAATTTTAAATGTATAATTTGGGCTTTAAACCCCAGATTATAGAAACAAACAGAGGAGTGAGGGTAATTGCTTAGGCCCCCAGAACTTAGAAATATCCTTGGCTCTGCTCTTTCCCTCACGTACCATATTTACTCCCTAAGCAAATCCCACTGGTCTTCACACCTGCAAAATATACCCAGACCTTATCCCTTCTCACCTTCTCCACCAAGGCACCTTAAGCACACACCTGGATTACTACAGTATGCCTGCTAATCCATCTCTCCATATCCTATTTTCCCCCCTTTTGCATTCTCTTATCAACACTGCAGTCAGTGTGCTCCTTTTGAAAATATGCCAGGTATAATCGTTGTTTTGTCCACATCTTCAAATTGTTGCCCATCTCAATCAAAGTAGAATTCAAAGTCCTACAGTGGCCATGGGACCCTATAAACGCTGGCTCCTACTGACTTTTATTTTTTAATAAATTTATTTATTTGTTTATTTATTTAGTTATTGGCTGCATTTGGGTCTTCGTTGCTGCGTGCAGGCTTTCTCTAGTTGCAGCAAGCGGGGGCTACTCTTTTTTTAATTATTTTTTAAAATTAATTAATTAATTTATGTTTGGCTGTGTTGGGTCTTCGTTTCTATGCGAGGGCTTTCTCTAGTTGCGGCAGGCGGGGGCCACTCTTCATCGCGGTGCACAGGCCTCTCACTATCGCGGCCTCTCTTGTTGCGGAGCACAGGCTCCAGACGCGCAGGCTCAGTAGTTGTGCCTCACGGGCCTAGTTGCTCCGCGGCATGTGGGATCTTCCCAGACCAGGGCTCGAACCCATGTCCCCTGCATTGGCAGGCAGATTCTCAACCACTGCGCCACCAGGGAAGCCCGGGGGCTACTCTTCGCTGTGGTGTGTGGGCTTCTCGTTGCGGTGTGCGGACTTATTGTGGGGGCTTTTCTCGTTGCAGAGCACAGGCTCTAGGCGTGCAGGCTTCAGTAGTTGTGGCACGCAGGCTCAGGAGTTGTGGCTCATGGGCTCTAGAGCGCAGGCTCAGTAGTTGTGGTGCATGGTCTTAGTTGCTCCGCGGCATGTGGGATCTTCCCCGACCAGGGCTCGAACCCATATCTCCTGCATTGGCAGGCAGATTCTTAACCACTGCGCCACCAGGGAAGTCCCCCTACTGACTTGTGCAACATCATCTACTCTTCCCTATGCTCACTCCTTGCCTTGAACATGCCAGATGCTCTCCAGCCTCAATATC
Source organism: Lipotes vexillifer (assembly GCF_000442215.2). NCBI lineage: Eukaryota > Metazoa > Chordata > Mammalia > Artiodactyla > Lipotidae > Lipotes > Lipotes vexillifer. The sequence continues at coordinate 548,029 of NW_006774067.1, forward strand.
TTTGCATACGCTGCACTCTTTCCTAGACTATTCTTCCCCTTGACATCCATGTAGGCACTGAGCGTATGTGTGAGGCTCTTCACATAATCCATACGAATGACAATCTTGAAAGTGAAGCAGTGTATATGAGTGGTCTTACTCACTCTCTCATCTCCTTCAGCTCTCTGCTCAAAAGTCACCTTCTCAGGAAAGCATCCTTTGACCATCCTACTTAAAAATGCAATACTTCTCCAGAAATTCCCATCTCCCTTCTCTGCCTTCTTTTTCTCCACAGTATTTATCACCATTTAACATACTACAATATTTCATTTAATGTAAGACATCATTAACTATAAGGCTCACCATTTTAAAACTATTCTACTCCAAAAATCATGGCCAATCAAATATATCAACAGTTGTAAGAGGCATCCTGATTTCAAAGATGTTAAATTCTTTGAATCAATGAAAAATGGTCATTTACTTGTTTATTATCTCTCTCCCTTAAGCTCCAAGAAGAGAGATTTTTATCCTTATTTTTACAACTTGAACAGTGACTAGTGAACCGTAATAGGTATTCATGAAGTTTTTTTTTACTTTATTTTTTAAATTTTTATTTATTTTTGGCTGCGTCGGGTCTTCATTGCTGCATGCAGGCTTTCCCTAGTTGCAGTGAGTGGGGGCTACTCTTCATGCGGTGCACGGACTTCTCATTGTGGTGACTTCTCCTATTGCAGAGCACAGGCTCTAGGTGGGCAGGCTTCAGTAGTTGGGGTGTGTGGGCTCAGTAGTTGTGGCTCGCCAGCTCTAGAGCACAGGGTCGATAGCTGTGGTGTACGGGCATAGTTGCTCCACAGCATGTGGGATCTTCTCAGACCAGGGCACGAACCCTGTCCCCTGCATTGGCAGGTGGACTCATGAGGAAGCTCCTCATGAAGTATTTTTAATTGAATGAATGAAAGCAAGTAAAAGTAGGTTTCCTCATTTTACACAAGGAAAATTTACAAGATGATACTTCATCTTTGATATTTATAATCGGCTATAAATGTGAGTTGAATATTTTTTAGGTAAAATGCTATGTAATTCAAGATTTAAAAATCAAAAGGTACAATACCCAGGGCTTCCCTGGTGGCACAGTGGTTGAGAGTCCACCTGCCGATGCAGGGGACACGGGTTCGTGCCCCGGTCCGGGAGGATCCCACATGCCGAGGAGTGGCTGGGCCCGTGAGCCATGGCCGCTGAGCCTGTGCGTCGGAGCCTGTGCTCCGCAACGGGAGAAGCCACAACAGTGAGAGGCCCGCGTACCGCAAAAAAAAAAAAAAAAAAAAGTTAAACATGGAATTACCATATAACCCAGTAATGTCCCTCCTAGGTGTATATATACACAGGGATTAAAAACAGGTGTTCAAACAAAAATCTGTACAAGAATGTTCACAGGAGCTCTATTTACAATAACTAAAAGGTAAAAACAACCCAAATGTCCATCAACAGGTAAACGGATAAATAAGATGTGGGACAGCCATTCAATAGACTATTATTCAGCCATAGAGAGAATTATTCATATGCCACTGATACATGCTACAACATGGATAGACCTTGAAAACATGCTAAGTGAAAGAAGCCAGACACAAAGGATACATATTGTATGATTACATTTATAGGAAATATCCAGAATAGGCTAATCCATAGAGAGAGCAAGTTGCCAGGAGTTGGGAGAGTGGTGAATTGGGAGGAACTGCTTAATGATCACATGGTTTCTACTGGGGGTAATAAAAAAGTTCCAGAACTAGATAGTTCCATTTGCACAATGTCTGCACATTGTGAATGTAGTTAATGCCATTGAAATGTACACTTTAAAATGATTACAATGACAAATTCAATGTTATGTTATTTTACTACAATTAAATGTATGTGTTTGTGTATGTTTTAATGATTAGCTAGAGTACATATAATTTCTCAACACAGGGAGTAGAAAAAAAAGAATAAAGAATTGAAAAAATAAAAGCATCCACAAGAAACTCACTGAAAAATACATTTAGTATGATTAGTAAATTATACACACAATATATATGTATATTTCGGGTTAATTTTTTTTCATGTTAATTTTTAAAGTAAAACAAAAGAACAATATACCATATAAAAGACCCAGAACACAGAGGTCTTCACAAGATCTTTGTTTTAATATGTATGGAGTACAGAGTAGATTAAGCAGAGCTGAAATTTACAAAATAAAGAATTAGTAGACTGGAAGACAGATCTGATGAAATCATCAGAACGCAGCACCAACACACATTAAAGAGAGGATGAAAGTCACAGAGAGGAATGGACTGAAAGCATGTATCACTGGAATTTCAGAAGGAAAAAATAAAGAGAATTGGAAAGAGGCAATATTTAATTTTGAAGGATAGTGTTCCATAATCAATGAGGATTCCTGTTTTTCATCCTCACATTTGGAAAGTACCACAAATTGTAAGATAAATAATCTCAATTTCTATTGAGGTTCAATATAGGTGAGTCAGTACAACGATATCCAGCATTCCTAATTTCTATTATGTTTTTCTCAAAGTAACCTAGGTATTCGTAACATACATACATATTTCACGCAACACTTGTGATATGCCTTTTCCCACTACAGAAGTGATGTCAGTGGGCTTTCTTGTAATTAATGAATAATAATTTAAATCTACACTAGATTCTGTTACACAAGCATGAGGATTATTTGGAGAGAAAATGATGTTGAACACAAACATCATTTTCTTGGTTCCAAATTCTACCTTATGTGGGAAATTTTCAAGACTACTGGCTGTATCTTGGAAATCTTTCCAGCAATTAAAGCTATAGTATTTGTTTGTTTTTGAGAAAGAGAGACCCGTTAGACACGGAATATCTTTGTTAAGCCAAAAATGAAATACAAATGGAATAGGAATATTTGAATGGAAACCATTTTGGTAGATGTAGGACATGTGGTCATTATAAATATACTCAAGCTGAAGAATCATTTGGTATCTACTGATTTTATACACTAGGTTAAAATATAAGCCTGTTCAGTTTACTCTTTCCATTTAATATATTTAAAGTGCAACCCAGGAAATTTGCTTAAGTAATTTATCCACCTGACTAGCCTTAGATTTGTCTTTAAATAAACAGAAAACCAAGTTGTATCTCTATCCTACCTTCTCTATACTTCCCAGATTTGCTGTGATGCAGGACCAAGCTTATTCCTTGCCAAGAGTTAGGGGGTATTGGTTTATACTAAAATTCTTTCTTTATGACTTCAGTAAAACAATAATTAAAAGAAGGCTTTTAATAAATAAGCCAACATGTGGGAGCCTTTCCCCAATCGTACCTCATTGATTATATAACACTTATGAAGTGCCGTTATACCAGGAAAACAACATCCTGCTAACCACTTTCAAGTATTTTGCTGTACTTCTAAGACCAACTTTCCCTTTCTGTTATTGGGTGTGTCATGAATGATTCTCTTCACATTAGATCATCATGCTTTGGGATTAAGAATAAGAACCTCGAGCTACAACTATGTTGGTCTCTGAAATTTATGAATGTAAGTTGATGTGTAAACTCAGGATAAGAAATATACATGAGAATAATTTACGGTGATGCCAAAATTCCCTGTAGCCTGTTTACACAACCTCAACAAATAATCTTGTCAAAGTTCATACAGTCAGTCCAACTATAGGTAGTCAGGCTGAGGACTGAAATTGTCAAGGAATGCATCAGGAATTCAAGCCTTAATAATAATAACAGGAAAAAACCTTGGCTTATTGAGTAAACAACTTTAGCCTGTTCTAGTAGATCTGTGTGGTGCAATAAGGTAGCCACCAGCCACATGAAGCTATCACTCACCTGAAATGCGGTTAGTGAGTATTAAGATGTGATATAAGTGTAAAATCCCCACTGGATTTTTCAGAATTAATATAAAAAAAAAGAATATGCAATATGTCACTAAAAGGCTTTGTATTGATTACATTTTGAAATGATAACACTTTGGACACATTGGGTTAATTGAAATACATTGTCACAATTAATTTCACGTTTCTTTTCCATGTGCTTATTAGAAATTTTTAAATGATATATGTAGTTCTAGTTATGGCTTTCATTATGTTTCTATTGGACAGTGTTGTATATAGTGGATTTTCAAAGATAAAGTTCTTGGTCATGCGTGGCTGTTCTGACTAAAGATTCCATCAAAAGTTTCACTCATTTAGGTTAAAGCCCAAAACTGCTGTTTAAAAATGTTTTAAGTGGACTTCCCTGGTGGTCCAGTGGCTAGGACTCTGCACTCCCATTGCAGGAGGCCTGGGTTTGATCCCTGGTCAGGGAACTAGACCCCACATGCTGCAACTAAGAGTTCACATACCGCAACTGAAGATCCCACATGCCACAACTAAAATGATCCCATGTGCCGCAACTAAAGATCCCACATGCCGCAGTGAAGATCCCATGTGCTGCAACTAAAAAAAAAAAAAAAAATCCTGCACGCCACAACGAAGATCCCACACGCAGCAATGAAGATCCTGTATGCTTCAACTAAAACCCAGCAGAGCCAAATAAATAAATAAAAACAGCAAGACAATTATAAAAAAAAATGTATTAAGTATCAGGCTGAGTTAGTAGATGGATAAATATTAGGTTTACCTGGTAAAAATGATTTTTCAAACACATGTATAATTATGACAATACAATTTCCAATGATTTTAATGACATCTTTAAACTTTAGAAACCGTTTTTTTGTTTGTTTGTTTGCAGTACGCGGGCCTCTCACTGTTGTGGCCTCTCCCGCTGCGGAGCACAGGCTCCGGACACACAGGCTCAGCGGCCATGGCTCACGGGCCCAGCCGCTCCGCGGCAGGTGGGATCTTCCCGGACCGGGGCACGAACTCTCGTCCCCTGCATCGGCAGGCGGACTGTCAACCACTGTGCCACCAGGGAAGCCCGGAACCGGTTTTCTTTTGTATACAACTTACAGTTCTTTTTCTTCTTTCAGTATATGCATCATACAAAGGAGGTAATATGTACTTTATATTTCTATAAATAACTTAACAGTTACTTAATATTTCAGTATACATACTATACACCTTATCCTACTTTATTTCATTTTTTAAGAATTCTCACTAAGTTCTGCTAACACTATGAAACAAAAATTCTTTTACTTATAGTTATCAGTGATATTTTACAATGCCATAATAAAACCTATGGCTCTGATTTGGTTCATAAAGGAAAATATTTAAGGTACTGGGGAGTAGAATAAAATCAATTTGGCTGTTTCTAAGTCATAATAAATTATCTAACTCTTCTACACCTGACTATTTGCAGTGAATTATGCTGCTGTAGACATTATAACTTTTTCTTCATTTCTAATTCAGTAACATGTCTTATTTTTCTTTATTTTATAATTTGTTCTTATATTTTACTCGATCTTTCAAGTTTCCTAAATAAGAGTATATTTCATTTATAATTTAGAAAGAAATGTTTAACGTTATAAAGGTATATAAGAATTCAGAAGAAGGAGAGAGTGGAGTAGACATTATAGTTTGTCAGTAACTGTTACTTTCCCCCCTTCTTTTGGGTGCAGCCCTGGTTTTCCTTCAGGAACTCTCCTTCCCACTCTTAATCTAATGGTCTGGGTAGAGCTAACTGCCATCTTTAATGCTTATTACATCACATCCCCTTGGCCACAGGGATGGCCACTAATCAGAGCCAATTCAAAGTTAGTCCTAAGACTCTTACTGAGGCAACCAATAGAGAGATGCTGATTTTTTCTGAGGAAATAGGATATAAATCTGGAGCTATTATAAGTCACCTTGCATTACAAGGGATGGCCCTTCTGAAAATGGAGTCAATAAAGAGAAAAGAAGAACTAAGTGGTACAAGAAGACTTAACATTTGAGCCCCTGTATCCTGTTGTGTCTAAAAAGAGCCTACCTTTGGACAGCCCAGATATGTGTGTCAAAAAACTACTCTGAATTCCTTAAAACAGTTTAAGTTGGGTTTTCTGTCATAGGGCTAATATTTAGCAAAGACACACCCATACAGCTGTGCCATTTTGGGGAGGGGGGTATATACATCCTGATGAATTGGTGCCCATTCCAGCAATCATTTTGATTAGTTTGCTGCCCACATCATTCTGGTTGCTAAATATTTTAAATATTACCCTTGCTTTTAATCAAAAGGACTTGAATAATAATGTAAAATTTAGAAATATGACTAAGGGTAATATTTCAGTTGATAAGAAGAGAATGAGGAAGGGCAAAAAAATCTATTCACAAAGACATAATTCAATAAACACATGCTTTTACCATTAAGTTATAAAAAGATATCAACCCATCTTTTCTGCCTGAGCAGGTCATTTTCCCCCTTGGAGTATTTTTCCTCTATTATTAAATGGGCATTAAAAATAACTCCCCTGCCTATCTTAGAACACCATAAGTATCAAATCTGATACTACCTATAAAAACACTTTCTTTTAGTGAAAGGAATATTTATATTTTTCTTATTTAAGCTATGACTCATTCTTATAGAAACTTTGAAATATTACATATATAATATACGTATATAAATGTCTGTGATCTCAATACCCAGAAATAATAACTAATAACTTTTTACATTTTAATTACAGAGATACTTCATGGGATATCTATTTTTTTTTTTTTTTGCCATATGTGGGCCTCTCACTGTCATAGCCTTTCCCGTTGCCGGACGCGCAAGCTCAGCGGCCATGGCTCACGGGCCCAGCCGCTCCGCGGCATGCGGGATCCTCCCGGACCGGGGCACGAACCCGTATCCCCTGCATCGGCAGGCGGACTCTCAACCACTGCGCCACCAGGGAGGCCCTATCAACATATAATTTATTCATCCATTCCCTTTGTTGATGTTGATGGATATTTGGATTGTTTTCAGTTTTTGGCTGTTATGTATAAAGCCACTGTGAACATTCTTATACAAGTCTTTGTATGGACACGTGCTTTCATTTGTCTTGGTTAGATACCCAAGACTGGTATTGCTAGATCATTGAGTAGGTTTATATTTAAATTTATAAGAAATTTTACCAAACTGTTTTGCAAATTGGTTGTATTATTTTACATTCCTTCTAGCAGAGTATATGAGAATCTTTGTTGCTCCACATCATTGTCAGCATTTGGTATTGTCTGTTTTTAATTTTACCTATTCTTGAAGGCATGAAATATTATGTTATGGTGGTTTTGCCTGTCTCTAATGACTAATGGTATTGAGTATCTTTTCGTGTGCTTATTAGTCATTTGTATATCATTTGTTGGTGAAACATCTATTCAGATCTTTTGCGCATTTCAAAAATTGGGTTGTTTGTTTTTTATTATTGAGTTTTAGGAGTTCTTTATATTCCGGTTAAAGTTTTGTCAGTTGTATTTTTGTGGGTTAGCCTTCTGGACAGAATGAAGGAGAGCTCCCATTAAAATCTCCTTGATGGGCACCTTTCCCATTGTGCTACCCTCTCCCACAATCCTCTCTGTCTACCTTCTGGCCAGGTAGATCTTTCAGGGTCCTGCCCTGTTCTCTTCTTCCTGTCCCCTGCTGGAACACTCTTCCCCTCTTTGCTTTGATGAGTTTTCCTTATCCTTCAGTCTCAGCCTCTCAGTCCTCTGAGGAGCCTTCCTTCATGAGCTTGACCATACTGTGTACTCTTGTTAAGGGCTCTCACAGTACCTGTACTTTCCCATGGCAGTATTTTATCACACTTTCTGGATGGTGCTTTTTTTTCATTTGAGTTGCTCACCAGGATGTAAGCCCTTTAAGGGCAGATGCCAAACTTGTTTCCTGTATACCCTTGGGCCAAAAAAAAAAAAAAAAAAAAAAAAAGATGCTCAATGAACTCAGGAGAAGAATGGATGAACACAGTGAGAAGTTTAACAAACAGCTGGAAAATGTAAACAAGAATCAAACAGAGCTGAATAATACAATAAATTAAATTAAAAATATACTAGAAGGAATCAACAGTAGATGAGGATACAAAAGAAGAGATGAATGAACTGTAAGACAGAATAGTGGAAATCACCCAAGCTGAACAGAAAAAAAAAAAAAGAAAAAGAAAAATGAGGATTGTTTAAGAGACCTCTGAGACAACATCAAGCATGCTAACATTCACATTATAGGGGTCTCAGAAGAAGAGAGAGAGAAAGGGGCAGAGATCTTATTTGAAGCAATAATAGATGAAATACTTCCCTAACCTAGGAAAGGAAACAGACATCCAGGTCCAGGAAGCACAGAGTCCCAAACAAGATCAACCCAAAGAGGTCCACACCAAGACACATTATAATTACAATTCCAAAAATTAAAGATAAAGAGACAATCTTAAAAGCAAGAGAAAAGCAACTAGTTACATACAAGGGAGCTCCCATAAAAGTATCAGCTGACTCCTCAGCAGAAACTTGGCAGACCAAAAGGGAGTGGCATGATGTATTTTAAGTGATGAAAGGAAAAAAACTTCAACCAACAATATTCACCAGGCGAGGCTAGCATTCAAATTTGAAGGAGAGACAAATAGTTTCACAGACAAGCAAAAGCTAAAAGAGTTCAGCATCAATAAACTGGCTTTACATAAAATGTTAAAGAGACTTTTCCAAGCAGAAAAGACCACCACTAGAAATATGGAAATTACAAAAGTAAAAATATCAATGGTAAAGGCAAACACACAGTAAAGATAGTAGATCAACCACTATAAAGCTAGTAGAAACGTTAAAAGACAAAAGCAGTGAAATAATCTATATCGACAAAAAGTGTTAATACACAAAACAAAAAGATGCAAAGTATGATGTCAAACCATTAAATGTGGGGGTGGGGGGGCAATAAAAATGCAGTGTTGTTAAAATGTGCTTGAACTTAAGGGATCATCAATGTAAAATTATATAAACCTCATTGTAAACACAAACCAAAACCTGTAACAGATAAACACAAAAAGGAATCCAAATGTAACATTAAAGACAGTCATCAAATCTCAAGGGAAGAGAGCAAAAGAAGAAGCAAAAAACAAAAAAGAACTACAATAACAACCAGAAAACAATTAACAAAATAGTGACAAGTATATATATATCAATAATTACTATCAATGAAAATGGACTAGATGCTTCAATCAAAAGACATTTAGTGGCTGAATGGATAAAAAACAGGACCCATATACATGCTGCCTACAAAAGACTCACTTCAAATCTAAAAACACACACAGCCTGAACATCCGGGCACGAAAAAGGGTATTCCATGCAAATGTAAAAAAAAAGAAAAAAAAAAGAAAGCTGGGGTAGCAATACTTATATCAGACAAAATAGACTTTAAAAGAAAGACTGTAACAACAGACAATGAAGGATATTACATAAAGATAAAGGAATCAATCCAACAAGAAGATATAAACTTGTAAACATATATGGACTCAACACAGGAGCACATAAATGCATACAATAAATAAAAGAAGAAATTAACAATAACACAATAATAGTAGGGGACTTTAACACTCCACTTACATCAATGAATAGATCATGCAAGCAGAAAATGAATAAGAAAATTGTCCTTAAAAGACACATTAGACCAGATGGAGATATATATGTATATGTAAAACTTTCCATCCAAAGCAGCAGATTACATTTTCTTTTCAAGTGCACATGAAACACTCTCCAGGACAGATCATTTCCTGGGCCACAAAACACGTCAATAAATTTAAGAAGACTGAAATCATATCAAGCATCTTTTTCTGACCACAATGTTATGAAACTAGAAATCAACTACAAGAAAAAAACTGTAAAAAACATAACACGCGGAGACTAAACAACATGCTACAAAACAACTAAATGGGTCACTGAAGATAGCAAATTGGAAATCAAAAAATACTTGGATTCAAATGAAAACAGAAACACAATGATCCAAAATCTATGGAACACAGCCAAAGCAGTTTTAAAAGGGAAGTTTATAGCAGTACAAGCCACCTCAGAAAATAAGAAAAATTTCACAGAAACAATACAAGCTTACACTTAAAAAACTAGAAAAAGAAGAGCAAACAAAATCCAAGGTTAGTAGAAATTAATAAATAATAAAGACCAGAGCAGAAATAAATAGAGACTAAAAAACAACAGAAAAGATCAGTGAAACTGAGAGCTAGTCCTTTGAAAAGATAAACTAAATTGAAAATTCTTTTTTTCTAAATTTTTTACATAGATCTTTATTGGAGTACAATTACTTCACAATACTGTGTTAGTTTCTGTTGCACAACAAAGCGAATCAGCCATATGTATACACATGTCCCCATATCCCCTCCCTCTTGAGCCTCCCTCCCATCCTCCTTATCCTACCCCTCTAGGTCATCACAAAGCACAGAGAAAATCTCTCTGGCTATGCTGCTGTTTCCCACTAGCTATCTGTTTTACATTTTGTAGTGTATATATGTCAATGCTACTCTCTCACTTCCTCCCAGCTTACCCTTCCCCCTCCCCGTGTCCTCAAGTCCATTCTCTACGTGTGCATCTTTATTCCTGTCCTGCCCCTCGGTTCTTCAGAACCTTTTTTTTTTTTTTTTTTTTTAGATTGCATATATATGCGTTAGCATACGGTATTTGTTTTTCTCTTTCTGACTTACTTCGCTCTGTATGACACACTCTAGGTCCATCCACCTTACTACAAATAACTCAGTTTCGTTTCTTTTTCTGGCTGAGTAATATTCTGTTGTATATATGTGCCGCATCTTCTTTATGCATTCATCTATCGGTGGGCACTTAGGTTGCTTCCATGTCCTGCCTATTATAGATAGTGTTGCAATAAACGTTGTGGTACATGCTTGTCTTTGAATTATGGTTTTCTCAGGGTATATGCCCAGTAGTGGGATTGCTGGGTCATATGGTAGTTCTATTTTTAGTTTTTTTTTGTTTTTGTTTTTGTTTTTTTTGCGGTACGCGGGCCTCTCACCATTGTGGCCTCTCCCGTTGCGGAGCCCAGGCTCCGGACGTGCAGGCTCAGCCTCCATGGCTCACGGGCCCAGCCACTCCGCGGCATGTGGGATCTTCCTGGACTGGGGCACGAACCCGTGTCCCCTGCATCGGCAGGCGGACTCTCAACCACTGCGCCACCAGAGAAGCCCTATTTTTAGTTTTTTAAGGAATCTCCATATTGTTTTCCATAGTGGCTGTATAAATTTACATTCCCACCAACAGTGTAGGAGGGTTCCCTTTTCACCACACCCTTTCCAGCATTTATTGTTTCTAGATTCTTTGATAATGGCCATTCTGACTGCCGTGAAATGATACCTCATTGTAGTTTCGATTTGCATTTCTCAAATAATTAGTGGTGTTGAGCATCTTTTCATGTGCCTCTTGGCCATCTGTATGTCTTCCTTGGTGAAATGTCTATTTAGGTCTTATGCCCATTTTTTAACTGGATTGTTTGTTCTTTTGATACTGAGCTCTATGAGCTGTTTGTATATTTTGGAGATTATCTCTTTGTTGTTTCAGTTGCAAATATTTTCTCCCATTCTGAGGGTTGTCTTTTTGTCTTGTGTATGGTTTCCTTTACTGTGCAAAAGCTTTTAAGTTTAATTAAGTCCCATTTGCTTATTTTTGTCTTTATTTTCATTACTCTAGGAGGTGGGTCAAAAAAGATCTGGCTGTAGATTATGTCAAAGAGTGTTTTTCCTATGTTTTCCTCTAAGGGTTTTATAGTGTCTGGTCTTACATTTAACTCTTTAATCCATTTGGAGTTTATTTTTCTATATGGTGTTAGGTAGTGTTCTAATTTCATTCTTTTACATGTAGCTGTCCAGTTTCCCCAGCATGACTTTTTTTTTTTTTTTGCAGTACACGGGCCTCTCACTGTTGTGGCCTCTCCCGTTGCAGAGCACAGGCTCTGGACGTGCAGTCTCAGCAGCCATGGCTCACGGACCCAGCTGCTCCGCGGCATGTGGGATCTTCCTGGACCGGGGCATGAACCCGTGTCCCCTGCATCAGCAGGTGGACTCTCAACCACTGCGCCACCAGGGAAGCCCAGCACCACTTATTGAAGAGGCTGTCTTTTCTCCATTGTATGTTCTTGCCTCTTTTGTCATAAATTAGGTGCCCATATGTGTGTGGGTTTATCTCTGGGCATTCTATCTTGCACCATTGATTTATATTTCTGTTTCTGTGCCAGTACCATACTGTCTTGATTACTGTAGCTTTGTGGTATAGTTTGTAGCTGGGGAGCCTGATTCCTCCAACTTCGTTTTGCTTTCTCAAGATTGCTTTGGCTATTTGGCGTCTTTTGTGTTTCCATACGAATTGTAAAATTTTTTGTTCTACTTCTGTGGAGACTGCCATTGGTAGTTTGATAAGGATTGCATTGAATCTGTAGATTGCTTTGGGTAGTATAGTCATTTTCACAATGTTGATTCTTCCAATCCAAGAACATGGTATATCTCCATCTGTTTATCTCATCTTTGATTTCTTTCATCAGTGTTTTATAGTTTTCTGAGTACGAGTCTTCCACCTCCTTAGGCAGGTTTATTCCTAGGTATTTTATTCTTTTTGTTGTAATGGTAAATAAGAGTGTTACCTTAGTTTCTCTTTCTGGTTTTTAGTTGTTGGTGTATAGGAATGCCAGAAATTTCTGTGCATTAATTTTGTATCCTGAAACCTTACCAAATTCACTGATTAGTTCTAGTAGCTTTCTGGTGGCATCTTTAGGATTTTCTATGTATAGTATCATGTCATCTGCAAACAGTGACAGTTTTACCTCTTCTTTTCCAATTTGTATTCCTTTTAATTCTTTTTCTTCTCTGGTTGCTGTGGCTAGGATTTCCAAAACTCTTTTGAATAAGAGTGGCAAGAATGGACATCCTTGTCTTGGTCCTGATCTTAGTGGAAATGCTTTTAGCTTTTCACCATTGAGTATGATGCTTGCTGTGCGTTTGTCATATATGGCCTTTATTATGTTGAGGTAGCTTCCCTCTATGCCCATTTTCTGGAGAGTTTTTAACAGAAATGGGTGTTGCATATTGTCAATAGCTTTTTCTGCATCTATTGAGATGATCATATGGTTTTTATTCCTTAATTTGTGAATGTGGTGTATCACATTGATTGATTTGCATATATTGAAGAAACTTGCATCACTGGGATAAATCCCACTTGATCATGGTGTATGACCCTTTTAATGTGCTGTTGGATTCTGTTTGCTAGTATTCTGTTCAGGATTTTTGCATATATGTTCATCAGTGATATTGCTCTACAATTGTTTTTTGTTTGTGATATCTTTTTTGGTATCAGTGTGATGGTGGCTTCATACAATGAATTAGGAGTGTTTCTCCCTCCACAATTTTTTGGAAGAGTTTGAGAAGGATCAGTGTTAGCTCTTCACTAAATGTTTGATAGAATTCACCTGTGAAGCCATCTGGTCCTGGACTTTCCAAGATTCTGGATCATCTTTACTGTCATTACTCTGAATTCTTTTTCAGGTAGATTGCCTATTTCCTCTTCATTTATTTGGACTTGTAGATTTTTACCTTGCTCCTTCATCTGTGACATATATATATATATATATATATATATATATTTTTATGAGTGGGATTGTGTTCCTGTCTTAATGGTTCTTTGGCCTGAGGTTTCCACCTCTGGGGTTTGTTGGCTACTGGGTAGAGCTGGGTCTTGGTGCTGACATGAGGAACTCTGTGAGACCTCACTCCAATGAATATTCCCTGGGGTCTGAAGTTCTCTGTTAGTCCAATGGTTTAGACTCAGAGCTCCCACAGCAGGAGCTTCGGCCCGACCCCGGGCTCATGAACCAAGATCCCACAAGCTGTGTGGGGCAGCAGAAAACAAAAACAAAGAAACAAACTAGAAAATAAAATTAGAGTAGGAAACTAAGAGATATGTTAGGAAGAATATAAAAATAAAAATATAGATGAATCAACAACTGGAAGGTACAACATTACCACAATATTAAAAAAGAAGAGGAGGGAAAAAAAAAGGGGGGGAGGCCTTGGCTGTGGAGGGCAGGGCCTAAGCAAGGGTGAGGTTTGGGCAGTGGGTGGGGCCTATGCTCAGCACCCACAGAGCTGGAAAAGGCCCTGAGGGCTGTGGGGGGTGGGGCTTAGGCTCAAGGAACAAGAGTCCCAGACGTGGCCCCCATCCCTGGTCTTTGAGGGCAGGGGACCTCACCTGGGAACCCAGCAGGCTTCCTGGGCTCAAGTGGGTGGGGGCAATAGCCCTCTGTTCCTCTTCTGCTCCTCCTGGAGGGCCCCTCCCACCTGCCTCTTTTGCTCTCCCCTTGGCCTCCTTCCTATCCCCCCAAGGACCCACGTGGCCTGGATGGGGTTTGGAGGTCAGGGGATCAGACTGGGAGCTGAGCAGGCTCCCTGGGCCTGAGTGGGCAGTGCAATCACTCTCTGCTCCCCTCCCGCTCCTCCTGGACGGCTCCTCCCACCTGCTTCTCCTGATCTCTCTGGCCTCCCTCCTATGCCCCCAAGGACTCACGCAGCCTGTAGAGAACTTTATAGGGCAGGGTATCAGCCTTGGAGCTCAACAGGCTCCCTGAGTCCGAGTGGGCAGTGCAATACTCTCTGCTCCTCTCTCGCTCCTCCCAGAGGGCCACTCCCGCCTGTCTCTCCTGATCTTCCAGCCTCCCTCCTATGTCCCCAGGACCCACGTGGCCTGGATGGGGTTTTGGCAGTGGGATAGCAGCCTGGGAGCTCAGCAGGTTCCCCACCCAAGTGGGCCAGGTGACCCCCTCCTCTCCTCGCTGGCTCTTCCCGGAGAGTCCCTCTTGCCTGCTTCTCCTGATCTCCTCCACTTCAGGGGCACCGATCCTGTCTGGCCTCCACTTCTCCGCCCCCTCTATGTCCTACTGGTTCACCTTGGGGTTCCTCCCATCTCCTTGGGTGTCAGAGTTCCCCACCAGTGGCCGGCAGGCGCCCTAGTTGTGGGGAGATGCTAACTCCACATCTTCCCACACCGCCATCTTGACTCCACCTCCCCAAATTGATAAACCTTTCATCAGACCCATCAAGAGGAAAAGAGAGAGAGCCTAAATAGAAATGAAAAAAAGAGAAGTTACACCAACACCACAGAAATGCAAAGGATCATAAGACATTACTACAAACAATTATATGCCAATGAAATGGGCAACCTAGAAGAAATGGATAATTTCCCAGCAGTGTATAATCTCCCCAAACTGAGTTAGAAGAAATAGAAAATATAAACAGACTAATTACCAGTAATGAAACTGAATCAGTAACCAAAAAACTCCCAACAAATAAAAGTCCAGGACCAGAGAGCGTCACAGGTGAATTCTACCAAACATTTAAAGAAGAGTTAACACCTATCCTTCTCAAACTATTTCAAAAAATCGAAGAAGAAATACTTCCCAATTCATTCAACAAGGCCAGCATCACCCTGATATAAAAACCAGATGAAGACAAAAAAAGAAAGAAAGAAGGAAAGAAAGAAAGAAAGAAAGAAAGAAAGAAAGAAAAAGAAAATTACAAGCCAATGTCACTGATGAACACTGATGCAAAAATTCTCAACAAAATACTAGCAAATTGAATTTCACTACACATTAAATGGATCATACACCATGATCCAGTGGGATTTATCCCAGGGATGCAAGGATGGTTTAATATCTATAATTCAGTCAATGTGATATACCACATTAACATAATGAAGGATATAAATCATATGATCATCTTAACAGATGTAGAAAAAGTATTTGACAAAATTCAACATTCATTTATGATAAAAACTCAACAAAGTGGGTATAGATGGAACATACCTGAATATAATAAAAGCCATATATGACAAACCCACAGCCAATGTCATACTCAATGGTGAAAAGCTAAAAGTATTTCCTGTAAGATCATGAAAACAACAACAATGACCACTCTTACCAATTTTATTCAACATAGCACTGGAAGCCCTAACCACATCAATTAGACAAGAAAAAGAGATAAAAGGCATCCAAATTGGAAAAGAAGTAAAGCCATCACTGTTTGCAGAAGACAAGATGCTGTATGTAGAAAATCCTAAAGGTGTCACCATAAAACTATTAAAGCTAATAAAGGTATTCAGTAAAGTTGCAGGATAAAAAAATTAACATACAGAAATCTGTTGCATTTCTATACACTCACAACAACCTGTAAGGAAGAAAAATTAAGAAAACAATCCCATTTACAACTGCATCAAAAAGAATAAAATACCTAGAAATAAATCTAACCAAAGAGGTAACAGACCTATACACAGAAAACTATAAGACATTGATGAAAGAAATTGATGATGACACAAACAGAAACATATACCATGCTCATGGATTAGAAAAATTAATATTTTTAAAATGACCATACTACCCAAGGCAATCTACAAATTTGATGTAATCCCTATCAAAATATCAATGGCATTTTTCACAAAACTAAAATAAATAATTCTAAAATTTGTATAGAAACACAAAGGACCATGAATAGTCAAAACAATCTTGAGAAAGAAGAACAAAGATGGAAGTATCACTCTCTCTGATTTCAAACTACACTACAAAGTTACAGTAATCAAAACTGGCACAAACACACATACATAGATCAATGGAACAGAATAGAGGCCCAGAAATAAACCCACACTTACATGGTCAAATAATTCATGACAAAGGAGACAAGAATATACAATGGAGAAAAAGTCTCTTCAATAAATGAAGTTGTGAAAAGTGGACAGCAACATGCAAAAGAATCAACTGGACGGCTTTCTCACACCATATTCAAAAAATAAACTCCAAGTGAATTTAATACTTAAATATAAGACCTGAAACCATAAAACTAGAAGAAAACATAGGCAGTATGCTCTTTGACATTAGTCGCAGCAATATTTTTTTGGCTATGTCTCCTTAGGCAAGGGAAACAGAAGCAAAAATAAACAAATGAGAATATATCAAACTTAAAAGCTTCTGCACAGAGAAAAAACTATCAATAAAATGATAAGGCAGCCTACTGAACAGGAGAAAATATTTGCAAGCAATATATTTGATAGGGGTTAATACCCAAAATATACAAAGAAATCATACAGCTCAACATCAAAAAAACCAAACAACCCAACTAAAAAATGAGCAGAGGACCTGAATAGACACTTTTCCAAATAAAACATACAGATGATCAACAGACACATGAAAAGATGCTCAATATCATCAGGAAAATGCAAATTAAAACCACAGTGAGATATTGCCTCACACCTATCAGAATGACTATTATCAAAAAGACAACAAATAGGGCTTCCCTGGTGGCGCAGTGCTTGAGAGTCCGCCTGCCGATGC
>NW_006774067.1:565466-592460 GCF_000442215.2 Lipotes vexillifer
AAAAAAAAAAAAAAAAAAGACAACAAATAACAAGGGTTGGCAAGGATGTGAAAAAAAGGGAACCCTTGTGCAGTGTTCTTAGGAATGTAAATTGGTACAGCCACTATAGAAAATAGTGGAGGTTTTTCAAAAAATTAAAAATAGAAGTACCATATGATCTAGCAATTCCACTTCTGGTCATTTTTCCAAAGAAAACTAAAAACACTAATTTGCAAAGACATATGCACCCTCATGTTCACTTCAGCACTATTAACAATATCCAAGATATGGAACCAACATAAGTATCCATAAATAGTTGACTGGATAAAGAAGATGTGGTATGTACACACATACACACACACACACACACACACACACACACACACACACACCCAATGGAATATTATTCAGCCATAAAAAAGAATGAAATTTTGCTATTTGTGATAGTATGGATAGACCTAGAAGACATTATGCTAAGTGAAATAAGTCAGACAGAGAAAGATAAATAAGATATGGATTTCACTTTTATGTGGAATCTAATAAACAATCAACCATAACAAAACAGAAACAGATTCATAGACAGAGAGAACAAACTGGTGGTTGCCAGAGAAGAGCATGAAAAAGGTGTGTGAAGTTAAGAGGTACAAACTACTAGTTATAAAATAAATAAGTCACAGGGATATAATGTACATCATAGGGAATATAATCAATAACACTGTAGTGACTTTGTATAGTGACAGCTGGTAACTAGATTTATCATGGTAACCATTTTGTAATGTATAAAAATATCAAATCACTGTTGTACACCTGAATCTGATATAATTTTGTAAGTCTATCATGCTTCAATAAAAAAAAGTCAGTCACAGACAATGGTGCCCACCAGCACCAGTGTCACACAGTGGAAGGAGCTCCCAAGAATGGCTGCAGCCAGCGTCTATGTCCCCAGGGTGAGCCACAGCCCCCACCACCCCAGCCTCTCCAGGAGACTCTCCAAGACCAGCAGAAATTCCTGGACCTTGGAACTTCTGCTGTTTCAAAAGAATTGAGAGTCCCTATAGAGACAGGAAGTTAACTCATGGTCTTGAAAGATACTATACAGCTACTGAAGCGCCAGTCATCACCCCTGTGTTCTAAGCAGGGAGTGGAATTAAGGCAAAAGGACTGGTCTTGGCCAACAGTTCCCCTTTTAAGGATTCTTCCTGGATGTTTCACCCAACAACTTTTGCTTATGTATCATTAGAAAGATCTCAGTCACATGGTCACCACACCTACAAGAAAAGCTGAAAATATGTTATTTGAATGGTCCTGAATAAAATTGGGATTCTACTACTGAAAAAAAAATTAGTCATACTTTGACATCCCTGTAAATACTATCCTTAGATGTAGTCTAGAAGTTAGAATTCCTCCACCATTTGCAGTGTAGACTTGGTCAACTCATTTAGCTTATTTGTTCCTCAGTTTCCTAATCTGTCAGTTGAGAGAGTTTAATAAGATGGTCCCTTTCATCTCTAAAATGAGCACAATTCTATGATACTGTTGATGAGTGACATTAACTAGGGATGGTTGATAGTACTAAATATTCATAGTATTCATTTTCAACTGAGCCCTCATTTATACTCAATAAGTACTGTATGCACCCCTTAGTATATTATTTATAGTAATTATCCCAAAGCCTCACTAGTCTCCTCAAGTCCTCTCCCATTCCATCATCCACATTGGGCAGATGTAGACCCAAACTAATAAAATCTTCAGGTAGACACAGACCAGCTCCTAGCAATTGGTTTGTAAGAAGCAGGCAGCATAATGAGGATACCTCTCAGGATAGTTCTGGTACTATCTATTTGTTACTGAAAAGCCACCACATGCACACTGATGATGAAAATCACCATTTGGAATGCAATGCTTTTTCTACATTTTGATTCATCTGTCATCTTTTTCACATGTGTCTATTTGAAGACCAAGTGTTGGAAATATACATAATGTCACCAAAAAAGGTTGATGGTATACCCATTATGTTAAATTCTACCCCCTTATTTTTGTTCTAAGAAATTGCTAAATGATCTAAGTGTTAAAATTAAATGGTTGGTCCTGAGAGCAGGGCCATTTCACAGTAACAGTGGAATAGAGAGAATATGTTAAAATTAGAATAAGCTTAAGAAAGAATTATACACTCTGACCAAGGTGAGAAAATTAGCTGAAGTATCTGCCAAGAGAAAGTAGAAAGTTCTAAGATACCAGATGTCTCTGTGGGTTCCAAAATTGGAATTCTTTGTCACCTTTTCAATCTTCCTTCAGAAGTATCAAGGCTTACAATGCATGTGGTTTGGCATATGGGCTGTTATTTTGCATTTCTAGACTCTGAGTCTGCCTTTCATCAGCATCCAAGCTATTTTGCTAAGTTCTATGATATCTTAGGATATATGGCTCTCAAGAACATGAAGTAAAGAAATAATTATTTGTTATTTCCCTCCTTCATTTCATTACGAAGATCTGCAGACAAAATTTAGGGCCCAAGGAAGCATAACCACTATCTTTCATTTCTTTCTGGAAGTCCTTTTGAATGTTTTTTTGTGGAAGAAAGAGCTTTAATTTTTTGAATATCACATTATCATAGAGGGCAGTCTGGGATCTCCCTTTCTAGCCATATTTCCCTCTTCAGCACCAGCTCCTCCCTGAACCTCCCCATTGAGAACCAACTCTGACTCCTGTACCTGACTTCAGGTGATCAAGACAATGGGACAATGTATATGAAAACCAATTATTCATTTAGCAATGACAGTTAAATTGAAAATGAATAAATGATGGGAGAAGAAAGAACAATTAAAAGCCAAATGAGAAAGACCTCTAATATAAAATATAAAAGAAGCACCTATCTCAAAATTAAGACATTAATTTTCATTTATATCTCATTTTTCTTGATCTTGGATTGCAGGACTGTTCAGGATTGTTCACTAGATGTAATAATTATGTTGGTAGCAAATTACTGATTTGTAAACATCACATAGCACCCTTGAACACGTAAAACTTATGTTTGTCTGCATTTTCAATTGTTTAGAAATCAACTGTTAAAATACAAATAAAGTCTAAATGGATAGTTTCATACCTTCCAACTTGTCAATAGCACATGAATAATGTGAAATGCCTAAAAAATATCCCTTTCTTCTATCCGTGAAAAAAACTGTTACACAAAATTAAGGTTAGGACTGTTTTTTATCAACATGCTAAAATGCTATTTTTATTTATTTTTTTTATTTTAAAATTTTATTTATTTATTTATTTTTGGCTGCATTGGGTCTTTGTTGCTGCTCATGGGGCTTTCTTAGTTGCGGCGAGCGGGGGCTACTCTTCGTTATGGTGCGCATGCTTCTTATTACAGTGGCTTCTCTTGTTGCGGAGCACGGGGTCTAGGTGTGTGGGCTTCAGTAGTTGTGGCGCAGGGCTCAGCAGCTGTGATCCGCAGGCTCTAGAGAGCAGGCTCAGTAGTTGTGGCACACGGGCTTGTGGGATCCTCCCAGACCAGGGCTCGAACCTGTGTCCCCTGTATTGGCACGTGGATTCTTAACCACTGCACCACCAGGGAAGCCCTAAAATGCTATTTTTAAAATAGTGACAAACCTCTTTGGAAAATGACCTCTATAGTGAAGAATCAATTCTGGCAGGACCATTATGCATATTAGTTAAACATTCATGGGAAAGGTGGAGCAGCCTGCAGAGTGTTTAAAAGTAGAAACAAGAGAGCATAAATGTCCTATGTCATAAACTATATCCTGGCAGAGGCTTATGGGTCCTGAAATTGGAGAAGACAACCAAAAGTTACCAGATACAGAGAATTTTCCTCCCTTTTATTTTGTATCCAGGTAGAAGCTGCCACAGGGGAGAAAAATGTTTTTAAAAAGATAAAAGCATATTTTGAAGCTGGAAACTCTTAAGTTTAACAAAAATGAGTTGAGAAAGTATATAAATGTAAAGTCATGAATTGTATGTGACAAGCTATGGCACAGTGACTTAGAAGTGCTTTTCTCTCCCTATCAGTAACGAGGAGGTTTTCTGACTGGAAAGCTAAAAACCAGGTGAACATCCAGATTCCCGCTGCTGAATCATATGAGATGGAGGGAAATGTCATGGAAGTCACAGCTTGGGAAACTAGCAAAACTTAATTATTCAACAGCCCTTCCCCCTTCGTCTTTGCCAAAGGAATGGATCATCATGTTGGGAGAGAAGAGTGTGTCTACGTGCTCAGCCCCCGGAGATGTCTTTGGCTTGTTTAATACAAGTATAGCAATCCTAGCCTCCTTTGCTAATCATCAGGCCAATATTCTGTGCATCTTTGAGGGTGGAAATGGGGGGACATGTGATCCAATTCTTCTAAGGAGGCACAAAGGAAAGCCTAATGAAGAGCCTGGGAGAGATCTGTCTTCCTGACACAAGAAAAGCCCTTTTCCTTCAGCCCGTTCTCCGAAACAAACATGATGCCACGAGGTCATAATGCTTCCTCAGTAGCCATCTTGTAGCTTAAGGACCAAAACATCAACAAGCTGTGAGAAGAAAGGTAGAAAACTAGTTCCTTGATATGAACTTTGGGCTTCTTTACCGAATCTTAGAACCACCTACTCCCAGAATTCTCACTCTGTAGGAAAATTAAAGTCCTTTATTTTTGAGTCTCTGTTACTTGAGAATTGTGTAGCTTGCAGCTGAGCGATGCTAACTGATAGAAAAACATAGATTGTAAAAGTAAGAGGCCTTCATGATTCTAAGGCTGGAGAGTCAACTCCCACTTTGCAAGGGCCACCATGCAGAAGAGAGTGCAGATCAAGAGATAAAGTTCTACTGATAAACAAAGGAGCGGGAATGCATGTTGGGGTCCATCTTTGCGATTTCTACCTCTAATAATGAAGTTTTCTGCAATCAAGTGTGAGGGGATACACGCTCTTCATTAACAGAAGCAATACCAGAGATGGAAAAATCACTGTTAAAATAGTCAACAAATCTTCAATCAGTTCTGTGTCACTCCTGTGACATTTTATTTCACTTGGCATTTCTATCAGTAAGTTTATTAGAAACAGACATTTGTTTCTAAGAGACATCAGGGAATTCAGTAATGCCTAGAGATTTCCTAAATGATGGTTCATATGTATTGAGCCTCACATATGTTTTATGGTTTCATTTAAATATGTGTGTGTAGACACAAACACGCCAAGACACAGGCTGTATTTAAAGAGTTAATTCCCCTTAGATTCTAAATTTCTGAAAGGCAGTGAGTGTCCACAGTTTAATGCATTTACTGGAGAACTAATATTAATTGACTGAAAGGAAACTTCCAAAATCAGATAAATATTCACTTTATACTGCAGACACACTGTATTATCTAGCTCTTTATATAACTTCTTACACTTATACTCAGTATGATGTTTTGTGTTTCCTTAAATATCTGAGGAAGCAAAAAAAGGGTGATGCTAATAAAAATGTAAATATAAATAAAATAAAAATGTAGTTCTCTGCGTAACTTGAAACTCTGTTTTATCATCAGTCCTCCATTCCTCACTTTGACTGTGATATTGACATGGTATATAAATTTTCTTAACTCTTCCTTTCCTTGCAAAGACTCCACCAATGCTCAACTTCGGTCTTTATCCTTTTGCCTTATTATGAGTATGAAAAATAGTCTGGAGCACCTTTTTTTAAATGAAAAAAGTTTTCACACTTGCATAACTCATGCATTTGAAATGGCCTGAAATCAACAGTCCCCAGAAAAGCAACTTTGAAAAGACACCAAGGCTGAAAAGAAGTACTTTGAAAAGGATAGTAAGGAAAAGCTCCTATAAAACTGTAAGGGAGGGCTTCCCTGGTGGCGCAGTGGTTGAGAGTCCACCTGCCGATGCAGGGGACGTGGGTTCGTGCCCCAGTCCGGGAAGATCCCAAATGCCGCGGGGCGGCTGGGCCCATGAGCCATGGCCGCTGAGCCTGCGCGTTCGGAGACTGTGCTCCAAAACGGGAGAAGCCACAACAGTGAGAGGCCTGCGTACCACAAAAAAAAAAAAAAAAAAAAACTGTATGGGAGAGAGAAAAATATCTGGAATGAGAAGGCATTCACTTTGGAAACTTTACAGTTTTGAAAATGTTATACATCTAAGTTTTTTTAATCCCTAAAGTTTTCCTGAGATTACAGATGTTTGAAGCTCCCAAATTGGCTTTGCGATTCTTGGTAGGAAAATTTGATTTCCAGAATAACTTTCTCACTGTATAAAATATTAGGATAATTACTTAGTTGGCAGAATAAATCAGCAAGAATTGAGCATGTCCAAGTCCCCCCAAAAGTAAAGATGTGAAGACAGGAGCAAAATGAAGACTAAAGGAAGAGGCAAGTGTGTTGGGCTTGGAGGAGCCGGAGAATAAACAGGTAGGCACCAGGGGGGCCCAGGGAAAAGGGGATGATTTGGGGAGACTGGGCCAGAAACTCGAGAGAGGGTTTCCTCTCTAAGGAAGAGACTAGAGTCAGAAGTTAGAACTTACTCCTCTCTCCACCTCTCTCTGATTCACATTCTTATTCTCTCTGTGTTTCTCTCTCTATGCCTGTCTCTGTGTGTGTGTGTGTGTGTGTGTGTGTGTGTGTGTGTGTGTATGTGTGTGTGTGTCTCTCTCTCTCTCACACACACACACATACACACACAGAGGCCACAGAAGGACGCTGTCCTGCAATCCCTATAGGATTTGGTCTGGAACAAGGAAAGCCTTTAGTGTCCATGTGTGGGCAGATAAGGGGAGCCTCTGTGTCAGTGAATGCTCCCAAGAAAACATGGTTGCTAATAGGCTTCCTTGTTCCCCCGGGACAAGGCCTTGGGCGTGTCACTGTCTGATTATGGCAGTTATCTCTCTTACATTCCCACGCAACCCTCTGAAGATTTGTGGGAATTCCTTTTTCCCTTTTTCTCTCTCTGCCCCATCTGGAAAATATTGCAATGTTTGTGTTCACTTCCTATGGCCCTTGTCATCCCATGGCTGAGCCAGGTCTTGCTGCTCTTTCCTTTCACAAAGGCCTATAAGGTATGTCCTCTCCTCTGCCTCCTTCCCTCTGTGGTAGTTGTTTATAACACAGAGCCTCCTTTGCTCTTTTATCCTCTTCATCAAAACCAACTTCATTACCTGCATTTGTCTACGGTCTTATGATGTCAATGAAACCCTGAGCTCTCACCCACCAGGGTCTAGTACAAGTTGGGTGTGCTCAGGTGTGAATACAAACCAGGGTGATCTTCAATCGTCTGAACCAATCTCAAGTGATGCTTTGTCCTTGGAGCTTTGGGATGGTCACTAGCTCTGGACTGGGGTGCATCAATGAGGATCTTCGGCTGAAAAAAATTCTGCTGAACTTAAGCATAAAAAATGTATTGGAAGAATACGAGGGTAGGATTGATATATTCCCAGAATGCACAGAAGATCAGAGGAATGAGGCTCTGTCCTGGACAGGAAAGAGAGTTTGGGGGACTAAGAAAGAAAAATCTCAGCAGTGGCCTCATATGAGGGACATCCAGGTCATCATGAGTAAGTGCCAAAGAGCACTCTTTTATTTGATTCAATTAGTTATGATTCAAAGGGCCAGTAAAGACCCTCTGATGGGCTGAACAGAGGTTACACGCCTTCTCCTGGGCAAACAAGATGAGGAGAGAGCCTCTAGTTCCAACGAGCTCCAGAGTAAAAGGTATAAATCTGGATTTTCCTGCACTGCAAAACTAAACACACAGAAGAGACGATTCTCCAAAATAAAATTATGATGCTGTTGAGAGCTATGCAGCCCAAAGTTATAGAGGTACATTACACAGGGCCCCCTTTCCACTTTTACATAAAGGTTGTGGTTTCCTAAGGTTGCACAGTGCTGGTACTTGGTAGGTGCTTAATAAATATTTGTTGACTGAGTGGAATAGCCCCATCTCCCAGAGGTCCTGATGGAGGGTGGTCCCGGGCCAGATTATCCAAGCGATGATTAATGTTCAGAATAAATCCTTCCTGGAGCCTTAGTCTGAGGCTATGCCCAACCAATTCCTGAGGCAAGAAGGTCCAAGGTAAGATGTGGATTAAAGGAAACGCTGGAAAAGATGAGGATCAAGGCAAAACTGATTTCTCTCTTTCTCTTTAACTACATATCAGATCCCACTTTTATTACCTGCCTTAAAGCAGAACAGAGGCTTAGTGTTATTTACTGAAGACTATTGCAATATCACAGGGATTAAAAAAGATCATAGTACAATTAGTCCCGAAGAGTTGACAAGAACTGTTTACATGCTCAAAACATTCATCACTGGGATTCAATTTGTTTGGCCATTTCAGTGTATTTTCTTTAGTGCCCTTCAAAAAATAATCTTATTTTCTTACTGTTCACTGGAACAAAGAACAGTCACTGGGAAAACGAAGATACTTTATAGCAAGCTCTTGCGGATCCAGCATTTAAGGAAGATTATGTACTCTTCATAATTTCTATGGTATCCTATTATTTGCTGGGCAATCACTCAAATATATTTTAGAATATAAACTTTTATGTAAGAATAGTTTTAAATAAAGAAAACCTTCCTCGTTTTGTGGCCAGTTGAGCCACTAAGTAAAAGATATCTTCTTTATTTTCTCATGGAAACTGATTAGAATCATTAGTAAGCACTATTTTCTCCTTCCTTTTCCTATCACTATTTCTACAAAAGTTGAAACAAATAGCTGAAAGAAACTTTGTCAGTAAGAATCAATACTGGGCATCTCTGAGCCCTAAACAAATGCCAGAATACCAATAATGATGGTGGAGGAAGTAAAAGTGGAAGATGCAATTATTATTATTGTATTTTATTTTTAATAATAATAAATGTTTAATTATAACACAATTTAGAGAATTATTTTGACATTAAATATGACCAGAATTGATCTATGTATGCTATAATTAAGTGATAAAATGAAGAATGTAAATTGGCAACCTGATTTCAATTTTCTTTTTGACTCCAGAGATACAATGTCACCGTACAGATATTTGTATCTCCTGTCTCCTTCAGAACTAAACTCACCTGGTCACTCAGCTCTTACAGTGCTTGTTTCAATTCAGTTTAACAAGATTTACTGAGTGAAGTTTAGAGTAGGGTGCTATGTTAGGCAGAACAAGACATACAAAAAAGAATAAGAGAAATGACCTGTCCGCCAAGAGGTAATGGTCTGATAGGGTGGAAGAGGCAAGTACACTCATACCAGCCAGAAGAATAACTATCAAAGTGAGGTACAAAGTTCTGCCTTCAACTATATAAAGGACAATTATGTGGAGAAGGAGAGAATATGTTTTCAGAATTGCCCAGTATGTCAACATATATAAACCCATTCATTGGCCAGCTGCCTGGGAAATACCTGTATTGTAAAAATAATTTGATCATGGCCCCTGGGAAACCTCGGTTTCCAGATCTCTGTAAAATTGAGGGAAATAGGAGGAACCAAGATGACGGAGTAGAAGGACGTGCTCTCACTCCCTCTTGCGAGAACACCAGAATCACAACTAGCTGCTGGACAATCATCGACAGGAAGATACCTGAACTCACCAAAAAAGATACCCCACATCCAAAGACAAAGGAGAAGCCACAATGAGACGGTAGGAGGGGTGCAATCACAGTAAAATCAAATCCCATAACTGCTGGGTGGGTGACTCACAGACTGGAGAACACTTATACCACAGAAGTCCACCCACTGGAGTAAAGGTTCTGAGCCCCACATCAGGCTTCCCAGCCTGGGGGTCCGGCAATGGGAGGAGGAATTCCTAGAGAATCAGACTTTGAAGCCTAGGGGGAATTGACTGCAGGACTTTGACAGGACTGAGGGAAACAGAGACTCCACTCGTGGAGGGCACACACAAAGCTGTGTGTGCATCGGGACCCGGAAGAAGGAGCAGTGACCCCAGGGGAGACTGAACTAGACCTGCCTGCTAGTGTGGGAGGGTCTCCTTCAGAGGCAGGGGGTGGCTGTGGCTCACTGTGGGGACAAGGACACTGGCAGCAGAAGTTCTGGGAAGTACTCCTTGGCGTGAGCCCTCCCAGAGTCTGTCATTAGCCCCACCAAAGAGCCAAGGTAGGCTCCAGTGTTGGGTTGCCTCAGGCCAAACAACCAACAAGGAGGGAACCCAGCCCCACCCATCAACATTCAAGTGGATTAAAGTCTTACTGAGCTCTGCCCACCAGAGCAACAGTCAGCTCCACCCACCACCAGTCCTCCCATCAAGCCTCTTAGATAGCCTCATCCACCAGAGGGCAGAGAGCAGAAGCAAGAGGAACTACAACCCTGCAGCATAGGGGAAAAAAACCCATTCACAGAAAGATAGACAAGATGAAAACACAGAGGGCTATGCACCAGATGAAGGAACAAGATAAAACCCCAGGAAAACAACTAAATGAAGTAGAGATAGGCAACCTTCCAGGAAAAAGAATTCAGAATAGTGATAGTGAAGATGATCCAGGACCTCGGAAAAACAATGGAGGCAAAGATCGAGAAGGTGCAAGAAATGTTTAACAAAGACCTAGAAGAATTAAAGAACAAACAAACAGAGATGAACAATACAATAACTGAAATGAAAAATACACTAGAAGGAATCAATAGCAAAATAACTGAGGCAGAAGAACGGATAAGTGACCTGGAAGACAGAATGGTGTAATTCACTGCTGCAGAACAGAATAAAGAAAAAAGAATGAAAAGAAATGAAGACAGCCTAAGAGACCTCTGGGACAACATTAAACACAACAATATTCGCATTATAAGGGTCCCAGAAGGAGAAGAGAGAGAGAGAAAGGACCAGAGAAAATATTTGAAGAGATTAGAGTCGAAAACTTCCCTAACATGGGAAAGGAAATAGCCATCCAAGTCCAGAAAGTGTAGCGAGTCCCATACAGGATAAACACGCTGAGACACATAGTAATCAAATTGGCAAAAATAAACACAAAGAAAAATTATTGAAAGCAGCAAGGGAAAAACAAAAAACAACATACAAGGGAACTCCCATAAGATTAACAGCTGATTTCTCAGCAGAAACACTACAAGCCAGAAGACAGTGGCATGACATACTTAAAGTGACGAAAGGGAAGAAACTACAAGCAAGATTACTCTATCTGGCAAGGACCTCATTCAGATTCTATGGAGAAATCAAAAGCTTTACAGACAAGCAAAAGCTAAGAGGATTCAGCACCACCAAACCAGCTCTACAACAAATGCTAAGGGAACTTCTCTAAGTGGGAAACACAAGAGAAGAAAAGGATCTACAAAAACAAACCCAAAACAATTAAGAAAATGGTAATAGGAACATACATATCGATAATTACCTTAAATGTGAATGTATTAAATGCTCCAAACAAAAGACACAGGCTTGCTGAATGGATACAAAAGCAAGACCCAACTATATGCTGTCTACAGGAGACCCACTTCAGACCTACAGACACATACAGACTGAAAGTGAGGGGATGGAAGAAGATATTCGATGCAAATGGAAATCAAAAGAAAGCTGGAGTTACAATACTCATATCAGATAAAATAGACTTTAAAATAAAATAGACTTTATCATATCAGATAAAATAGACTTTACAGGAGACAAGGAAGGACACTACGTAATGATCAAGGGATCAATCCAAGAAGAAGATATACCTATTATAGATATATATGCACCCAACACAGGAGCACCTCAATACATAAGGCAACTGCTAACAGCTATAAAAGAGGAAATCGACAGTAACACAGTGAGACTGGGGGACTTTAACACCTCACTTACACCAATGGACAGATCATCCAAAATGAAAATAAATAAGGAAACAGAAGCTTTAAATGATACAATAGACCAGATAGATTTAAGTGATATTTATAGGACATTCCATCCAAAAACAGCAGACTACACTTTCTTCTCCAGTGCGCATGGAACATTCTCCAGTATAGATCACATCTTGGGTCACAAATCAAGCCTCAGTAAATTTAAGACAATTGAAATCATATCAAGCATCTTTTCTGACCACAATGCTATGAGATGAGAAATGAATTACAGGGGGAAAAAAGGAAAACACACAAACACATGGAGGCTAAACAATATGTTACTAAATAATCAAGAGATCACTGAGGAAATCAAAGAGGAAATCAATAAATACCTAGAGACAAATGACAATGAAAACACGACGATCCAAAACCTGTGGGATGCAGCAAAAGCAGTTCTAAGAGGGAAGTTTATAGCTATACAAGCTTACCTCAAGAAACAAGAAAAATCTCAAGTAAACAATCTAACCTTACACCTAAAGGAACTAGAGACAGAAGAGCAAACAAAACCCAAAGTTAGCAGAAGGAAAGAAATCATAAATATCATAAATCATAAATATATGACAAATCCATCATTCTCAATGGTGAAAAACTAAAAGCATTTCCTCTAAGATCAGGAATGAGACAAGGATCTCCACTCTCACCACTATTATTCAACATAGTTTTGGAAGTCCTAGCCACGGCAGTCAGAGTAGAAAAAGAAATAAAAGGAATACGAATTGGAAAAGAGTAAAACTATCACTGTTTGCAGATGACATGATACTATACATAGAGAATCCTAAAAATGCCACCAGAAAACTAGAGCTAATCAATGAATTTGGTAAAGTTGCAGGATACAAAATTAATGCACAGAAATCTCTTGCATTCCTATACACTAATGATGAAAAATCTGAAAGAGAAATTATGGAAACACTCCCATTTACCATTGCAACAAAAAGAATAAAATGCCTAGGAATAAACCTACCTAGGGAAACAAAAGACCTGTATGCAGAAAACTATAAGACACTGATGAAAGAAATTGAAGATGATACCAACCATGTTCTTGGATTGGAAGAATCAATATTGTGAAAATCACTATACTACCCAAAGCAGTCTACAGATTCAATGCAATCCCTATCAAATTACCAATGGCATCTTTTACGGAACTAGAACAAATCATCTTAAAATTTGTATGGAGACACAAACGACCCCAAATAGCCAAAGCAGTCTTGAGGGGAAAAAACGGAGCTGGAGGAATCAGACTCCCTGACTTCAGACTATACTACAAAGCTACAGTAATCAAGACAATATGGTACTGGCACAAAAACAGAAACATAGATCAACGGAACAAGATAGAAAGCCCAGAGATAAACCCACGCACCTATGGTCAACTGATCTATGACAAAGGAGGCAAAGATAGACAATGGAGAAAAGACAGTCTCTTCAATAAGTGGTGCTGGGAAAACTGGAGAGCCACATGGAAAAGAATGAAACTATAACACTCCCTAACACCATACACACAAAAAAACTCAAAATGGATTAAAGACCTAAATGTAAGGCCAGACACTATCAAACTCTTAGAGGAAAACATAGGAAGAACAGTCTTTGACATAAATTACAGCAAAATCTTTTTTGATCCACCTCCTAGAGTAATGGAAATAAAAACAAAAATGAACAAATGGGACCTAATGAAACTTCAAAGCTTTTGTACAGCCAAGGAAACCATAAACAAGACAAAAAGACAACCCCCAGAATGGGAGAAAATATCTGCAAACGAATCAACGGACAAAGGATTAATCTCCAAAATATATAAACAGCTCATGCAGCTCAATATTAAAAAAACAAACAACCCAATCCAAAAATGGGCAGAAAACCTAAATAGACATTTCTCCAAAGACATACAGATGCCAAGAAACAAATGAAAAGCTGCTCAACATCACTAATTATTAGAGAAATGCAAATCAAAACTACAATGAGGTATGACCTCACACCAGTCAGAATGGGCATCATCAGAAAATCTACAAACAACAAATGCTGGAGAGGGTGTGGAGAAAAGGAAACCCTCTTGCACTGTTGGTGGGAATGTAAATTGATACAGCCACTATGGAGAACAGTATGGAGGGTCCTTAAAAAACTAAAAATAGAAATACCATATGATCCAGCAATCCCACTATTGGGAATATACCCAGAGAAAACCATAATTCAAAAAGAGTCATGTACCACAATGTTCACTGCAGCACTATTTACAACAGTCAGGTCATGAAAGCAACCTAAATGCCCATCAACAGATGAATGTATAAAGAAGATGTGGTACATATATACAATGGAATATTACTCAGACATAAAAAAAGAACGAAATTGAGTCATTTGTTGAGACATGGATGGATCTAGAGACTGTCATACAGAGTGAAGTAAATCAGAAAGAGAAAATCAAATATTGTATATTAACGCATGTATGTGGAACCTGGAAAAATGGTACAGATGAACTGGTTTTCAGGGCAGAAGTTGAGACACAGATTTAGAGAACAAACATATGGATACCAAGGGGTGAAAACTGCGTTGGGGTGGGGATGGTGGTGCGCTGAATTGGGTGATTGGGATTGACATGTATACACTGATATGTATAAAACTGATGACTAATAAGAACCTGCAGTATAAAAAAAACAACGAAAAAAACCCCACAACTAATACTAAAAAAAAAAAAACAAAAACCCAAAGTTGAGGCAAATAATGTTTACAATCTCTCTGTCTTATAGGCTTATTCTGTGGATGGATTGTACGATATTTTTTAAGGTTCAACTTTCAGGAGCACACCATAAAAATGAAATCTGATTAGTCAATCTAACGTTTTAGGGTACATAAAAATGTTATGAGTGCTTCCACACATTTCTTTATGTAAAAATCATCATAGGGTTGAAAATGCCACCTTATATTCTCCATAAACTCTATAAAGAACAATATAACCTTAAATTAAAAAGGGTTTGTCTCAGGTACAGAATCAAAATGGGCAGAATTGGCAGTGCAAATGAAGACAGACCCATGCCCTGAGTGACTACAGGTTCTCTGTAGATGCAGGAAAAGAAGATTAGCCTGAAGAATCACTACATTTCTTAGCAACAAAGGCTATTACATCTTAGTATATAAATTTTGATTGAAAAGGTTGGTATCAAGTTAATGGCAAAAAGTCAAGAGTTAGTTGAAAGTTGGTATGCGAAGCTTAATTGAAGATCTTGAGAGGAAAGTGATGAAAAAATAAAAGAGTTAAGAGAAGAGTAGGGTAACATAACAGACATGATAGTCATCTTCAAGTATATAAAAGGCAGTCATGACCCCAGAAGTCAGCACTTGGACAAAAAGTATGCGTAGAGCTAAACGGAGCAATTTTGATTGACTAGGAGGAATACTTTCTAACCATGATAACTTTACAAAATTAGAGTGGGATATCTTAGAACATAATAGTTTTCTATCACTGGTAATGCTCAGATGGAGGGGTAAGAGAAGGAGTGTGGGGCAGGGGGGGAGGAAGCAGCAAAACTATTTGTTGAGTTCCTCATCATGTGCCAGGCTCCATACTAAGTGCTTTACATGCATCATCTCATGAAATCCTCACCACAACCCGATGTCGTATATTATTATTTCCATTTTAGATAAAAGAACCTGGGGCATGGAGGATATAAACAACTTTCCCAAGGTCACACAGGTAGTATGTAGTTAAGCAGGGATTTAAATTTGATTCTGACTCCCAAGTCCATCATATCATACTTTCTTTCATTGAGGATGTTGTATAAAAGATTGAAGCAGGTTTTTATTTTTCCCTGGGACAGGAAAATCAATGATCTGTTGTTGTTTATCTCTCAAACTTGGAGATTCTACAACTCAACAAATATGAGGCATAGATAGATTAAATGATGGTGAATGTTATCGAATTCTAGTTACTGCTAGAACTGTGTCTAAAACCTACTTCCTGGATCTCAGCCAGTTCAGTGCTCTTTTCACAATTATCATTCTGCCTTCCAAGTATGGATCTGGGTATAGGGACAAAGGAAGAGTGAATAAACAACATGGAAAAATTCTCCTGGACTAATGCTGAAAACAAGCAAAACTGGAAAGGGCAATTGCCCCCAAATGACAGGACAACCTATTTTTAAAAAGGAATGCAGAGAACGACTTTGTGTTTTAAAAGTATGTGAGAAAGCTCCTTAAAGTTTGAGAAGATCTGAAATGCTGAAAGTGAAAGACATGTATGCTAGATCTAACACACATTCAATTTCTGTTTGAACAGTAAGGATACTTGAATGGTAAGAGTAATACGATAATTCTTCTCTGGACTTGGAAACTCTTCGTTAGATGATCTTGCTTATACCCAGCATTTCTTATGTCTTTCCATATTTGTTTTGAGGTTAAAGTACTTTTGCATTGTTTTTACATAAAATCTTCATAATAACCCTTTCAGTAAATGAAAAGTATGTTATTAGCCTGTGTGTATTTTATAAGTAAGGAAACTGAGGTCCATGAAGGTGATTTAAATGAGTCAAAGTCCCATAGCTGGTGCATGACCCAGCTGAGATCAGGCAGATTTGTCAACTCACAGAGCAATGCTTTTTCTCTGACACCACATTGGCTTTCGAGACTACAGGACAGGACAATACAGAGGACTTCAAAAGCAAGTACAATAGCCATACGTATGTCCTATAGTACATTTCCTTTATATGCTACGTTATTTTTCAAAAGAGAGAATCTGGCTTAGAGTATTATAAATATCACATTTACTTCATCCATCCAGGTAGCATTTTTATGCCTCAAATGTATATCTATTTAAGGTAATGTAAAAGATAAAAAAAAAACAAAAGGACATATGTGGAAACTTCTATATGTAAATTAACCTATGTGACCATTTGTAAAAAGAAAAGATTGCTAGATAAAAGCACTGAATAGACTACATTCACAAGGAAACAGGAATAGGCATATCTGTAATTTTAACAGGACTCAATGGCATATCCCAGTGGAACATGATTTTTAATTTGGTGTTTTATTTTGTTTATCAATATCCACTTTTTCACCCGCTAATAATTAAGAGTGAAGAAAGTGATTTTCTCAAGGGCAATGAGATAGACATTGTGTGTACTCGTAGACCACCATACATTTGTAAAATTTAGGGCCAGAGGAAACAAACAGATTTCACAGTGAATGAGCATCAGGAAGGCTAACTTTGCGGGTCTGAAAGGCTATCACCGTCTTTTTGCTGAGGTCAAGGAATCCAGACTCCCTAAGACAGAAGAGTGGTAAGGAAAGGAAAAACTGGTTTATGTCAATTGGAGATGGCAGGTTAAAAATTCAATGTATTTTATTGTTTGAACATAGTAGCAACTGCAGAGGGACAGTCTCCCCACCCTCTTTGAATTGCTAAAGCAAGCATGCTGAAAAGAAGGAAATATCTTTGGATTGTTTCTCTTACCAACAGAAAATAAACTTCTTGCTTATAAAAACTAGTGACCACAAAGACTAGCATTCAGAGCAAAACTGTGGAGAAAATTTTCTGCTTCTATGACCCAAAAAAGTCTATAAAACAATTTAGGAATAAAAACCCACACCAAAATTTTAAATGTAGGTAACAGATTGCTAGAGGTAATAGGCTAATTCTAATACGTTGGATACTTGCTTTCTTGAGGGTAAGAAGGTCATGGAATATAATGAACAACCTAGGGACATTCCAACCAATGGTGTGAAGGCTGGGTTTCCAAGGTAACAACACAATACATGCTCTAGAAAACTGGATTAAACCAATAGGGAAGAGGTAATTTAAAATGAAACAGTGCCAAGGAAAGATATTACTTGACATGGTCATAATTGTATATACAGTCCACTCCCTTTTAAAATAGAATACTCCAAAAAGAAAATTTATAAATCCTAACAACAAAAGAATATATGTAGATTCTGGAAGCATCCATCGGGCTAAGAGGCAAGAAGTTAAAAGTGTATACATTCTCCCTATCTTAAAGACAACTAAATGAAAGCTCTCTGGGGTTAAGTAACTTTCCCAAGGTTATGCAACTGACAAGCAGGTGGTAGAAATCATTTAACCTAGCTCTCAGGTCCAGTATCTGTACGCTTCCCACCAAGATGCCCACCCCTAGACCTGGGGCTGAAACATGTCAGGGGCCAAGTGGGCACCCCTGTGAATGGAAATCACCTTATTTGTTTCAGCTCAGGCCCAACAACTATGCCAATAGCTGCTGTGCTTGGCTATGTAGACCCAGTAGCTCAGGAGAAGGGTCTGGGCTCTAGAAACAAACATGCAAGTCATACAACTATAAATGGCACTTTAAGCCATGGGTTTTGATATACCAGAGATCATTAAAAAGTGAGAAGGCCAAAGAGCTAACATAGTCCATGGGAAATATGCATGTTAAGAGCTTCAAAGAGGGATAAACCACAGGGGAAAAACGTAGCTTCCAGGAAGAAAACCAAGAATGAAAGATCTGAATGTTAGGAGGAAACTCAGGAAAAACTAGCTTTATAAAAGTCCAGTGAGGAGACAATTCAAGAAAGAAGTGGTCAACTCTGTAAAATATTACAGAAAGGTCAAGTATTATTGAACAGTTTTCATAGGACAGATACAAAGTTTTTATAGGACAAAACCCAACCTCAGAAACATTTCTAAACCTAAAAACAAAAACCTCCAGACCCTCCAGATTATAAGACTACCCAAGGTAGAAGAGAGACCCTATGGAATGGCTTTTTCATCCTAATATTTATGAAGAAACTACCATACCCCTGAGTCTGGCCACAATTCCTGTGGATAGGAAATGAGACCACACAGGTCTCTTCAGCTCTCTGTACATCACATCATGCAAGATTTCCAACCTGCTTCAAACCTCCTTTCCTCAATTACTAGTTTACGATGCCCCTAAAGTGTGTCTCACCTGAGCTCCCTAAAGCCATCCTTTCATCTCCCATGCAGCTCATCATTTTTTTTCCTCCCTTGCTCCTCATTGCTCTGGTGTTGTCTTATAATGATAATAGTAGTAATAATAATAATTCCCATTTATTGAGCACTTACTATATGCCAAGTACTTCAAGTGCCTTATTTTTAATCCTCAGAACAGGCTCAGAGAGGTTAAGGAGGTTGCCCAAGGCTATACATAAGGAAGGAGCAGAGCCAGGATTTCCAGCAGGTCTGTCTGGAACCCCAGCCTGACTCTCCACCGCTGTACCATACATACGATCCCTGTGAAGACAAACCACAGCCAACTTTGTTGCCAGTGGAGGGATGGCACAGCTTCTGTGAACACTGTGTGCATGGCTTCCTTGCTTTAATGTTGGAAGACACTACTATCTTCTACGTCTAGATGTAGGCTAACAAGCTTCCCCTGTAAAGGCTACTATGTTTGCTTCATTCACAAATAATAAATATAAATGGCACTTTCACATCCTATCACTAGCATCAATGCAAACACAGTTCCTCATCACAGATTCCCCCATCATTTTATGAAATAAAGCCCTGGGGAGCCAGCCCCAATGGACCCATGAACTTGTCTAGGCATGTGTGAGTCCAAAAGAGAACACAACTTAAACCTGAACTAAAATCTCTGACACATATAAATCTTCTCGAAATCTAGTTGGATGGTTTTTAAATACTGAGTTGCAAAGAAATTTGAGCTTTAAGAAAGGGAGACAAGGTTACAAAACACAGCTTACAGGACAAATAGGAGGACTGGGGGCTACCATAAACAGAGAACTCAGGTCCTAAGCTTGGGACAGACTGTGACAAATTGAAAAGGATCTCTTTTTTAGAAAGAGAAGTCTTAAAATGCTTAAATGCTCAAAGGAGATTTGCCTTAGGAGAGGGAGAACTGGTTCAAAGGGCCAATTTAGGGTGATCCATAAGTTAAAGGGAAAGATAAGCAAAGCTTTATCAACACAAACCTTCAGCTAATCAGAATTTATAACTTAAATTGTGAAAATTCCTTTATTTTCTCTGCTAAAAAGAATTAGGTAACCAACCTGGCCTCACTTTCACCGTAGCTACCCAAAAGTTCAGTGCCAAATTTGAGGCTTAATTATAGCAACAATAATTAACAATGTGGGTCTTTACAAGCCATGTCTTTTTCCCCTTATAGAAAATGTTACCTTATTCCTAAATTTTACATTTAACCATTTAACTATATGTAAACTTTGGGGGACAGATTTTCATTGTAGATAAATAATGGTGGATGATTGATAGATGATAATAGATAAATAGATACACAGATACAGAAATGATGACTGAGAGATCAATGACAAACTGGTATAGAACAGGAAGAAACTTGCCAGGCTTTTGTGACTCATTGTGGGAATGCGGGAGATAAAAGAATTAAAAGACCCCAAAACGATTTGCAGGTTCTCTAGCTCCAGTGGCTGAAGAGAAGGTGGAGTCAATTCAGAATGAAAATACATCCTGAGAAGCTGGGAAGGATAATGA
Source organism: Lipotes vexillifer (assembly GCF_000442215.2). NCBI lineage: Eukaryota > Metazoa > Chordata > Mammalia > Artiodactyla > Lipotidae > Lipotes > Lipotes vexillifer. The sequence goes on from NW_006774067.1 coordinate 585,679, forward strand.
GTTCAGTTTGTACATGTTGAGCTTAAAAGGCCTGGAAATATCCAGGAGGTAGTTAAATATACAGGTCAAGTCTAAAGCTTGGAGAAATGTTCTGAACAGAAGATACAGATTTTTTTTTAAGCTGCAGTATAAAGAATGCAATTTAACATGAGAATGAAAGCAATCACCCAGGGTAAAGTCCCCTCTTCCTGGACTTAACCATAATAAGAATAGAAACCATCCAAGGGCAGAATTCTCATAACACCAGCATTGAAGGGGAAAACAACATAGGAAACAGGCAAAAAGTACTGAGTGGAACCAGGAAAGGATAGTGCTTGGCAAATTAAGGAATCGGGGTGTCAAATGAAGCAGAGAGCTTCAGTTAAAAATTACTGAAAATGCTAAGAAATTTGGGCATTTAGAAGATTACTCATGGCCTTATGAGGAGCTGACTCATTAACATGATGGGAGCAGAAGCCACTCTTTTGAGTACAGATAGGAAGAAAGGAAGATACAAAAGGCAGAAACAACCCCGCAGAAATCAGAGAATTTGAAGGGGATGTTAAAAGCAGAGGCAGGCTTGTGCTTTGCGTTCTGACTGGACGTCTGCATGGAGACCTGTGATAAGGGATTAGAAAGGGCTGAGTAAGGTAACTGGAAGTTCAGCAGCACACACTCCACCATGGCACAGAGTAAGTGGCTGAGGGGTCTCTGTTTTGCCGCCCAAAGGGTACACAGAGCTGCTGACAGAACCAGTAAACCAGGAGGAGCTTGGGATAGGGCTGAGAAACCCACAGAATGCACGTCCCAAAGGAAGGGCATCTGTGGTGGGTGCTGCTGGTTTATGTGAATACAGGACACCTTTCCCAGAGAGTCAGGCTCGATCAGCTGTACCCCAGCCAACACCAATGCCCAGGGGTAAGATCAGCTTACCACACTGCATCTGAAGCTAGAAGTGGCCCTGGGAAAGCTCAGACCAGGAGCTCCTGCCTCCATGACAGGGGGTCTGTTAGCATCACCCTGAACACTGATTATCTTGAGAAAGAGGAGAGGAGAGAACTCCTGTTAAGAAGGGGGGGACACTGCCCCAGTAAGGAGTATAAATTTGACTTGAATGATGACTCTAGAACAACACAAAAAATAATTTTTACAGTTTGAAACAACTCCATACTTCAAAAGGATAAATTTAAGGTTTGGAGGGTTTTGTTTTCTGGTTTTATTTTTCCCACTATGAGGGCAATAGAGGTTAGAGTGCAAGATGAGAGCAATCATAAAAAATTTTTAAAAAACTCTAGTTTTGCCCATGTTAAATATAGGGAATAAATGTTTACCCTTCTGTGCTTGGAAACAAAATGTCCTTGCAGACACAGCTAGGATAATGGTAGAATTTGTGTTGGAGAGGATGACAGTGAAAGAGTTGCCCACATCTTTAATTAACATGAGGGGCTAACCAATCAGAAAGCAGGTGATGGGGATAAAGGACGTCATTCGAGATGGCAGAATCGTCAGAGTGGCAGAATCTTTCTTTGTGAAGGTGGAAGAATGATGGAATTAGAGATGCCATTTTTTAGAGAAGGCAGAAAACTGACAACATCCTTCAACTCTATGGTTCCCTGCATTTGAGAAGATGTAGTGGAAATGACACATTCATGGGAAAGCCATATTTTATTCTAGTAAAGAACAGCAAGAGCATTCTGTAAAGAAAGTGAGGATGTAGGAGAACTGGTTTGTGATGGAATGAAGTTTGGATAGGTGGAGCAGTGGAGTTTGGGTCCTCTCTCATAATGAGAAACACAGATTGACACCAGGCAAGAGATAACCATAGAAATGAGCATGTCTGGGGCCTAAGGGGTGAGCTAACTCTGATTTTTCAAAGAGAATTCTGGTGTAAATGGCTTGAGTACAAACATTATTTGAGGTCCCAGATAGAGGTGGAGGCCTTGTGAAGCCAGCAATAGTTGGCCTAATTTGACATCACCAAGGTCAAATCAGGCTAATCCCTCTCAGGTATAGAGGCCTGCTCTGTGGCTTTTAAGGCTGATTCTAATGAAGGTCCTGGTTAGGCACAGATACAAATTTCTCAGTAGAAATGTGAGGCTGGGAGCAGTCTCTGCTCTCCTGAGCAGCAAGCCCAAGCCACATTCAGCTCTCACCATCTGGTGGTAACAATCTCCATCACTGACCAAAGTGTGGACATTTTCTACATCTCCAACCCTTTCACCACCCAAAGTCTCTTTTATTCTCTTTCTCCATCAGACCAGTTTTGTAAAATATTATCTATTACTGAGAATCAAATATTGACCAGAGGGGGAAGTCAATTATTTAACAAGTGGGAAAAACTTCAAAGCATTAAGCAGTACATTCTGGAAAATTTCATAGATCAGTCAGAATTTCTAGAGAGAGAGCCAGACCTTGTGGAGAGAGAAGAACAAAAGAAGAGCAAACTAGCAGAAATGTGGAGTGGTTTGCATTCTTTTAACCTCAAGAGTGAGAGTAGCCAAGAGCACAGAAAGAGTTTTACCAAGTAGAAGCAAAAAGTCTTCCTCAGTCTTGGCTGTCCATATTCCACTCCTGGTTGCTTCCACCTGATCATAATGACGTCACATGAAGGAAATGCAAATAAGAATTAGATGATAATTAGAGGTAGGTTCCGCTTGGTCTTGTCAGCTCGGACTTGGGAGAAGGACTAGGGCAGTGCTCATGTTGGCTGCACCTGGGAGCTTTAAAAACACTGATTTTTATAAGCTCCCGAGGTGATGCTAATAAGTATCCAAAATTGAAAACTACTGGTCTTGGGAGTATTCTGAGGGAAGTTTGTACCAGAGACAAAGAATGTTGTCCTTAAGGGGAAGAATATCACTTATATATAAAGGAGTTAATTCAAGCTTATGCACATCAGATTTTCTGAGTCCCACAAAACCTGTTTCTTTTTTTTAACATCTTTATTGGAGTATAATTGCTTTACAGTGGTGTGCTAGTTTCTGCTTTATAACATAGTGAATCAGCTGTACATATACATATATCCGCATATCTCCTCCCTCTTGCGTCTCCCTCCCACCCTCCCTATCCCACCCCTCTAGGTGGTCACAAAGCACCGAGCTGATCTCCCTGTGCTATGCGGCTGCTTCCCACTAGCTATCTATTTTACATTTGGTAGCGAATATATGTCCATGCCGCTCTCTCACTTCGTCCCAGCTTCCCCCCCCCAAGCCCATGCCCTCAAGTCCATTCTCTACGTCTGTGTCTTTATTCCTGTCCTGCCCCTAGGTTCTTCACAACCATTTTTTTTTTTAGATTCCATATATATGTGTCAGCATACGGTATTTGTTTTTCTCTTTCTGACATACTTCATTCTGTATGACAGACTCTAGGTCCATCCACCTCACTACAAATAACTCAATTTCGTTCCTTTTTATGGCTGAGTAATATTCCATTGTATATATGTGCCACATCTTCTTTATCCATTCATCTGTCGATGGACACTTAGGTTGCTTCCATGTCCTGGCTATTGTAAATAGAGCTGCAATGAACATTTTGGTACATGACTCTTTTTGAATTATGGTTTTCTCAGGGTATATGCCCAGTAGTGGGATTGCTGGGTCGTATGGTAGTTCTATTTTTAGTTTTTTAAGGAATCTCCATACTGTTCTCCATAGTGACTATATCAATTTACATTCCCAACAACAGTGCAAGAGGATTCCCTTTTCTCCACACACTTTCGAGGGTTGTCTTTTCGTCTTGTTTATGGTTTCCTTTGCTGTGCAAAAGCTCTGAAGTTTCATTAGGTCCCATTTGTTTATTTTTGTTTTTATTTCCATTTCTCTAGGAGGTGGGTCAAAAAGGATCTTGCTGTGATTTATGTCAAAGAGTGTTCTGCCTATGTTTTCCTCTAAGAGTTTTACAGTGTCTGGTCTTACATTTAGGTCTTTAATCCATTTTGAGTTTATTTTTGTGTATGGTGTCAGGGAGTGTTCTAATTTCATTCTTTTACATGTAGCAGTCCAGTTTTCCCAGCACCACTTATTGAAGAGGCTGTCTTTTCTCCATTGTATATTCTTGCCTCCTTTATCAAAAATAAGCCACGAGGGCTTCCCTGGTGGCGCAGTGGTTGAGAGTCCGCCTGCCGATGCAGGGGACGCGGGTTCGTGCCCCGGTCCGGGAAGATCCCACATGCCGCGGAGCGGCTGGGCCCGTGAGCCATGGCCGCTGAGCCTGAGCGTCCCGAGCCTGTGCTCCGCAATGGGAGAGGCCGCAACAGTGAGAGGCCCGCATACCGCAAAAAATAAAAATAAAAAAAAAAATAAGCCACGAAATTTTGTTTCTCTCACTGGTCTTGGTTAAGTAATAAATCACGCAGTTGCCTATTACAAGGATTCATGTGATGTATGCAACAGCATCACCTCCAGGAAGGGGACTGGAGAACCCTGGAATGGGAAACTGCATGTTCACTCTCCTGGCATCCAAGCATGGGGAACACCATCAGGGAAAGCCTGGAAGCTCTCCTTGCCCTCATCTCTCCGGAGGACCAGGTTCATGCTAGCTGGGGAATATGATAGGGAGTCCACATCATGCAGTGGGTAACCACTGACTTATGTCTTCTCGTTTGAAGCCACAGTATTAGTTCATGATAAAATAACCAGCATCCCACTGGAAAGGTGATGCAGAACTGAGACTAGATAAACATAATGAGGTTCCAGGGGCACACAGGCAGTCAGAAATGATATGGTACAGTTGGAAAATGAAGCTAAGGGCAAAAATACAAAGCTATGTCCCAGATGAATAAGTGTAGAATGTTCTTTCAGTTCTCAAGATTTTGAACATAATTCTCTGATGCTGGTAAGTCATTTAAGAGCCTTAAGGACAAAGATAACCCAGGAAGGAATATCTGGTCTCGGAGGAGGTAATTACCTGCACGACACAGCCAAAGACTCACTTATCTAATTTAATATCGGACTCAGGCCCCTCCACAATGACAGTATTTGGCCACATTTCTAGTGCTCCTTCATTTTATGACTTGGTTTCTTATTTGTTTGTTTATAGTTTGTTATTTATTCTTAGCCTGGCAATGTGACTTGTTGCATTGTGTCAAATGTGTCCTCTGTACTGAAGAAGCAAATTAGCTCTGAAGACTTAGCTCTGACACCACATCTAAATTATACAGGACTAAATTTTCAAATGTTCCAGATGAGACAAACGATTGAGCAAATATTGCACACAAGAGGATTTAGGAAATGTATGCATGGCTTTTAAACTGTGGCAGCATAAGCTACTTATATGAACTTCTGCCTTAGCCAAGATGACAATTTAATCCCTAAGAGAGCTGATGTATGTGCAAGTGACCGGCCCAGTGCCTGGTGGGTTGTTGACACTCAGTTGTCTTAATGAAATCTGAATGTGAGTCTTACTCTGAGAAGGAAGACGTGGATGTGATTCTGACCATCGGAACTGAAAGTGAGAACATTTGGGACAAGATGACTATGCACTTTAAAATTAGAAATGCAAAAAAAGGCAGATGGTAGGTTTTGTCTGATGTGGTTTGGCTGTTTCAAGCACAGCTTAAAAGGCAGATGCCAGAAAGTATTCAGGAGATTGAATACAACTTACCAGCTTCAAGTCAGACAGCCTACTCTGACCCTACCATTACTACTTTTGTTTTTCTCACTTGCTGCCTATTTTACCTTTCCACTTTTGTGAGACTCTCAGCTCCAGACACTCCTGTCTCAGTCCTAAATTACATCTTACACTTTCCACCTGACATGGACTGACACCTCTGTAGTTCTGTTATTTGATAATGTACCTTACTTGGCTCAGTCTTGGGAAGCCCCATTATCTAAGAACTGGCCTCACAACCGACACAAATGTGGAGCAACTTCACAGTACGGGACCAAACAACTTCAATCGGACACTTTCCTTAGACTTCAGACAGCCAATTTTTTAAAGTGCTGAGAAGAGAAAACCGTGTTCCATGGCACCTCCAAAATAAATAATAGGGATCAACAGCTCAATAGGGATACTAGACTCTTTAAAATAAAATTGTATTAACACATTTAAATATTATTTTTCTTTTTCTCTTCCCTATCTTTAAATGTTAGAATGCCCTGGGTTTGGTTCTTAGCCATTTCTCTTCTTTAACTGGACTTCAAGGGATTTTATTGGATGTTGTGGCTTAAACATGTTAATTCACAACTGACTTTCAATTTTATATCTATAGGCCCACCCCCTCCTCTGCACTCCTATCTTATATACGCTGCACCTTGACATCTTCACTTGGAGATTTGTAAATGTTTGAAACATGACATGTCTTCATCCAAAGCCTACTCTTTCTTTTAGTCTTGCCCATCTCAGTGAATGTATCACCATCCACAATGTTGGAAGGAAGGAAAAATGGAAGGCAGGAGGAAAGGGAGAAAGGAAGGAAGGGAGGGAGGGAGAGAGTAAAAGAATGAGGTTGGGAAAACAACCAATTAATAGGAGTATAATGTGGTATTGGAAAGTATGGAAGCAGAAACTAAGTTTTAAATAGAATTTTGGGGGACCAAACACTTTGGGAATTGTTTATGCTTTATTTATTGATCCAGATTTTAAACTACATTTTAAGCATGAGAGACAGGGATCCCAGAGAATCAACACTTTTAAAAAAATGAATGATAGGGTCAGCAAAGTCCATTTAAAATGTCTTATGATTTAACATGCAATCAAACTTGTCAACACTCTGCTGAAGAAATTCTCCTGAAAACAATAATGGGGCTTCCCTGGTGGCGCAGTGGTTGAGAGTCCGCCTGCCGATGCAGGGGACGCGGGTT
>NW_006774067.1:592581-645205 GCF_000442215.2 Lipotes vexillifer
AAGATCCCACATGCCGCGGAGCGGCTGGGCCCGTGAGCCATGGCCGCTGAGCCTGAGCGTCCCGAGCCTGTGCTCCGCAACGGGAGAGGACACAGCAGTGAGAGGCCAGCGTACCGCAAAAAAAAAAAAAAACAAACAAAAAAACCCCCAATACTAGCTATTTTTTGAAACATGATTATTGAGATATAGAGACCGAGTCCAGGACAATGTGAGTCCAGAACAATGTGAAATATTAAGTAAAGTAGGTTTAGGGTGCAGCCATTTGTGAAATGTCTAAATGCATGTGGGGTGGTGTTTGCTTATTTTAAGGCAGGTTTTAAAACCAAATCTGATGGATAAAATGTGCTAAGAAAGAAGAAAGACAAGGAAGAATCTCCAACACTGTTTCCTTATCTCTCTCTTCATGTGTATATAATCATCACTGAGTACACAACCCTTGCCCATGAATTTAGCCCCATAACATTTGGCTATGATTAGCATTTCTACCCTTGGTATATCAAGACAACAATGGAACAACTTAATTCCCTTAATTGCCCTCACACACCATCAATCACATCCATAAATACATACTGAGTACCTTCTGGTACTATGTTCTGCAAAATACTCTCTAACTTTACTCTTTCCTGGAAGTTGGCACTCTATATTATTATTATCATCATCATCATCATCATTAATTTTAACTCAAAATCTGCTACAGAGCAAGAGTTTTATCAAAACATACATTTTAAAAGAGAGAACAAACTATTTGAGAGCATAATTAAGGTTTGAACATGGTACTTCGCTCACCTCCGGAGATATTTTTCTTCCTTCTTTTTGCTCTGTCATGCAATTGGAGTGCAAGGTGACTCCAGCAATTTCACCAGATACCACAGACTAATGGCTGTGGGACTGCTGCCAGTTGCCCTGTAGACATGTGCTTCCCATTGGCTTATCTTTACTCATTATTCTGTTCTTAATATCATTGTGCAAAGAATCTGAAGATTACGAAATAACAAGGTTCTCCAATATGTTGCTGTGTTTAAACGTGATAAATTAACAAGGGGATAGTGCAATGAAAGCATTTGCATTTAATTTCCATTCAAGGCACAGTGAATACAGCACTAGAGAAAAAAAGCGATTTGGTTTATTCTCAAGAGTTTGGGTGAGCACAAAACTAAATAAAGCTGAACCACAAAACAGTAGGACTTACTAAATCTACACAACCAAACAGTGATATACTAAACAGTGAACCAAACTGCCTTTCCCCTTGCTTTCAAATGGTCAGAGCCTAGAGGCAAGAGTTCCATAAATCTAGAAAAATATCACAATGAAAAAGCATTTTGTAAACCAGTGTCCCACAGATACATATTTTTAAGGAAACTTTCCACTAAAAAAAAAGGTAATGAGAGTTACACAAAAAAAGGAGAGGGGCTTCTCTGGTGGTGCAGTGGTTAAGAATCTGCCTGCCAATGCAGAGGACATGGGTTCAAGCCCTGGTCTGGGAAGATCCTACATGCTGCAGGGCAGCTAAGCCCATGCACCACAACTACTGAAGCCCCCGCGCCTACAGCCCGTGCTCCACAACAAGAGAAGCCACCACAATGAGAAGCCCGTGCACCACAACGAAGAGTAGCCCCAGCTCGCCGCAACCAGAGGAAAGCCTGCGTGCAGCAATGAAGACACAACGCAGCCAAAAATAAAATAAAATAAAGAAATTTATTTTTAACAAAAAGAGAAATTTTGATCTCAGTTTTTTCACTCAATCATCTTGTGAAACTCATGTATTCTGCAGGGTTTTCTTTGCCAGTTATAAAAATATTACAATAAAGCAAAACCATCTTTCTATTTATCTCATGGTGAAAATGAGTTTTCTGAGGTTACACTTATAAAGCACATTTAACTTTTTAAAGGGTTTTTAAAAAAAGAAATGTAAGAGCAATAGAATAGTTTTTCAATTATGTATTAATAATTCAATTGGAAAATCAGCATTTCTGTAGATATTCACTACAGGATAGTTTGTACAGGATTTTTTGGATGGATATCACTGTTTTGATAGAACTAGGCTCATGTCCAAGAACAGAGGTTTAAATCTTAAATATAAAACAGCCCTTTGCTTTGCTTTTCTCATTCTTTACAAAGCTTGTTTTGTGGCTTTAAAAATATTTACTCAAGGGCTACTATCCTCAGGAACCATAACCAAGAAGTTGCCAACCTGATATTATTTTGGGGGGTACCAAAAAATACCCTTGCAGAAGAAGTCTCCCCAGTCCCCCCTTGATGCCTGAAATCTCAACATATGTGACTCCCTCAGTGGTACTGATGGTTGACATCTTCCTACAGTATCCCTGTGAGGCTGGAAAGGGAGGAAGGAGGTATGACTGCTCAAACAACCACGAGGTCATCACAGCGCATGATCATGCAGCCTACTACATTATTCACAAAGGTACTCTGATGTTTTCAAAGGGTCTGGTGAAACCTAGCTATTTCATTTGTATTGTATGTGTCTCCGAACTTACTGAGAAGAGGTTGCTTGAGAAGCCCTTAAATGAAGCTGAAGGGATGTTGGCATCTAGGGTTTTGAGCCGAGGAAAGAAGCAAGGCCCCCTACTGCGCTCACCTCTACACTGTATAACCTGTGAACCCACAGAGAAGGAACTCAGACTGGCTTTTGGTAAATACTCCATTTGCTTCTAAAGGCTCATAAATTATATTCTGGAGAATCCTCTTGAGAATTTACCCAGGCATTCCCCTCTGCAAAAAACAAAATCAGGGCATCTACCCATCACATACCCTTTCTTGTTCTCTACTTCTCTCACTCTCATTTTCAGTGGTTGTTTGGAATTTCAAAGTGCACTAAAATGAACCTAAAAACTTTCTTCAGCATCCCTAGATGTAAATTGTTAAGGCCTTAATATTTGAGTTCATCTAAGGAGGTTGCTGTGTTCTCTTTACATCTTAACCTATAATATCATCTTAGTAAACTATAATTTATTCTTTATGTTGTGTTATAAATGCTTTCCTGTTTCAAGACCACTGTTTATATCAGAGAAAAAGAAGCAAAACAGGAGTTAATTAGCTCTGCCTTCTTTTTTTAACTGTTAGCATCGATTAATATAACCAGCTTCCCCCATATTAAGGGGGGAAACTGAAGTCTTTGCTTTATCTTAATAAATCTTATAGGATTAACTGCCTAATTCAATGATCTGCATATATAAATTTGATTTTTAAATGCTAATCAATAAGGAAATTTAAAAAAAAGAATTAGTGGCCCTAATTTTATATCATTCTGAAAGCATAGACCCTATTATTTGAAGAGAAATACTTTATTTGAAACCCACAATATTTTTTCAGGTTTGGATTAATTTTATTTTTGCAATGTTCACTAGATTCTGAGCACAAAAAGAATAATGGGAAGATATCTATATCTTGATTACTATAAATTCCCAGGTGTCATTATCAAAAGGTCTCATGAAATTATTTTATGTAAAAGAGCACTGCTGTAAAAAACATACCTAAATGTGTGGAAGCAATTTTGGAATTAGGTAATGAATATTAGTTGGAAGAGTTTTGAGGTACATGCTAGAAATACGGATGGTAAGGCTGAATCTGGTGAAGTCTCACGTGGAAATGAGGAACATGTTATTGGAAATGAGGAAGCCAAAGGGGCAGGGCCACCCTGAAGAGCCCTGGGGGTGACACTGCCAATCTAGTGGGCCTGGAAGGCAGGACCTTGAGCCAAAGAGGGTTATTCTCAAGCCTTAAGATCCAACGGAATTTGTCTTGCTGGGCTGTGGACTACTTGGGACCTGTCACCCCTTCCTTCTCTCTTATTTCTCCCTTTTAGCATGGGAATGTCTATCCTATGCCTGTCTCACAGTTATATTTTAGAAGCACATAACATGTCTAGTTTCACAGGTTCACAACTAAAGAGGAATTTTGCCTTAGGATGAATCATACCTCAAAACTCACTCATATCTGATTTAGATGATATTTAGATGAGACTTTGGACTTCAGAGTTGATGCTGAAGTAAATTAGGACTTTAAGGGCTGTTGATATGGAATGAATGTATTTAGCATGTGAGAAGAACATGAATTTTGGGGAATGAGTGCAGAGGTAGAATGCTAATGGACAGTTGTGTCCTTCCCCAAATTCGTATGTTGAAGCCCTAACCCCCAATGCAATGGTATTTGGAGATGGGCCTTTTGAAGGTAACTAGGTTTAGATGAGGCCATGAGGGTGGGGCCCTCAGGATAGGATTAGTGCCTTTATAAGAAGAGATACCAGAGGCTTGTTTTCTCTTTCTCTCTCTCTCCCTCTCTCCACCTGCATTCACCAAGAAAAGGCCGTGGCCACACATCAAGAAGGCAGCTGTCTGCAACCCAAGGAGATAGCTCTCACTAACCAGACACTAACCCTGCTGGCACCTTGATCTTGGACCTGCAGTCTCCAGAACTGTGAGAAATACATTCTTCTTGTGTAAGCCACCCAATCTATAGCATATTGTTATGACAGTCCGAGCAGACTAATATAAGCACCAAAGTGTTATTTCTTGTAGTTTCTATTCTTTTCCTCAAGAAAAAGAGGAATGAAAACTTAAAATGATAAGGTTAAATAATGAAGTCAATGGGTGATAAAAAGAGATTTGTTTATCTTTGGACTAAGCAAATCAAATAGCATGTTTCCCTTATGACACAATAGTTACCAGTTATTAAACCATTTCTTTTTGTTATCAGCAGAAAAGAAAACAAACAAACAAAAAAACTACAGTACTGGTGGTGATCACTCTTTTCCTTCACCAAAGGGGACATTTCATTTATCCCTGCCTCTCCAGCATGTTCACTGTTCTCTGTGGCATGAAAATCTGATAAGGCTCAGAAGGGATAGAAAAATTTAACTTCAATATTTTCGCTGAGCTTGAGAGTGCTTTGCAGACCCCAGCAAGATGAAAATCTCAGCTGCAGCATCAGAAAGAGAACACCTCACTTTATCCCTTCCTAAATTCCTATCTCTGTCAGTCAAGGAGCTCTACAGAAGGTACTGATTAAGAAATTCGAGGTGGGTCTTCCTTCATGTTTAAAAGGGTTATCTCTGAAAGATAAGTTTGTTTGTTTCCTCCATCAGATTTTTATAAATAATATCCCTTCATTAGAATCAGTTTCTTTTTAATCACCTTAAGCTGGAGAGCTTGAGGACTTTGATTTATTGACAACTTACCAAAAAATCGGTCATAGTGGAATACTGTTCATTATTATGTACGGAATAAACATATTTCTATGTAGCTGGAGTTTCAGAAGAAGGCTCATCTTGCACAACTACTCCTTGGATTGGGAGGCAAGAAAACAGGGAGGCAATAACACACTCTTAGACATCCCACAGATGACTGCTCGCTTCCCAGCTGTGCCGTAGTATTAGCTGTTTAACTGTCAGTGAATTCACCTCTGAGGCCGTTTTCTCATCTGCAAAGTGGGTTGCACTATAAGTGTCATAGAATGTTGTGAGGAATTAAATAACATATGAAGAAGTCCTGCCACATGACAGGCATTTGATCACTAGCAGTTATAGTTATTATAATAAGAACAATAATAGCTTTATTATTATTCTGCCACAAACATTCACCACTTGATGGCAGTTACCAGTCTCCTCCAAATCTATGGAAACTTAACAGTCCCCTGGGAGAATCCCTTAGGACTGACAACGTGCTCAAGATGCGAGAAGAACAAAAGACACCAGCAGAACACCCTCTGCAGTCAAAGTCACCCGCGATGGAACAGGCTTGGAATTCTAAGAAACGGAAGCAGCTAAAAGGAAACTCCTGGCCTTACTAAATAAGGATATTGAAATGTCCTCAGAAATGCTTATCAACGGGTGATTTAAAAACAACAAAAAGTCTCTGGATTTGCTTATCTGGAATCATTCTGGCAGAGGAAGGGCTATAAGAAAACTGTCAGAATGAGGCTGCTGGGCTTCCCTAGTGGTGCAGTGGTTAGGAATCCACCTGCCAATGCAGGGGTCACAGGTTCAAACCGTGGTCTGGGAAGATCCCACATGCCGCAGAGCAAGTAAGACTGTGCACCACAACTACTGAGCCCGCGTGCTGCAACAACTGAAGCCCATGTGTCTAGAGCCTGTGCTCCGCAACAAGAGAAGCCGCCGCAATGAGAGCCTGCACATCGCAACGAAGAGTAGTCCCCACTTGCCGCAACTAGAGAAAGCCAGCGCGCAGCAATGAAGACCCAACACAGCCAAAAATAAAATAATTTTTTTAAAAAAATTTAAAAAAAAAAAAAGAATGAAGCTGCCATCCTTGGGAACCTGGGAAAAGAACTGTAATGAAGGGGGAGCCTTGGGTGAAGACAGCCAAGGTACCAGTGTGAGGCCATAACCAGGGAGGGGAGCAGCAATGGCTCCCAGTGTCCAGTGGGACCCACAGGGAGGCAAACCTGCAGTAGTGAGCTCACATGAGCCACCTCAGGGCTTTACCAAGAGAAGGGAAGGGCATGGTGGGGGAAGGTCTCAGAAGGGTGTAGGACAAGGTTGTTTCTATGGTTACCATTGTTACTATTCTGACCTCTTGATGCTCTGCCTTTTCTGAGTCTGAAGTGGCCTGAGTCAGCATCAGACATTGCTGTGAAGCATACATCTGTATATTGAACTTTTTCCTATTTATTTCCATTAATCAGTTCATTTACTATTCTTTTTCTGTATTATTCCCCAATGGATAAGAGGCAGCTTACAATAAAAAGTATACACATTGGGCTTCCCTGGTGGCACAGTGGTTGAGAGTCTGCCTGCCGATGCAGGGGACACGGGTTAGTGCCCCGGTCTGGGGAGATCCCACATGCTGCGGAGTGGCTGGGCCCGTGAGCCATGGCCGCTGAGCCTGTGCGTCCGGAGCCTGTGCTCCGCAACGGGAGAGGCCACAACAGCGAGACGCCCACGTACCGCAAAAAAAAAAAGTATACACACATAAACACAGTAGGGCCCCATTAAAATAAGAAAGAATATGACCTAATATACAAAGGGAAAAGGAAAACTATCTGGAGCATATTTAGGATATGTTTAGCCTACAATTAGCTGCTCTGAGCTTCTGTAGTCAAAAGCAAAAAGAACTGTAACAGCTTTCATAGCGTTCAGATAATACTGAAGATGCCAACAGAGGATACTGCTGGTGCTCATCCTTCCTGATCTCCACTTCTTCCTGAGCACGTGGAAAATTACAACTCTTAACCGCTTTACAGTTGGGCAGGGGCATGAGACTGGTTTTGACCAATGAACTGTGAGCAGAAAAGACACATGTCTCTTCTGGATGAGGAACTGCAAGGCCCTGCATCTCCTCCATGCAGCACATACATTGACTGAGAGGAACCACCAGCTCCCGGCAGCTTGGGTCACAGAGGAAAACAGCTACTCTGGAGAGTTCCCTGACTTGGTATGAGTGAGACATAAACTTTCCGTGTTAAGCCACTGAAACTTTGGAGTTGTCTATGACCACAGCATGAGCCTAGCCTGTTCTAAATAAAATACCAAGTATGGTGCCTGACATAGAAGCCACTCTCTTACTTATCCCTTTAACCAGTAAAATAAGATGTGTGTGCTTTTCAAGAGCAATATAGACTTTTCCATGGAGCTAAATTCTTGAGAGGAATTTATTTCATGTATCTTTAAGGAAAGAACAACAAATAACCTAGTAAAAAATGTCTTCAAATGTGTGTAATACAAAGGGTAGAGATACTTTCTTTTATCTCACTGTTTAATAAAAAACAAAACAAAACAAAAAACAAACAACCTAGGCACAGTATTGCATTGTAATTCCTCTGGAGAATCCAAGGTAATATGGTTCAGGTAGTTTCTGGCAATCCAGGAAGATGCAAAGATGGGGCTGAGACAGAGGTCACAAGTCTGGACTGAAGAAGTATTTTGCTTGGCCTGCTGTGTCTGAACATTTTTTGAACTAGTCGCCAACATCAAAACACCAAGAATGTCCACATAAAAAAAATCTTGATTTCTGGTTTCTCTTTTCAAAAAAAGTTAATTTTGGCAACACTAGGTCTCCATTCCCAAGTGGTGAAAAGTCAGCTGGAGTGGAGTAGCTGCTGCCCCCTTAGCAACAGCTTGTTCTCCAAGTCTCCAAAACCTTTCCTCGGCCAACGCATACCACTCATTTTCATTACCTGACTGGCCCTCCTGGGCATGTAGTTTATGACTCTAGGCTTAAAAGCTCTAGAACACTGGACCACCATAGAACCTCAAGGGCACTTGTTTTGATAGTTTACGGAACTGGGCTCCAAATCCTATTCCTTATTTTAAACCAATGAGCTCCAGCAGGAAACAAAAAGATCGCTGAAGGTGAAATGATTTGAGGAGGGTTTAATCATGTGTGAACAGGAAGGTGGGGAAACCATGGGGTTTAGGACAGTACTCTGGGCCTGAAGGGGGACCAGGGGAGGAAGTGGCCACAGAGAGAGCTGTGTTGTAAGGAGGCGGACACCTGGCAGGAATAGTGATCTTAAGAAAAGGGACTCAACCAGAAAGCAAAGGAGAAACCAGGGAAAAGAACACCCCGACCTCACCTGCCTTCTGCCTCTGGTATCTTGTTGCTGCTTGTCTTGTCATTGGCTGAACCCAAGTGAAAGCCAGAGGGCAAAGCAATCCATTGATTTTGTTCATAGAGACACCTCCTGGAGCACAGAGCAGGGAGGAAAGGGGCAATAAAAGGATAAGGAGGGGTGAACAGATGATAACCAGCACGGCCTTCAGGAAGAAATCTGGGGAAGAAATAGTTCTACTGTTGTTAAATAGTAAATCAATAAATAGAAAGATATAGATAGACAGGCAGACTATTAATCTAGATAACCAGATGACTAGCTATATTAACTTGCTAGGGCTGCTATAACAAAGTACCATAAACTGTGTGATTTCAAGCATAGAGATTTATTGTCTCACAGTTCTGGAAGCTAGAAATCCAAGATCTAGGTGTCAATAGGGTTGTTTTCTTCTGAGCACGGTGAGGGAGAATCTGTTCCATGCCTCTCTCCTAGCTTCTGCTGATCTGCTGTCAATATTTGGTGTTCCTTGGCTTGTATCACCCTGATTTCTGCCTGTCTGCAGATGGCATTCTTCCTGTGTACTTGGCTGTCTCTGTGACTAAATTTCCCCTTTTTACAAGGACACCGGTCATATCGGATTAAGGCCCACCCCACCAATCTCATATTACTTTGCTTATCTATAAAGACCCTATTTCTAAGTAAGGTCATGTTTATAGGTACTGGGGGCTAGGACTTCAACATCTTTTAAGGGGACATGATTCAACTATAATGCTAATTTGATTCTTAGACCAGTGGTTCTCAGCTGACGGTACATTATCAATTGTGGGATGTGACATTTACCAGGTTGGAATGAAGGGTTTTCATAAAACTTACTCTTACTTTGATTTGTGACATCTCCCCCTTAACAATAAAATGTATGTAATTACATTACATTAATGTAATTTATTGCCTTTGTGTTTTCCAAGTTACTATAGCATTCAACTGTATACTCTATTATTTTTATTTTAAAACACTAATGTAATTACTGTTTTGGTTTGTTTGTACATTAAAGTTTAACAATAACTCCCAACAAAGTAAGTGCAATGTTTATTTCCTTTAAAAGGCATAAATTATATCTCCAATAGTAGGGTCCCTCTAAACATATAAATATCTTTTTGGAAAAAATGGGACCCAGGTTGCCTAATAAAGACAACTTGAGCTCTAATATTTGAAAAGTTATAAATTACTGCCTAAGATCCCTCTCAGCTCCATCTGATTTCTGTTGTAATACTAAAGATCAAAAATTGGACTTCAGATAGATTCTAAACAAACTCACACTTATTAAAATCACATATTTAAGGAAACTGATACTCAAACGATCTAGTAAAATGACCCACTATAAGTACCAGAGGTGATTTTATGAACGACATCCAGATTCCTTTTGAGGTGTTACTGCCAGATTTCTACCTTTATCAGAAAATGTCCTGCCAATACTTCTCCCCAAACCACATAGGCAATTGGGCAAGGACTTACTTGAAAAAACTTCTGGAGAATTTCAACTCAGTCTGGAGTGGTGAAAGACCTCACTTCAAATATTTCAGTCATTTTAATTGAATATGCTATTTTAAGAAATAACTATGTCTGAGTACCTATTTTCATATTTTATTGCCATGTTCCAAAGCAAAGTCAAAGCCTAGTTATTTCCCCCCAGAGTATATTCTTTTGTCAGTCTCCATCCTCAGTCCACTTAGAGAGATCTTCGGGGATAGTACTTAGTCTGCCATTCATTCATTCATCGCCCTCGATTTATGGAGCACCCACTATGGGCCAGACTCTCTTCTCCTTGCAAATTCCAAGGGCATTACTGTTAGCATTGCCCTCTTGGCCAGTAACTAGGACTGGCTTTCCAGGACATTAAAAGCTGCTCTAAATTCTTTCCCAATTCTGGTTTTCCTTTTTTAAAGGAGCTAGAAGCATTTGGGGACAATGCAAATGCTGAACACCATGGGGATTTTGGTGTAATTGTTTTTTAATTGCTTGTGAGAGATTTCACAAGATTCATGCATAAATAACTTTGGGTGTTTTCTAAAGGCTTTGTTCCAAAATGATGGCTGTTCATTCATCCTCTTATGGATGGCTTCGGTACTCTCAGGTCTCAACTAGGATGCTAAATCAGTTTTAGAAGATATTTACGGTAATGTCCAATAGAGTAAAACATTGGATATAAGTCAACTAAAGTGGACACGAGCGTATAGGTGGGTCCTAGACCAGGAAGAAGGAATTACAGAGCAGATGCTGAGGCAGAAAGAAACGGGCAGAAATTCAGTTACCAAAACAAGTATCAAGAAATGAAGTTGGACCCAGAAATAAGGCAGAAATTCACAAGGTCATAGTTGGGCTGGTATTAAGGAAATGTCAAGCTGAGTCACCTGCTGGTAAAACAAAGGCCCTTGGATTACTCTTGTCTTAACTCAGGATGGGCCTCGGAGCTCAGGTGGAGCTAATCCTGCAGAAGCGGTCAAGGAAGGGACACAGTACAGGTCTCAAAGCAGGCCCTGACTGCCCTAAACTTTCATTCATTGATTATCGGTTCCAAAATCTCACATGAACACCCACCTAAGACTTAGTTTGGGCTCTGCTTAGCACCAAAGCCAAAGGAGGACGTCTTCCTTAGGCTCAAGAAAATATATAAAAATATTTTTTTGTGCATTTGACAAATGTATTGAGGGCCTACTCTTGCGCTCAGCATTCTGCTGCGGATAAAGTGATAAACAAGTCAGAAAGTACTTGTACCAGTGAAAGAATGGGAGGAGGTGGGGTCAGAGAGGAAAAGCAGAGAACAGATCATGCAGGGTGTACGCGCCAGGTCAAAAAGTTTGTGTTTTCTTCTCAAAGCAGAGGTCTTTAGACGGGTCAATGACTGGCTCTGAGTTGGCTGGTTTCAGTAAATGTCACTTGGCCACCAAGCAGAAAATAGATTGCAGAAGGGCAAAAATAACACTGAGATAGCTTAAGTGATTTAACTTATCACATACCAGACACTTGGAAGTTATTGCAGTGATCGCAGTGAGAGGTGTTGGTGCCTTAGACTAGGTAGTATGTAATGGAATAGTGATGTTTTACATATATATATATATAACAAAAAGAGAAAAAGGATATATATATATATATATATATATATATATAAAACCAATAGGATTTGTTGAAGGATGGATAAAGGAAGGAAGGAGAATACAATACGAATCCAAGTTTTTGGCCAAAGCAGTTGGGTGGACGGCTGTTGATACCACAATGTAAGGTGAAGAAGAGCTGTGAAGTTGTGAAGGAGTAGGTGTGAAAGAAGATAATGATGTGTTCTACTTATAACACATTGATATAGAGATACTAGACATTTAAGTGGAGCTCACATATACTCCAAGAGTAGGAGAGGTCAGGGCTAAAGAGAACTTAGAAGCATGTCCTGGTTTTCTTCCTAGTTCTATTTTGACCTTGAAATGTCATTTAACTTTCTCCTATTTAATTTATTCATCAGTAAAACAGATATTTTTAAAATACGTAAAATAGGACTTGCTACGTATTTATCAATGCTTTAAAATACTTATTAAAACTTGTTTCCCTAAGACAGACATCTGAATATGTGACATGGAAAATCTTTATTTTTATAAAAATTAACAAGTAAACAGTGTAATAAAGATGAAAACACAAGTCTCTAATCTTTACAGAGTTGAAGTTGAAAAAATTAAGAAAATTATTTTTTTAAATTACTTAATGCTAATACTTAGTTCTTATGAAATTAACTGGAAGTTACTGCACATAATTTTTTACTCGAATTGCCAAAATGATGGGGGAAATGGAAGCGGGATTATGTAGGGCATCTACTCCCACTCCACCTTTTTCCTTAATCAACTCATCCACATCTCTCTTCCCTTCTCACACTGTTGTAGTCTCACCTTGAATAATCTCAGTCAATCCTAAAGATTTATCTATTGCCTACCTACTGATTCCCAAATGTGTGCCTCCAGATCTTTTTCTTGACTCATCTCAACCTGGACCTCCACAGACACAAAATGACTTCACCAAAATGGAATTCGTCCTTCCTGTTCCACGCCCTTCTGCTCCTATATTCTCTATGACAGTCCGTGTCAATCCTGACAGAAACCTGGGTGTCATCTCAGACTCCTCCAAATCCTTCCTTCTACCCACAGCCATTCTCTGGCTGAACCTGTTGGCTTGACTCTCAACATCTCTCGTATCTGTCCCCATACACAGCTACAGCAATAGGATTTGTACACACAGGTACAGTTAGGCATAAACAAGAGTATGGCCAGATCAACTTGGGTTCAAAGGAGGTTAGGAATGTCCTCATGGAGAGGGTGACCTTTGAGCTGGGGCTTAAAGGGAGGTACGTATGGAGGCCATGCCAGGCAACATAGGGCTGGACAAGACACAACTGCAAGCCTTTCAGTTTCGTTAGGACATAAAGCTAAGTGTTAGGGGGAGAACTTGGCAAGAAAGGAAAGTGAAGCAGTAGGCAGGGCCTTGGGAGTGCGGGTCTGTTCGTGCAGGCAGGTGGGAACCACTGCAGGGACTTAAACAGAGGAAGGAAAAAATAAGACTTGCCCGTTAGAAAGCTGTGCAGTGTGGAGGGTGGATGAGCAAGCCTGTAAAAGGAGACTGTTGCTATAATCCAGGTGCAGGGGAGGCCAGTCTGCACTACGAGGGTAGCAAAAGGATGACAGCGACAGAGGCAGTGGTGAAGAGCAGGACCCTAGCCCCACTCTGGTTCAAGCTAGAGCAGCTTTGCCATCTCTGGCATATACATCAAGCTTCCACATAAGCTTTTCATTTGAAGAAATGTTTCTGCAGTTTGAAAACCTCTATCTTCCATGTAAAACATGGCCCACGGAGCCCTCAGTCCTGTGACCTCTGCCCAGCTACGCCCCCTCTTCTCTCTCCACTCTGCCTGGGCCTCCGCCTCCAGCTACAGGAGCTGCTGCTGGT
The DNA here is from genome assembly GCF_000442215.2 of Lipotes vexillifer. Lineage (NCBI taxonomy): Eukaryota > Metazoa > Chordata > Mammalia > Artiodactyla > Lipotidae > Lipotes > Lipotes vexillifer. The sequence continues at coordinate 606,088 of NW_006774067.1, forward strand.
CTCCCCACATACTGCGCGTGCTCCTTCTTGCCGCTGTGCCTCTCTGCTTGATGTGCTCATGCCCTCCCTATTCCCTTGGCCCTGTGTAGCCACCACCTCTTCTAAGAAGCCTTCTCTGATCCCCTTAAACCCAAACTTCCATCCCTGCCCCAGCACATCCTACATCCTCCGAGATCAGAATCTTCTCACTCCATAGTGATCCTCTGAGCATTAATTGCACTACTTTTTTAATCCAATGCTTAACACAAATGGGCTTTTCTTTCTAATGTACTTTACATTTGAATGGTTTTTAGTTCTTAGCTGCCCAAATAAATCCCAAATCCCTACACCGCTGTGGACTGAACTGTGTTTCTCCAAACTTCATATCTTGAAGCGCTAACCTCCAATGTGACTGTATTTGGAGGTGGGGCTTTCAGGAGGTAAATAAGGTTAAATGAGGTCATAAAAGTGAGGTCTTAATCTGACAGGACTGAAGATATAAGAAGAAAAAATCTTTCTTGCTCTTTCTCTCTCTCCTTACACACACACACACACACACACACTCACACACATACACACCAAGGAAAGGACACATGAGGACACAGCAAGAAGGTGGACATCTGCAAGCTAGGTAGAAGGCTCTTGCCAGAACCTAGCACCCTGATCTCAGTTTTCCAGCCTCCAGAACTGTGAGAGAATAACTTTCTCTTGTTTATCACCCAGTCTATGGTATTTTGTTATGGCATCCTGAGTTAACTAAAACATACACCAAAGTCAGGGCTGTCGGAAAACTTCAGGGTAAAGGATTCCAGACTGAGCAGAGCTTTTGGCATGAGGAATACATTTGGAATATAATCCTGGATACTAAATGCCGTCACACTTTTTCAACCTGAAAATTCACACCCTTATAAACTCAACACAGATAACAACAGATAATATAGGCTTAGATGAGAAAAGAATAATTTTATATATAAATTCTCAAATAGAAAATTAAAATGCTTAAGAAAAAAAAGCAGTTCCTGAAAAGACAGTTAATTCAAACGTCTTCTTTCCCTGCAGGTCAGACTGTTGTTTCACTCTTCCTAAATGACAGCAATCAACTCTCAGTGGGTAATAGGCACTTTGTTACTTTCAAATTATGGGAAAGAAGTTGTAGTTCTCATGTAATAGCATCACAGATATCTAAGGCCACGCAGAAAATAAATGATGTTGGGATGAGATTGGTTCAAGATGGCGGAGTAGAAGGACATGCTCTCACTCCCTCTTGCGAGAACACCAGAATCACAACTAACTGCTGAACAATCATCGACAGGAAGACACTGGAATTCACCAAAAGAGAAACCCTACATCCAAAGACAAAGGAGAAGCCGCAATGAGATGGTAGGAGGGGTGCAATCAAACTAAAATCAAATCCCATAACCACTGGGTGGGTGACTCACAAACTGGAGAGCAATTATATCACAGAAGTCCACCCACTGGAGTAAAGGTTCTGGGCCCTACGTCAGGCTTCCCAACCTGGGGGTCTGGCAACGGGAGAAGGAATTCCCAGAGAATCAGACTTTGAAGGCTAGTGGACTGCAGGATTTTGACAGGATTAGGAGAAACAGAAACTCTACTCTTGGAGGGCACACACAAAGTACTGTGTGCATCAGGACCCAGGGGGAAGGAGCAGTGACCCCACAGGAGACTGAACCAGATCTACCTGCTAGTGTGGGAGGGTCTCCTGCAGAGGCGGGGGGTGGGGGGTGGTGGCTGTGGCTCACCATGGGGACAAGGACACTGGTAGCAGAAGTTCTGGGAAGTATTCCTTGGCGTGAGCCCTCCTGGAGTCCACCATTAGCCCCACCAAAGAGCCTGTGGGCTCCAGTGCTGGGTTGCCTCAGGCCAAACAACCAACAGGGAGGGAACTCAGCCACACCCATCAGCAGACAAGCAGAATAAAGCTTTACTGAGCTCAGCCCAACAGAGCAACACCCAGCTCTACCTACCACCAGTCCCTCCCATCAGGAAGCTTGCACAAGCCTCTTAGATAGCCTCATCCACCACAGGGCAGATAGCAGAAGCAGAAGAACTACAATCCTGCAGCCTGTGGAATAAAAACCACATTCACAGAAAGAGAGACAAAATGAAAAGGCAGAGGACAAGATGTACTAGTACCAGATGAAGGAACAAGATAACCCAAGAAAACCAACTAAATCAAGTGGAGATAGGCAACCTTCAAGAAAAAGAATTCAGATTAATGATAGCAAAGATGATTCAGGACCTCAGAAAAAGAATGGAGGCAAAGATCGAGAAGATACAAGAAATGTTTAACAAAAACCTAGAAGAATTAAAGAAAAAACACCTAGAAGAATTAAAGAACAAACAAACAGAGATGAACAATACAATAACTGAAATGAAAAATACATTAGAAGGAATCAACAGCAGAATAACTGAGGCAGAAAAACGGATAAGTGACCTGGAAGACAGAATGGTGGAATTCACTGCCACGGAACACAATAAAGAAAAAACAATGAAAAGAAATGAAGACAACCTAAGAGACCTCTGGGACAACATTAAATGCACCAACATTCGCATTATAGGGGTCCCAGAAGGAGAAGAGCGAGAGAAAGGACCTGATAAAATATTTGAAGAGATTATAGTCAGAAACTTCCCTAACATGGGAAAGGAAATAGCCACCCAAGTCCACGAAGAACAGAGAGTCCCAGGCAAGATAAACACAAGAAGAAACATGCCAAGACACACAGTAATCAAACTGACAAAAATTAAAGACAAAGAAAAAATATTAAAAGCAACAAGGGATCAAAAAGAGACATGCACTACAATGTTCATTGTAGAACTATTTACAATAGCCAGGACATTGAATCAACCTAAATGTCCATCGACAGATGAATGGATAAAGAAGATGTTACACATATATACAATGGAATATTACTCAGGCATAAAAATGAAACTGAGTTATTCGTAGTGAGGTGGATGGACCTAGAGTCTGCATACAGAGTGAAGTAAGTCAGAAAGAGAAAAACAAATACCATACACTAACACATATATATGGAATCTAAAAAAAAAACAAAAAATGGTACTGATGAACCTAGTAGCAGAGCAGGAATAAAGAGATAGACATAGAGAATGGACTTGATGACATGGGGTTGGAGGGCGAAGCTGGGGCAAAGTGACAGTAGCATCAACACATATACATTACCGAACGTAAAATAGTTGGCTGGTGGGAAGCAGCAGCATAGCACAGAGAGTTCGTCTTGGTGCTTTGCAATGACCTAGAGGAGTGGGATAGGGAGGCTCAAGAGGGAGGGGATATGGGGATATGTGTATGCATATGGCTGATTCACTTTGTTGTGCAACAGAAACTGACACCGTATTATGAGCAATTATACTCCAAAAAAGATCTATTAAAAAAAAAAACCAACAAGGGAAAAACAACAAATAACATACAAGGGAATTCCCATAAGGTTAATAGCTGATTTCTCAGCAGAAACTCTACAAGCCAGAAGGGAGTAGAACAATACATTTAAAGTGAAGAAAGGGAAGAATCTACAACCAAGATTACTGTACCCGGCAAGGATCTCAACCAGATTCAATGGAGAAATCAAAAACTTTATGGAAAAGCAAAACCTAAAAGAATTCAGCACTACCAAACCAGCTCTACAACAAATGCTAAAGGAACTTCTTTAAGTGGGAAACACAAGAGAAGATAAGAACCTACAGAAACAAACCCAAAACAATTAACAAAATGGTAATAGGAATATACATATCGATAATTACTTTAAATGTGAATGGATTAAATGCTCCAATCAAAATACACAGGCTCGCTGAATGGATACAAAAACAAGACCCTTATACATGCTGTCTACAAGGACCCACTTCAGACCTACAGACACATACAGACTAAAAGTGAAGGGATGGAAAAAAGATATTCCATGCAAGCGGAAATCAAAAGAAAGCTGGAGTAGCAATACTCATATCAGATAAAATAGACTTTAAAATAATGAATGTTACAAGAGACAAGGAAGGACACTACATAATGATCAAGGGATCAATGAAAGAAAATATAACAATTATAAATATATATGCATCCAACATAGGAGCTCCTCAATACATAAGGCTAACAACTATAAAAGAGGAAATCAACAGTAACACAGTAGGGCTTCCCTGGTGGCACAGTTGTTGAGAATCTGCCTTCCAATGCAGGGGACACGGGTTCGAGCCCTGGTCTGGGAAGATCCCACATGCTGTGGAGCAACTAGGCCCGTGAGCCACAATTACTGAGCCTGCGCGCCTGGAGCCTGTGCTCTGCAACAAGAGAGGCTGCGATAGTGAGAGGCCCGCGCACCGCGATGAAGAGTGGCCCCCACTTGGCACAACTAGAGAAAGAAAGCCCTCGCACAGAAACAAAGACCCAACACAGCCATAAATAAATAAATAAATAAAATTAAAAAAAAAAAAAAGATCTACTCTCTTAAAACAAAACAAAACAAAACAAAAAAACAGTAACACAGTAATAGTGGGGGATTTTAACATCTCATTTACACCAATGGACAGATCATCCAGACAGAAAATTAAAAAGGAAACACAAGCTTTAAATGACACAATAGACCAGATAGATTTAACTGACATTTATAGGACATTCCATCTGAAAACAGCAGATTACACTTTCTTCTCAAGTGTACATGCAACATTCTCCAGGATAGATCATATCTAGGGTCACAAATCAAGCCTTAGTAAATTTAAGAAAATTGAAATCATATCAGGCATCTTTTCCGACCACAACGCTATGAGATTAGAAGGGAAAAACACGTAAAAAACACAAACACATGGAGGCTAAACAATACGTTACTAAATAACCAAGAAATCACTGAAGAAATCAAAGAGGAAATAAAAAATACCCAGAGACAAATGACAATGAAAACAGGATAATCCAAAACCTATGGGATGCAGCAAAAGCAGTCCTAAGAGGGCAATCCTACCTCAAGAAACAAGAAAAATCTCAAACAATCTAACCTTACACCTAAAGGAACTAGAGAAGGAAGAACAAAGAAAACCCAAAGTTAGTAGATGGAAAGAATTCATAAAGATCAGAGCAGAAATAAGTGAAATAGAAACAAAGTAAACAATAGCAAAGATCAATAAAACTAAAAGCTGGTTCTTTGAGAAGATAAACAAAATTGATAAACCTTTATGCAGACTCATCAAGAAAAAGAGGGAGCAGACTCAAATAAATAAAATTAGAAATGAAAAAGGAGAAATCACAACAGACACTGCAGAAATATGAAGGACTGTAAGAGACTACTACAAACAACTATATGCCAATAAAATGGACCACCATGAAGAAATGGACAAATTCTTGGAAAGGTACAATTTTCCAAGACTGAACCAGGAAGGTTTACAAAATATAAACAGACCAATCACAAGTAATGAACAAACATTTGGAGAATAGCAAACACCTATCCTTCTCAAACTCTTCCAAAAAATTGCAGAGGAAGGAATACTCCCAAACTCATTCTATGAGGCCTTGATCACCCTGATACCAAAACCAGACAAAGATACTAAAAAAAAAGAAAATTACAGACCAATATTACTGATGAATACAGATGCAAAAATCCTGAACAAAATACTAGCAAACAGAATCCAACAACACATTAAAAGGATCATACACCATAATCAAGTGGGGTTTATCCCAGGAGTGTAAGGATTCTTCAGTATATGCGAATCAATGTGATACACCATATTAACAAATTGAAGAATAAAATCCATATGATCATCTCAATAGATGCAGAAAAAGCTTTTGACAAAATTCAACACCATTTATATAAAAACTCTCCAGAAAGTGGGCATAGAGGGAACCTACCTCAACATAATAAAGGCAATATATGACAAACCCACAGCAAACATCATTCTCAATGGTGAAAAACTGAAAGCATTTCCTCTAAGATCAGTAACAAGACAAGGATATCCACTCTTCCCACTATTATTCAACATAGTTTTGGAAGTCCTAGCCATGGCAATCAGAGAAGAAAAAGAAATAAAAGGAATACAAATTGGAAAAGAAGTAAAACTGTCACTGTTTGCAGATGACATGATACTATACATAGATAATTCTAAAGATGCATCAGAAAACTACCAAAGCTAATCAATGAATTTGGTAAAGTTGCAGGATATAAAATTAATGCATAGAAATCTCTTGCATCCCTATACACTAACAATGAAAGATCAGAAAGAGAAATTAAGGAAACAATTCCATTCACCATTGCAACAAAAAGAATAAAATACCTAGGAATAAACCTACCTAAGGGGGTAAAAGACCTGTACTCAGAAAACTATAAGACACTGATGAAAGAAATCAAAGATGACACAGACAGGGGCTTCCCTGGTGGCGCAGTGTTTGAGAGCCCACCTGCCGATGCAGGGGATGTGGGTTCGTGCCCTGGTCCGGGAGGATCCCACATGCCGCGGAGCAGCTGGCCCCGTGAGCCATGGCTGCTGAGCCGGCGCATCTGGAGCCTGTGCTCCACAACGGGAGAGGCCACAGCAGTGAGAGGCCTGTGTACCGCAAAAAAAAAAAAAAAAAAAAAAAAAAAAAGATGACACAGACAGATGGAGATATGTACCATGTTCTTGGATTGGAAGAATCAATATTGTGAAAATGACTATACTACCCAAAGCAATCTACAGATTCAATGCAATCCCTATCAAACTACCAATGGCATTTTTTACACAACTAGAACAAAAAAATCTTAAAATGTGTATGGAGACACAAAAGACCCCGAATAGCCAAAGCAATCTTTTTTTTTTTAATTTTTAAAATTAATTAATTTATTTATTTTTGGCTGTGTTGGGTCTTCGTTGCTGCGTGCGCAGGCTTTCTCTAGTTGTGGCAAGCAGGGGCTACTCTTCATTGTGGTGCACAGGCTTCTCACTGTGGTGGCTTCTCTTGTTGCAGAGCATGGGCTCTAGGCACACAGGCTTCAGTAGTTGTGGCACATGGACTCTAGAGCACAGACTCAGTACCTGTGGCGCACGGGCTTTGTTGCTCCATGGCATGTGGGATCTTCCTAGACCAGGGCTGGAACCTGTGTCCCCTGCATTGGCAGGTGCATTCTTAACCACTGTGCCACCAGGGAAGCCCGCCAAAGCAATCTTGAGGGAAAAAAACGAAGCTGGAGGAATCTGCCTCCCTGACTTCAGACTACACTACAAAGCTACAGTAATTAAGACAATATGGTACTGGCACCAAAACAGAAATATAAATCAATGGAACAGGATAGAAAGCCCAGAGATAAACCCATGCACCTATGGTCAACTAATCCATGACAAAGGAGGCAAGGATATACAATGGAGAAAAGACAGTCTCTTCAATAAGTGGTGCTGGGAAAACTGGACAGCTACGTGTAAAGAATGAAATTAGAACACTCCTTAACACCATACACAAAAATAAACTCAAAATGGATTAAAGACCTAAATGTAAGACTGGACACTGTAAAACTCTTAGAGGAAAACATAGGAAGAACACTCTTTGACATAAATCCCAGCTAGATCCTTTTTGCCCCACCTCCTAGAGAAATGGAAATAAAAACAAAAATAAACAAATGGGACCTAATGAAAATAAATGATATTGGGGAGATGAAACTCCATCTCAGCACTAATTAAAACCACTCTCTTGGGTGTAGGCACAGGGGGAAAAAAAAAGGAAAGACATCTCAAAAGTTTTCTTCTTGTGGACCAACTAAAATTTTTGTATACTTGTAGAGTTTCTAGTGCAAAGGTGTGATAGAGGGTATCTAGCCACAGAGAGCCAAAATGCCTTCAGTATTACTCTTGACAGATAACGTAGCATCCTCCTCTTGAGTATAAACTCCTTAACTTCTAAGTCAGCCAATTCTATTGTTAAACATTAAATCTTAGGATCTGAGGTTTAACAAAAACATGTTAAAAAAAAAAAACCTTCTTTTGCAAATTCCCTCTGAAGCAAGATAAAATGATGATTCTGTGGCTGTTACATCCCCACAAATGCCCTTCAAATATTTAGAGAGTACAGTAACAGTCATGCCCAGTTAAACATAGCCTATTCCTTCTGGTCTAAATCTTTTGTATACTCATTTATAATGGTAAATTTCTCAGTTTTATGACATTGGGAAGAATTTCAGGCTATGTCTTATCATTTTAATAAATAAGACTGTGAAAGTGATTAACAGCTTTTAAAATAGTTGTCAGCAGAGCTTGGCTTTTTTCTTCTTTTTTTTTTTTAGTAAACTTGCAAAGAAAGAAATGAGAAATATGCAGTGGTGTGTGTGTCATGGGAGAAGAGAGATTCTCACCTTCTCTTCTTTAGTTTTTCCCTTAATCATTAATTACTCAGACCAACTACAGAACAACTCCACATGGCGGGTGGGCGCAAGGGAAGAACCACAGACCCCCTGAAAAATGAACACATGAGTTTATTGTCCACTGGATTCTCAAAGGAGCCCAAGAATCCAAAAAGGTTAAGAATCCCTGAGGGAAAAAGCCTTCAGTAAACCTAAGACTCTAGAATCAAAGGGGTTAAATGTATTAACAGTCACCAAGTTGGTTCAGAGATAGAAATAAAGAGATTTTATTGGGCTTTCAACCTCTGTAGACAATGGAAGGTGTTTGTTCGGTTAACTTTTCCAAAAACGACTTCCTGCCAAGCAGTGGGCTGCAACGCTGGCTCACAATAGTCTGCACTTCCCACACAAGCCGCTGAGAAAACCCTGATTTCCGTGGACTGTTTCTGAGTGGTGCCATTATATTACAGTCGAGAAAAGGAGTGGGAGGAAGGAGGGAAACACTGCATTCAATTCTCCTGCAATCTATTTTTAACATGCTTGAGAAGGTTTCGAGCTATTAATGTAATGAGACTAGATTTAAAAACAAAAAAAAAGAGCAGTAGGGCAGCAAAGGCCCACCCTGGAGGGAGTGGTGGCTGATTCCTTAAGGGTGCTGGCAGTTATTTCAGTATCACATGGATGTTCACAATACTCACCACCTTACATTTAATTAGAGAAAATCTTGCTAAAAAGCAAATGTGTAATATGAATAACTTAGCTTCTCCCCGATTATGTTTTGGTGTTTTATAACTCTCTGCAGTCCATCTACTGAATTCTATGTTTCACAGGCTTATCAGGGGAAATTTCTACAATCCTCCAGCCTGGTATTGCTCTAGGTTCTTTTTTTTTATGTAAAAAAAATAAAATACAAATTTGATCACCATGGCTAGGATTCAGGACAGATATTGATTGCTAAAACACCGAAAGAACAGCTTAGCTAGTGTAGCATCATTCAAGTTCAAGGTGTACCAAATTTTATGACACCATGGTGGCTACACAGTAATGCTCTGCTGTTAAACTTCGAAATGACAGTGCAATCAACAGCCACCACTTAGTACAAAGTGGAAACCTTAGGTGTATTACTTTTTAATCATTTTTGCAAGTTCTCCCTCTCTTCATTTTCCAGAAGACCAGCTTGTCAGCCTGACTACTAGCGAACTAAGCAGGTATTAAGAAAATTATAATAGTAATCATAATAGCAGCTAGAATTTGTTAAATGCTTGATAGTGATAATATACAATACTGAGCACTTTACAAATGGCATCTGGTTTAATCCTTGTTTCTCCCATTTACAGATGACACAAGCGAGGTTCAGAGAAGTTAGTTACTTGACAAGGCAATACTGCCAATAAATGGTGGTCATGAAATTTATTTATTTATTTATTTTTTTTGAGATTTCCAAGATATTTATTAAGCGAAAAGCAAACAACCTAAAACAATATGAACTTTACAATTGCTTCTGCTGTTATATGGCACACAGTCACACACGTGTGACCCTGCAGGACATATGTCACAGTACTTACAGTAGCTGTCCCCTGGTGGGTAGAACTATGCTTTTGGTGGGGTTTGTGATGAACACAAATTGCTTCTGTATTAAGGAAGAACGTCTCTCCACTTTGGGAGAATGGCAGCTGATCACCATATGCTGGTGGGTGTTAGCAGGCTAGTCTAACCCTTTCAGAGGTCACAGGACATTCTGACCTGCAAGTGGGAGGTGGTGATCTCCTGGGCAAGGGTGGTGGCAGCAGCAACTCATTACTGAAGCCTCAAACAAGTGAGCCTGGAGACCCACCAGGAACAGATGCATGTTCCTAAAGGTGATGCTTTAAGGAGGCAAAACAGAGACTCAAAGAAAAAAACATGTGTGAAAGCCCTATCCTGATACCATCTCAACAAAGAAGAACTGCCACAATCCATTAGCTTATTAGCACATCACAGACCACAGGTGACCTTGGCCAACGCAGGGCGTTTGGGGCACCGAAAATCCACGTGTAACTTACAGTCAGCCCTCATTCCCCAGCTCCCCCATATTCGATGATTTAACCAGCCATGGATCGTGCAGTACACACTGCAGCATTTGCTGTTGAAAAATATTCGCGTTTAAGCGGACCCACACAGGTCAAACTTGTGTTGTTCAAGGGTCAGTTGTAGTCTCAGAAGCAGAATAAATAGACCCTTTTACAGATGCTTGTCTTAAAGCTGTTATTGCTCTTGTCCATTTCTTCTTTTTCTTTCGTAAAAATATTTTAGCTAAAAGGTCACAGACCAGGAGAAGATACTTGTGACTCGTAACAAGAAATGAGTATCTAAAATACGTAGAGTTTCTAACAATCAATGAGAAAGAGCCACCTCTCTCCCACGTCCCTCAGAGTCAGAGAAGAAAAATATGCCAAGGATATTATACTTCATATAACAAATATATGAAAAAGTATTTAACCTTTCCAGCAATCAGAGAGGCAAATGCCTGCCACTTCACACCTGTTCAGTCTGATAAAAGCACTCACTGGCCCTAACACACCTCACCCTTCCCCCTCCCCATATCCTCAAGTCTGTTAGGGCGAGAGAGAGACATGGACATATATATACTAACAAACATAAGGTAGATAGCCAGTGGGAAGCAGCCGCATGGCACAGGGATACCGGCTCGGTTCTTTGTGGCTGCCTGGAGGGGTGGGATAGGGAGGGTGGGAGGGAGGGAGACAAAGAGGGAAGAGATATGGGAACATATATATATGTATAACTGACTCACTCTGTTATAAAGCAGAAACTAACACACCATTGTAAAGCAATTATACCCCAATAAAGATGTTAAAAAAAAAAAAACGCTATGTAACAAGGGAAGTGAAGGGACTAGATCTCCGTGAAACAACGGGGATGAACCTCAAATCTGTAACTTTGGAGCAAAGAGAATACACATTATAAAAGAACGGTGTATCCTGTAAAACAACAGATGCAACATTTAAGACACACGATGACATTAGACAATTAGCTAGACAGACATTTATACATGTGTTGAGAATGTGACAATGATGCACATCCACCTCAGAACAGTGATCACCTTGGGAGGAAGGAGGAAGGAGAAAGGAAAAGCGAAGAGGGACAAGAACATAAGATTTGACACAAGAAAATTCCCTGAGACAGACACTCCCACAGGACCGGGAATGCGGGGAGAGACGCGGCCGCAGTGACACTAAGGAAATGTCCTGTCACGTTCAACTTCCACGATTCCAGTCCAGGATTTCGCTCCTTTCCTATCCCAGGAGGATGGGAATCTGCGGGTTTCTGAGTGGACCTTAACTGCTGAGCAGACCTGCAGAGCCCGTTCGCAATGACAACGTCTGAACGACGTGGCGGCGGTGAGGCTAAAAAGGCCCTTCGCCGTCACCTCTGCTGTGTCCACACCCTCAACCGTGACTGTGTGTCCACCTGGGGTTCCGATGGCTCCAGGCCCACGACTGCGGGCAGGGACAGGGTCTCCTTCACATGTCATTACGCTGTGGGTACTAAGCATCAACTGGTGAGCGTTAACTGTCACCAGGTACACACAGCTCCAGACGCATCCAAACACGGAGTCACTGGGGAGCGAGCCCCCAGAGGAACTTAGTAAAGATCCCTTCAAGCTGAAAGCCGTATCCTGACATCGGCGTCACACAGCAGCAACAATCTCCAGTAAGGGCACAACCTCAGGCCACAAAGGTGGATGGGCTTCTTTTAAGCTAAGTCCTAAAGGGACCAGTTACTGGTCCAGGGTTGAAAGGGCAGAGGAGCCCATTTTTCTGATACAAGGGACGATGAATTCCACATGCCCTGTGTCTTCTGCAGGGAACACTGCTGGGACTCACCTCTCATCGCGTCAGCTAAAGACGTGGTCGGGGAAGTGATGCTAATCCTGGCTCATTACCTGAACACATCAGTGTCAGGTCCTTTATCCGCACCCGGACAAGAAAAAGTAACAAATTCATGGCACCTCTTGTGAACCACAAAACAGCAAACTTGGCACTGGAAGCCTTGTTTCCCAAACCCCCAGATAAAGTCGGTGCAGTGGCTGCAGAAGGTGGGCTGCTTGAAGAAGCGGGCGATGAAGCGGTGGTCCTTCACCTCGTGCACGTTCTTCTGTCTCAGCGCCCCTTTGCGGGCGAAGCGGTTGGCCACGTCCTGAGGCGCCGCCGAGTCGTTGGCCGAGAAGACGTCAGCCATGGTCCCCCCACCGCCTGCTACCTCCGCCAGGAGCGGGGAGCGCGGGCGGCGGCCGAGGCGCGGCAGGAGTCGGGCCGGAGCGGAGCCGCGCCGGAGCGGAGCCGCGGGCGCGCTGCTGGCCCCTCGCGCAACTGGTCATGAAATTTAAATCAAATTCCATCTTTTTCCAAAGTCCGAGGTTCTTAATCCCTGTGCTATACAACTTTCATCTATAGTTGTGGTTCTCCGTGTGACTCACAAGAAACTTAAACCAAGCAAGATAAATCACTTTCTTCTTAGAAAAATTTACCTGGCACTGAGTCTCAGAATTCACTGCTCAGCCTCGCCAGTCTCCCAGTGGAGGTGAAGATGGGGGAAAAGAGGAGGTAGATGAAAGGAGAAAACATGTCATCCAACGCCTCTCATCCTGCATGGCTCGCATCTTACTTTTCCTTGGTCATCTCAGTCATGAAGCTAACACTCAACCTAGGAGAAGCAGCTTCATGCAATTACTCCAGCTCCTCTAAGTGGAGTTTAGTAATCTGCCAAATACCAAACCATCCTACTAGTATTGTTCCTGCTATGATTATATCGGTGACTAGTACCCTACAGAATAGACAAATGACATTTCTTAACCAGGGGGCTATTTACTAGGTTACTTAATGTTCTGTGTGCCTTTTATTCTCTTTATTATAAATGAATAAGTGCATAACTTGAACTTGTCTTAAACTTCAGGAATAATTAGAAATGGGAATACTCGGCAACACTTTAGCGTGAAAGAGAGGAGGCTAAAAAAAAAAAAAAGAAGATTGCCCAGATTCATACAGAGACTTATGGAACAGATTTCTGGGATGTGATTCTCTTACCCAGTCTCGATTCTCAACTCTCAGCTTCTCAACTTTCTCTCCTTGGCCCACTTGCCTTCTGTTTTGAGCCTCCTTCTACCCACAGATCCTTACGCCACAATATAAGCTAGAACAAAAATTATGCTTACTGATAAATGGACAATTTCAATAATATTAAAGGAAAAAAACCCTGAGATTTCTATGTGTAGTCAAAACAATTTTAAAAAGTTGTTTTGTTTTCATTACATAAATCATATGTACTTATTACAGATAATTTAGAAAACAGAGAAAATATAAAGAAAATGAAAACCACCCATATTCATAGAAAGTGGAGATAACCACTATTAATATTTTCTGCACTTCTTTTTGATATTTATTCTCTGTATAAGTTGATGAATTCATTCATTTAACAAAAAGTATTGAATAGCTACTATGTATCAGGCAATGTTCTAGGTGTTGAGGACACAGAAGTAAAGAAAACAGGCAAAAGGTTCTACCTGATGGAATTTATATTCTAGTTGGGGAAGACAGATGATAACGCCCCCCACTCCCCAAAATGAGTAAGTTATATAGTATATTAGAAGATGGCAAGCGCTGTGGAGAAAATGTAGTGGGGAAGAGGGATCGGGTGTGTTGGACTGGAATGAGGTTGTCATTTTTAATTAGGGGGTGTCAGTCACTATGAAGGTGACATTCTAGCAAATCTTGAAGGGAGCAAGAGACAAATCCATACATATATCTCACAGAACCACCTCAAACTAACATGGAAAATCAAAATTAATATTTATTTCTTGCTCAGTTTTGTTGGTGACCTGGGGTAGCTTTGTTGCAGGTGGCAGTCACTGGAGTGGTTCTCCTCTGCATGTCTCTTATCCTTCTCTGAGACCAGGAGACTATCAAAGGTTTTTTCTTTTCATGACAATGGCAGGAGCACAAAAAGGCAAGAGCCACAACTTAAGCATATGTTAAGCATTGGCTTGCACCATGGATGCAAAGATACCATTTGCCAAAACGACTCACATAGCCAAGCTCAAGGTCAAAGTGGCAAGAGATACTCTCTTACACGGAAAAGTGGAGGTGAAGGGATAAAGTGAATATTTTTAAACAATAATGTAATCTATTGTAGTCCTCTCTATTGTTCACAAATAGTCATACTCCTTTCATATGCAAAACAAACTCACTCCCATCTCAAGTCCCCCTCCCAAATCTAATCCATCAGATAACATCAGACTCAAAATCCAGGATCTCACGACCTATTTAAAGTCTAGATGTGCCTCCTCCTTTTCAGAGACCCATGATCTAAATAGACAAACTATCTCCTGTATCTCATCCAAAATACAATAATTGAATAAGGATAGGATAACCACAATAAACAATCCCATTTGAAAAAAGGGAAGAATGAGAGGCACCTGTCAATCAATGATCTGTAGCACTTCCGAAAGCCCACGATAAATGTGTTGCCATGTTTTTTTGTTTGTTTGTTTGTTTGCGGTACGCGGGCCTCTCACTGTCGTGGCCTCTCCCGTTGCGGAGCACAGGCTCCGGACGCGCAGGCTCAGCGGCCACGGCTCACGGGCCCAGCTGCTCCGTGGCATGTGGGATCTTCCCAGACCGGGGCACCAACCCATGTCCCCTGCATCAGCAGGCGGACTCTCAGCCACCGCGCCACCAGGGAAGCCCCTCCCCCCATGTTCTTTTGAAGAAAGAAAATGTTCCTTTATTTGGTCCAAGTTCTGATCCCTGGAAGTCTCTGTCTAGTCCATTATTCTCCAGAACTGTTGACAGAGCCCTCCATGAATGAGGTGGAGATCCTTCCTTTTACATTCTTTTCCTTGGCCTCTGACAAGGACATTGGAAAATATACCATTCTAGAATCCTGAGAAGCCTTCTCAGCCTGCTTCCTGCCACAGAATGTTAAGATGTCATTTTTATAACTCATATAGTCTTAGCCCCTTTTAGTCCAGGCTGAGGTTAGCCCAACACAATATGCTCAAAGACTTTGGGGATATTTCCGTGTATTTGATTCTAATCAAGGTCATTTGCCAAAAACCACATCCACCATTCTTCTTGAGATACATCCCTCTTTCTAGACTCAGTTATAAGTACTTCAGGCACATCAGCTTCTGTGAAGCACACAGTGCAATACAACAATAATGATTTCTCAATTACAAGTTTGCAGGTCATTTGGGGCAGCTCTGCTTCAGCATGTAGTCTCGCATTATGGGGAAGCTGGGGTAGCTCTGCTCCATGTGTCTTTTATTCTCCTCCTGGGTCCAGCAGACTATCCAGAGGTCATGTTTTGCTCATGGCAATGGAAGAGAAGCGTGGCCTCCAAGTGCACTCTGGAAGTGAATGAAGGGATGGGAACACAGACATCTAACCTCCTTGGCCCAGATGTGGCACATCCCTTCAGTTCCCATTCCACTTTACCAAACCAGTGATGAGGCACCACAGAGCTGCAAAAGGACTGAGAAGTGCAGTCCCTGGCTGGGAAGCTGCTTCCCAAAAACAGCGCTACACTGTGAAAGGGAAGCTCAAATCTTCAGAACTCAACTGGCCTTTTCTGCCACGATAGAGAAGCATTTCACTATATAGCCTTATGTAAAAGAAAACACGTTAAGAAATATATACTATATAGGGACTTCCCTGGTGGTCCAATAGTTAAGACTTCGCCTTCCAATGCAGGGGGTGCGGGTTCGATCCCTGGTTGGGGAGCTAAGATCCCACATGCCTCGCAGCCAAAAAACCAAAACATAAAACAAAAGCAATATTGTAACAAATTCAATAAAGACTTCATAAATGGTCCACATCAAAAAAAAAATCTTTAAAAAACAAAAAGAAATATATACAGTATAACGTCATTTCTATGATCTATAGAGAGAGCTCGATGTTGATGTACTTGTAGATCTAGATAAATAGAGAAAAAATCTGGAACTATATATTGACAGTGGTTACTGATGCATAGTGAGATTACAAGTAGTTTTACTTTTTCACTTATATACAAAAAAGAAAAATTTATACTTTAAGAAATAAAGTATAATTTTTATAATTAGAAAATAATACTATAATATAAAGTTCAAACAAATTTCTTTTTTACAGCATAGTGATATTTGCCATTTTCACTAAGGATCTGTAGTAAGACATTGTCATTCTTTTTCACTTTTTCCTCCATTCTGGAAAAAATAAGTACCCATTTTTAATTTCTGTCATTTCTTTGAAAAAAGATGATTATGCTTTATTTTTGGTCTGCCACTGAACTTGGTCCTTATTTTGAGAATGCTCACAAAACCGTACATTCCTCTGGGTATGCTGATAGTCAAGGGCATTACCTTTCAGCACACAGAAAGAGCAGGGATAAAAGCCTTTTTCCATGCCATTTTAGAAGGAATTATTTCAGGTGGTCTTGGTGTCAAGTTCAATGTCAGCGGATATGTTCCCAAGAGACAGAAGAGCTTAGAAATTCTTAGGGGCATAGAAATTAGTGTTCCAATTTTTCACCTGTAGTCTATTTTTAATAGATTCAAATTGACAAACAGTCACCGTCATCTTCCATTTGGTCTTCTCTACCTACAGAAGGAGACTGAATGTATACTATGCAAACCATTCATTTAAACTGCTTCTCATGAAGGTAATTTGTTAACTACAGTCTGAGAATTTCCTTTATAAATGATTTCTTACCAATACTGAAAATGAAGTCTTCAACTACCAGAAGCTGAAATAAATCATGAATTTAAAAGTTTTATTTCAAGTTTTATTTGCCTAAATCTAATGTTTTAGGCCCCATCTTATTTTTCTGTCACAAAACCCTTGCCAATTATCTCCAGTAAGGAGTATACTTTTCAGAGTATTATAAAATATGGAGGGGCAAGGTACAAAACAAATTAGCAGTTCATTTCTCCAAGAAAGTTAATATCTAATTGGGAAAATAAAGCATATGTAGAAAATTATCTAGAAACTACAATAACAGTATTATCAGTATGGTCACATTGCATGTGATAAAAAAGCATGAAATCTCCCTCATGAAGCTCCTAGTCTCCCTCTGAATTATTCAAAATCCTAGAGGTTTACATGGTACAAAAGAGGATCTGTCTGCCATCTCCTCCCTATTGGAGACATTGTTTATATCTGCAACATATGCAATAGCTAATAATGTGGTCTCCAAAGAGAGACTGCCTGGGTTTCAGTCTTTGAATTCCGGTTCTGTCACCTCTCTGGGTAATTTATCACCTCGCTTAACTTCAGTTACCTAACCTAAAAAATATGTAGTGAGAATTTAATAAATTAATTCTTGTAAAGACCTTAGAACAGTGCATCGTACATAGTAAGTATGCAATGAATGCCAGTTCTTAATAGGCTCCTAGCTGCCACATGGTGTTATTGTTGCAAACTTGTCCTCCAAAGTCTGACAGGTGAAGCTGCCATTCTATGATGGTACACCACTAACTATTACCATGCATGTCATCTCAGTTCTCCAGCATAGGACCATCCTACTTCCTCAGGGCTAAGCTTGGCAAAGGATGACCCCACACGTGGACTCCATAGGGTTGCAGCTTTGACTTATCATCTCTTTAGGGACTACTCCCAGCCATCACACAGAATGATAGCCATCATCCACAGTGCTTGACTGGAATGAATCAGATGGTTACCTCTTCAAAGACCCAAACTACTGCCCCTTTCCCTTCCTATAAGAGATCCATGCAAAGAATTAAGACAACTTTTCTTTCTAATCATAAATTCATGACACGTGAAGGATGTATTTATACACCTGTCATTCTTGGGCAAAAGGTCAAGACCTATTGCACCTGGAGAAAGGGAATAGAAAAACATTCTTCTGTCCCTCCAGGAAGGGCAGGAAGTCATCCGGGCTCAGATGATTAGTGGTCTCCTACAAATAGGGAAAGGGAAGAATCATTTGAAAATCCTACCCCCAAGGCTCAGAAACACAGTACTTACCTATGACTGAGGCTGAACTAGTACAACAGAGAATACGCTGCGTGACTATCCTGAACAACCAAGCCAGCAAGCATCGAGTGAAAAGTAACAGCAGTCCACTGCTGGGAGAAGGACAAGAGATTGGAAAGAGACACTGTCTGAGGCACAGGCACAAAGGGAAGACCTAAAGCTGAAGATGGAGCAGATATTGAGAAAAATTCTCCAAAAACCAATTACCTCCCTAAGGACATGGAATTTAAACCTGTGATGTGCTGAGGGTCATAATAGCAATAAAACCACACCCAGCTCAACTCCTGATTAGATTAATTCAATATCCCCTCCCCCTCTACAACCTAGCCCAAAAAAGGTGGACATTTCCAAGTACAAATAATATTAATTTGCCTTTACTGTTCTACATTAAATGCCCAACATTCAAATAAAACATACAACACACAAAGAAGCAAGGAAAAGTGAACACAATGCCAGAAGACAAAGCAATCAACAGAACCAGACTCAGATGTAACCTACATGTGTAATTATCAAAGAATTGAAAATATGATTAATATGTTGAAGGCTCTAGTGGAAAAAATGGACACTGTATAAACAACTGGGGAATTTCAGCAGAAAGATGAAAAAGATAAATGTAAATGCTAGAAATGAAAAAAAAAAATAAAAAATAAGGTAACAGAGATGAAGTATGCCCTTAATGGGTTAATCAGTATACTTGAAGCAGCTGAGAAAAGAACTGGTGAAATTAAAGATAGGTCAATAGAAATTACACACACACACAAAAAAAAAACCATGAAGAGAAAAAATGTTTAAGAAAAAGAGAAAGAACAGAAGAGAAAATCTAAGAGTTGCACAATATTAAACAGTCTAACATTTATGTAATTGGAGTCGTAGGAGATGAGAGAGAAAGAGGCAGAAAAAATAAACTATGGACTTTGAGTGATTATGATGTGTCACTGTCAGTTCAGCAATTGTTACTAATGTACTCTCTAGTAGGGGGTATTCATAATGAAGGAGGCTATGCATGAGTGGGGTCAGGGACTATATGGGGAATCTCTGTACCTTCCCCTCAATTTTGCTCTGAACCTTAAACTGCTCTAAAAGACGAAGTCTTAACAAAAAAAAATTTTTAAGTTCAAGGAGAAATAAACAAATCCACACTTATAAACTTCAATCCTCTCTCAGTGATTAATAGAATTAGTAAACATATATGAACAGAGATATCACTAACATCATGCTTAATAGTGAAAGACTGAATGCTTTTCCCCTAAGACTGGGAAAAAGACAAGCATATCCACTTCTACCACTCCTATTCAACATAATACTGGAGGTCCCAGGCAGTGCAGTAAGACAAAAGATATAAAAGAGAAAAGAAAAACAAGGCATACGAGTTGGAAAAGAAGAAACTCTATTTGCAGAAAACATAATTGTCTATGTAGAATATCCCAAGGGATCTACACAAACACACACACACACACACACACACACACAAACACACACACACACACACACACAATCAACTACAACTAATAAGTGAGCTTAGCAAGGACACAGGATACAAATTCAATATACAAAAGCAATTGAATTTCTATATAATACCAATGAACAACTGGAAATTACAATCAATCAATAAATTGCTTGCAAAAATAAACAATGTCTTTTCCCAACTGATCACTCTACTAATTAAAGTAAGAAGCCAGAATAGTACTTAATATTTTAAATATATAGATCAAAAAAGTCTTAGTGTTAAAGTTTGGAAAAGATGACTTTCTCCCTGCATTGTGAATTAAACTAGCTTATTTGTGTTATTTTAGAAATATTAAGCAAACTATTTCCAAAAAAAAAAAATTTGTATCAAACTCAATTTCTTTTACCAGCTAAAGAGATATAAAGTATATTTTGATCTTTACTGTCTCATCAGTATCTGTATTGATAAATGTTGTTCTTATCTTCATTTTCTACATTTGAAATAGTATAGTAAGAAAATGTTTGTGGAATGGACATTTTAAAAATCATATTTAAGGTGACTTGCCTCAAAAAACTCCACTGTTGTGTTGCCTACTGCATTGTAGACTATGGTGTAGCAGTTATGACAAATCCTTCCCTCCCATGCCCACAGCAGATATCACTAATCACAGCATCTTTGTCCTTTATCCTTTGACTAGGCTTAGAATTCTTCTCAGCACAGCCACCACCTGACAGCCATTACCAGTCAAACAGAGTTGACACGCAAGTTGAAACCTATTTAACATCCTAGAGTTACACCACCAAGTCAAAATTCCTTTGGAAATTAAGGCTCCATAATCGAACACATCCTAACCTGCTTATCTGTCCAGTAAAATTTCCTTTGGCCTTCTCTCCGCCTTTTCCAAATTTGCCTTTCTTCCAGGCCTAGCTCAGTCTCAACATCAACCATAAAGCCTTTCCTCAAATACTTGGGTTTACAACGAGTATTCACTTCTGTGAGCTCCTATCCCACACCTAAGCAATACCACATTTTAATACTAATCTGTCCTACTTTGGGGTCATGAGTCGCGACTCTGACTCCCCAAATTGACAAGTGTCCTGTCCCATGATTACTGTATAGTCTGCCCATCATAAAGCTGAAGGCAATACAGGAACTCAATAGCTACCATAGGTAACTTGTTCTGTTAAAATGGTAATGCCTAATGAAAAGGACCCTGCCTACTGTGTGTAAATAAAGAACTGCTGCTGTTTGATGTTCACTAAACACTATAAATACTTTGGAACAACTTAGTTCTAAGTTGTTCATATCATTCTAATTGTGTTCATACACCTCTAAACTTCTTTTCCAAGCTTTCCTGGAATTTCCACGTCTTCCAATTATCTTCACAAACATCATTTTAGTGGGTGCTCTGCTTCATTATATGCATATTGGGGGGAAAAAAAGATTGGAATGAAGTGAACCGAACTGTTGACAGTGATTAACTTTCAGTGGCAAATTTACTGTGATATTTATTTCCATCTTTGTTTTTTATCTTTTACAAATTTTCAGCAGTTAGAATGTACTATTTTTATACTTGGAAAAATAAAGGTAATTCAAAAAATACTCTCACTCTTTACTGTATGAGGCTGAGCTGCTTATTGGTAACAGTGTCCCTCCCATACTGGATATTTCTGATTACTGAGGTTTCTGCAAAGCTACTATTACTCCTTGTGGTAAGAATAAAGAGAAAGATGATGGTCATTTCACTAAAAGAAATAGAACATCTAGTGCTTTCACAACATACTCAGACACACACAGAAACGCACACACACAATAACTTCTTTAAATCTAAAATTAGGGTTTCTCTGTGGGACAATTACAAATCAAGTATTTTTTTAAAAGCCCCCTTTAACAAATTATATATGCTGCCGCTTTTCATTTTAAAATTTTTGCCTCTATTCTTTCATTTTACACATTTCTCATCACTTTTTCTCTGCTTACTCTTTGATGGCAGAGAAATATTACAATTAATATCCTAGGTTTATTTTGCCAATATATGGTATTACAGTATGTTTATAGTCTCAGAAATTACAAAAGCAGATATATTTCCCAATCTTTAAATAATATCATGCAGAACTTGGGAAGAGAGAAAGGTAAACAGGTAGGTAGGTAGGTAGGTAGGTAGATAGACATCCGACATTAGTTAGCAAGTTTCAGCTAATGAACCTAAAGAGAAGGAATAAAATTAATTTTACCTTGGAAATATATAAAAGGAATATTAATAGAGCTTACTCTTTTGTTCCCATGAGGCTCAGAAATGATTACTCAAATGGCAGTGCTTAAATCCTAATTTTAAAAGAGATACCTGTGGCACCTTAAAACATTTTCATAATTTTATTATTTCATTCCTATTTTGTGTTAATTTTTCTAATATATTGATAGAAGTTTTGACAAATGATGATCTGCCTTTTCAACAATAACAGAAATCAAACAAACAAAAAACAGCTGAATTTTATTTCAGTACATTGACCACCCCTATATTTACCCGCATATTTTATATATATATGACCTGTAGAAACTAAGGCCAAATAAGACGACATTGATTGCCCAAAGAACTCTTTCCAGTTCTGTCTCTTTGCCTGGCTGTCTGTTCCACAACTGAGTTCATTTAGTTTGTAATTTCTCTGTTCACAGCAGAACCTGCAACTTTTTGAATGACCACAGTAATCCCCTAGAGCCACTGTTTACGATGATTTTTTATACAAATGCTGTCACTGCAGGGAGTTTTCTTCTCAAGTACACTGAACTTTTGACAATCCATATGGTCTTAATGAATTTCCCAGGTGCTGAACACCATCCAACCTGTATTTTTGGCAGCCTGCAGAGGTACTTATGCCTGCCTTTGTCATTCTTCCTAATGCTGCTTAAGATGTTTTTTAGAGGAGAAAGTGTGAAGCAGGTGGTGGAAACAATCAAGCTTTGCATGCTTACATTATCAATGCAAAAGTACTGTCAAGGAGAATTCACTTCTGAGAGAAGGAAACAAAGCTGTTCTCTTAATAACTATAGAGAACTATTATTGGAATACGTGTTTGAAATGTTATTTTATACTTCTAGCTTGAGTTTTCTGCCTTTAGTCCACTAGAAAAAGTAGTGTACAATATTTTCTTCACCTAACTTATAAATCTGGGTAAGTTTAGAGTGAGCACAAAATTGGCCCAATTGTCAACTTTGCTTATTATGGAATTCCAAATTAATTTTAGAGTATTTGCATATATTTATTGGCTAGCTGAACTGAAATAATGGCTAATCAGTTAATGATACAGATGGACAGATACTATTAAGACCACCTAGAAAGGAAAAAAATATTTTAAAATCTTCAAACTACATTTAGAAGTTAATGTGTAAATCTGTCCCTTTTTTCTCTATTTACTAAGCCTCTGCTTGACAAATGTTGCCCACAAAACCCCAGGAGGTAGTCATTATGAATACATTTTATGGAGCAATGACCAGAATCCTTCTTTCTCTAACTCTAAAACCATGCACTTAAGCACTTATGCTATTTTTGCCCAATCTGAAAAATATGTTGGTCATTATAGTGCACATTTTTGGCATTTTTTTTAAATGGCTGCTCAGAAAAATGAACCCCCTGTCCATGCTTTGGGTCCAACATTGTGCAAGTCAGTCTTCGCAGGAGACAGCTCGACCTCCCATTGCCAATGCCTAGAAGGCCAGACACTTGTGCTCCCAGACAGCTAGCGTTCAGACTTGTGTTAAGTTCAACATTCTGGTGTCCCAACCTGGGATTTTGAATCTGGCACAAAGATCCAAAGAAGGAAAGTTTAAAATTCATTTCTAGCTTTGGCAGCATCCAGTACTTAGTTTCCAGTGATGATATTCACAACAAAATCAAGAATCTAAGAGTCTAGGGGTGATGTCACCAGTGGCACTATTATAAGCAGATCATTCCATGGTGTGATTTGCACGTGTCTGTGGGTGCATTGTCTTGAGCCTAGCTCTGTGCCTCATTCTCCAAAATTTTCATCAATTCTATATGTCTAGCCAACAAGTATCTTCTCAACTTCAGTTTACCGTAACTGGTTTCTGCGTCTTACATACTTACAGGTTGGCAGAGCTAAAGGATAATCATCTGCTTACCCCTATACCATATTATTTCTCTACTCCCTCAGTTTTACCAGCAGTAATTATAGCATTATCCATTACCTCTCTAAAATCCATCCTTCCCTTTTTTGCTCAATTGTAAAAACTCTGATTGGCCAGGCAGATGGCCATTCAACTGAAGACTAAATTCCCCAAATTTCCTTACAGCTAGGTTGGTTCATGTAACTAAGTTCTGGCTGGTGTGACGTGAGTGGAAATGATTGGGACAACTTCCGCATCATGACAGTAAAGGAGAGAAGCGTTCTCTCCACTTCACCTTCTTCCCTCACTGCTAACTAGAAGGCAGACATGGCAGTGAAAGTTAAAGCAGCTATTTCAGACCATAAGACGGATACCACAGGTTGAGAAGGCAGAACAACAATGCAGGTGTGTGGGTCCTGGATGAAATGCAGCCTTCAGCCCTGGTCTGCTTACCCTTGTGCCATTACTCATGAACTTCTATTTTTTTTTTTTCGAGTCATTGTTACTTTGGACTTCATTGCACAGCCAAACTAATGTGGCCACTGGCATTTTCAACCATATTCTACAACTTCTCACCAGTTACCTTGTCTCTGTTGAAGCTTTCTCATGAGAAGAGAAACACTGCTTCATGTGCCTCCCACTTGAACTTTTTAAAATTCATTTACTTTGTTAGCTACTCAGCAGTAACCGAAGTGAGAAGAAATGACAGGGGGATTGCTTGGCCACTTGTGCCACAACGGCAGAAACAGAAGCCCTAGTGTAGCATGAAGAGGTGTAGCAAATTCTAATGAGCATGGAAAGGTCAGGCCTTAGTTTTACATGCTTCTTGAAAAGTGGTATGAGGCCTTTTAGCAGTACTTAAATAACTTTGTCGTGCTGGTTTTCATTCTGAGGTTCATGGCACACTACCTAAATAGAAGAACAAATAAAAGAAAACAGCTGTGTTGTGGTTTATGATATTCACATTTGCTATTGACAAAACTGCAGTTGAGGTTATTTTTTTATTAATCACACTGAACAAAGGTTCCAAAAGTAAGTTTCTCTTTTTCCAATTAAACATAATCTCTATTCCATAAATTAAAATTTAAAAGGTCGAATGCAAAGCACTTATGAAGCTCTTCCTTTCTTTTCTCAGCTTACAGTCTGACCATTTCCATGTGCATAAGAGGGTTGGGAAACAAGTGGCTTTGCTAAACATTTTGGTATGTGGAGAAACCATTCCGGCACCAATGCTATGGGACTGCAGTAGAGTCCACACACAAATGAAACCCGTCTACTGTAATAAATTACTGCGCACATTAGAGCCTTGATCTGACCCAAAATGCTTCATAGTGGGTGTTTTACTATGTCTAAATCTCTGCTTTCTTTGGGGTGAAAAAAAGAAACCCTGAATCTTTTCCCATCTGTGGTTCATGTTCTACAGCTAAGGGGAATAAAAGAAACTATTTCTGTGCCGTTGCAAGAATGTAAAAGTTTACTGCTTCCAGGAAGTCAGATCAAGTCATTAGTAATTATAAGCACTAAAATTACTATCACTATTAATTTTCTTTACCCACCCAAAATTCTAGAACATTTTAAATACACTTGAAATTGTCATTAAAAAAGACACATGCACACACATTACATATCATAAAGTCATCTTCTTGAACCATTATCAATTTCCTTCCATACGTACTAGAAAATCCAAGAGATTTGATAACTTCTTCCCTCTGTTCTGATACTTATCAGGACAAGTGTCTCTTAATAGTATGAAGAGGACCAGCTAAGAGCTCAGCTGCCAAAGATGACTGCTTTAAAGTCCTTGTAATATCAGCCTAAGGCAGCCTACAAGATGAGCAAAGTGATTAATCACAGACCTGTGAACATAGGTAAGCAAACCACAGCCAAATGGATACTGTTTCACAAAGAACGTGTAATCTTTGGAAGCTGGGGCTTTTTCTACCACACACATTCCATAATGGCTATAAATTCCTTTACCACTAAATACCCACTGAGCTCTGAGCCAAGAGAAGGAATGAAATCCTGTCTATACAATGTCAAGATGGCCAACTGATTTAGTTTATTTCAACAAATATTTACGACCACTTTCTATATGCCAGGCATTAGGCTAGGTGATAAGGATGTAGCAGTGAATTAGACACAGCTCCTAAACTCTACATTCTTACAGGCTTGTGGTGATTATAGACCCTGAAACAGATCACTTCAACGTGTAACGAGCACAGCTATTAGCACACAGACAAGTAAAAGTGCCCGGGTTCAAATTCTAACTCTACCATGTACTCGTATGTTACTTGAATTTGCAATGCCTCAGTTTCCTGATCTACAAAATGGGAATAATAATTGTACCTGCCTTAAAGGGCTGTTGTGAGGATTAAATGAGAAAATATAATTAAATCACTTAGAACAAATCCTGGTTAGAGCAGATACTCAATAATTATGAACCACGGTCTTTGAAGTAAAATGAAACTGTCCAGGGAGACAAGAGAAGAAAGAGGGTCCTAGGATGCAACCATAAGGAGCTTCAGCATTTAAAGATTAGGAAGAGAAGGTGAAATCTTCAAAAGAAAATGAGAAGTAGCCAAAGGTGATTAAAAAAAAAAAGTCAGAGGGTCTCACAGAAATGAGGGGGAAAGCATGTTTATCAAGGAGTTGATAAAACATACTAAAAACTAAAAAGAGTTCAAGGAAGGTGGAACTGAATATTGTCCTTTGAAGTCTTTAGGTCCTTGGTGGTCTTGACAAGAACCAATCAATGAAATGGTGTGAGTGGAAGTAAATGATGCTCAAATGAAGACTCCAGGGGAGGTAAGGCGGTCTGGCTGTGAAGAGGAGAGGCCTGATTGGGCAACAGCTGGAAGGTCTTAGAGGACCCCAGGAAGACTTTTTTAAGATAGAAGAGACTAAAGTATGTTGAAATCCTGCGATCCATGAATGGGTGGCAAATGTGGAATTCTGAGCACAGACTTCTCAACTTTCAAAGCATAGAAAACTATCCCTACTTCTCAGGAACCCTTTCTGATACTCTAAGTTAGGTAATGTACCCATAGAAAAATGTCTGCAGACCGCTACTAAACCACTTACCATGCTGAAATTATTGGTTTACTTGTTATTGCACTCACTAAAATAGAATGCACTTCAGGGCAGGGATTACTTATCTACTCCCATGCCTGACGTGTTCAATTCACTAGTCAAACAAGAAAGTCTAACCCGTGAGTAAAATCAGTTCTATTTAATTGTTAAACACAAATGTCCAATTCTCCTCATTTTCAAAAAATAGTCTGGCCAGGGAAAGACTATGAACTTGTTTTTTTTTTTTTTTGCGGTACGCGGGCCTCTCACTGTTGTGGTGCTCCCATTGCGGAGCACAGGCTCCGGACGCGCAGGCTCAGCGGCCATGGCTCACGGGCCCAGCCGCTCCGCGGCATGTGGGATCTTCCCGGACCGGGGCACGAACCCGCGTCCCCTGCATCAGCAGGCGGACTCTCAACCACTGCACCACCAGGGAAGCCCGAACTTAACATTTTTAAATGTGTTAGAACAGGTAAAAGCTACACAGACTGGGGCTTCCCTGGTGGCGCAGTGGTTGAGAATCCGCCTGCTGATGCAGGGGACACGGGTTTGTGCCCTGGTCTGGGAAGATCCCATGTGCCGCGGAGCGGCTGGGCCCGTGAGCCATGGCCACTGGGCCTGCGCGTCCGGAGCCTGTGCTCCGCAACGGGAGAGGCCACAACAGTGAGAGGCCCGCGTACTGCAAAAAAAAAAAAAAAAAAAAGCTACACAGACTGTAAGATTTCCTGTCTGTCTTGTAAGTACTATATTTTATGCACTTTTGTATCATCCAGAGTCCAGCAAGGCACTAAACATAAAGAGGTTCAATACAGTAATTTCTCTTCAGCGTTGGTCAAACAGCTTGTGTCTCCCATCAATTTGACAAAAGAAAGTTCACACAAAACAGCAGGTAAATGAATCACGGTGAATAAGACCATCCATTTGCCACATCAAATAGCTGTACTGGTCTCTCTGCAATACGCAGCCTTTTTTAGCTGTCAGGTGATTGAATTGCCAGCTTAAGTTCTAACTGTTTAAATTTGTTGTGTTGGAAATTTATAATAAAGTTAATATAGTCTCAGGAACACCTCTGATGGGCAGAGGAGTTGTATAGCAGCATAAAAATAAGATCTTCCCTAGTAAGAAACATTTACACGGTGACCAATCCATTGTTCTCCAGGATGATTTGGTACAGGACATTTTCCTTCTATACAAAATACAGTCATTTTATTTTTCTGCTTCTGCTCCTTCTACCTCAGGCACAGATGCAGTAAGAAAGCTAAAAAGTCAGAAAAACAGAACTCAAGCGTTCTGACATTCAACCTTTCTTGACTAAAGAAACCCAGCAAAGGATGTTATTTCCAGTCCCAGTACATAAGAAAAGTGCCACTAAATGCACATTTCTGTGGCAGAGGTCACTGATTCATCTATAGATGTGTTTTCAGAAGTAAAATAATTTCTTCTGGAAGAAAAAAATTTTAATAGGAACATTTTAAGCTGTGAATTCAGGAAAATACTTGGTTAAAAACATGGGCCCTATCATTAGGTGAAAGATCTTTTTAGGTCTGGGGCAGAGGAAAAACCTTCTCTCAGTCATTCTGGCACAGCTGGGGACCCAATGAAAGTTGAGAACTGCATTCTTATTTCAAGCTATAAAATAAGCTGCTGTGCTAGACTAGGGCATTCAAAGTCTACGTGAATTCTGGGAAAGACAACTACGTAAGCACATGCATCTAGCTCTCCTTCTAAAATCCTACTGAAGTGACCAATGGAATATATTTTTTTAACATCTTTATTGGAGTATAATTGCTTTACAATGGTGTGTTAGTTTCTGCTGTATAAAAAAGTGAATCAGCTGTACATACACATATATCCCCATATCTCCTCCCTCTTGCATCTCCCTCCCACCCTCCCTATCCCACCACTCTGGGTGGACAGAAAGCACCGAGCTGATCTCTCTGTGCTATGCGGCTGCTTCCCACTAGCTAGCTATTTTACATTTGGTAGTGTATATATGTCCATGCCACTCGCTCACTTCATCTCAGCTTACCCTTCCCCCTCCCCATGTCCTCAAGTCTATTCTCTATGTCTGCATTTTTATTCCTGTCCTGTCCCTAGGTTCTTCAGAACCATTGTTTTTGTTGTGTTTTTTCTTTTAGATTCCATATATATATGTTAGCATACAGAATTTGTTTTCCTCCTTCTGACTTACTTCACTCAGTATGAGAGACTCTAGGTCCATCCAACTCACTACATATAACTCAATTTCGTTTCTTTTTATGGATGAATAATGTTCCATTGTATATATGTGCCACATCTTCTTTATTCATTCGTCCATTGATGGACACTTAGATTGCTTCCATATCCTGGCTATTGTAGATACAGCTTCAATGAACATTGTGCTACATGCCTCTTTTTGAATTATGGTTTTCTCAGGGTATATGCCCAGTAGTGGGATAGCTGGGTAGTATGGTAGTTCTATATTTAGTTTTTTAAGGAACCTCCATCCTGTTCTCCATAGTGGTTCTAACAATTTACATTCCCACCAAAAGTGCAAGAGGGTTCCCTTTTCTCCACACCCTCTCCAGCATTTACTGTTTGTAGATTTTTTTACGATGGCCATTCTGACCGGTGTGAGGTGATACCTCATTGTACTTTTGATTTGCATTTCTCTAATGATTAGTGATGTCGAGCATCCTTTCATGTGTTTCTGGCAATCTATATATCTTCTTTGGAGAAATGTCTATTTAGGTCTTCTGCTCATTTTTGGATTGGGTTGCTTGTTTTTTTAATATTGAGCTGCATGAGCTTCCTGTATATTTTGGATATTAATCCTTTGTCAGCTGTTTAGTTTGCAAATATTTTCTCCCATTCTGAGGGTTGTCTTTTTGTCTTGTTTATGGTTTCCTTTGCTGTGCAAAAGCTTTTAAGTTTCATTAAGTCCCAATTTTCAATTTTTGTTTTTATTTCCATTTCTCTAGGAGGTGGGGCAAAAAGGATCTAGCTGTGATTTATGTCATAGAGTGTTCTTCCTATGTTTTCCTCTAAGAGTTTTATAGTGTCTGGCCTTACATTTAGGTCTTTAATCCATTTTGAGTTTATTTTTGTGTATGGTGTTAGAAAGTGTTCTAATTTCATTCTTTAAATGTAGCTGTTCAGTTTTCGCAGCACCACATGTTGAAGAGGCTGTCTTTTCTCCACTGTATATTCTTGCCTCCTTTATCAAAAATAAGGTGACTATATGGGTATGAGTTTATCTCTGGGCTTTCTATCCTGTTCCATTGATCTATGTTTCTGTTTTTGTGCCAGCACCATACTGTCTTGATTACTGTGGCTTTGTAGTATAGTCTGAAGTCAGGGAGCCTGATTCCTCCAGCTCTGTTTTTCTTTCTCAAGACTGCTTCGGCTATTCAGGGTGTTTTGTGTTTCCATACAAATTGTGAAATTTTTTGTTCTAGTTCTGTGAAAAATGCCATTGGTAGTTTGATAGGGATTGCACTGAATCTGTAGATTGCTTTGGGTAGTACAGTCATTTTCACAATGTTGATTCTTCCAATCCATGAACATGGTATATCTCTCCATGTGTTTGTAACATCTTTAATTTCTTTCATCAGTGTCTTACAGTTTTCTGCATATGGGTGTTTTGTCTCTTTAGGTAGGTTTATTCCTTGGTATTTTATTCTTTTTGTTGCAGTGGTAAATGAGAGTGTTTCCTTAATTTCTCTTTCAGATTTTTTGCCATTAGTGTATAGGAATGGAAGAGATTTCTGTGCATTAATTTTATATCCCGCTACTTTACCAAATTCATTGAGTAGCTCTAGGAGTTTTCTAGTAGCATCTTTGGGATCCTCTATGTATAGTATCATGTCATCTGCAAACAGTGACAGTTTTACTTCTTCTTTTCCAATGTGGATTCCTTTTATTTCTTTTTCTTCTCTGATTGCTGTGGCTAAAACTTCCAAAACTATGTTGAATAATGGTGGTGAGAGTGGGCAACCTTGTCTTTTCCTGATCTTAGTGGAAATGGTTTCAGTTTTTCACCATTGAGAACGATGTTGGCTATGGGTTTCGCATACATGGCCTTTATTATGTTGAGGTATGTTCCCTCTATTCCTACTTTCTGGAGGGGTTTTATAATAAATGGTTGTTGAATTTTGTCAAAAGCTTTTTCTGCATCTATTGAGATGATCATATGGTTTCTCCCCCTCAATTTGTTAATATGGTGTATCACATTGATTGATTTGCATATATTGAAGAATCCTTGGGATTCTTCCAGGGATAAACCCCATTTGATCATGGTGTATGATCCTTTTAGTGTGCTGTTGGATTTTGTTTGCTAGTATTTTGTTGAGGATTTTTGCATCTGTGTTCATCAGTGATATTGGCCTGTAGTTTTCTTTCTTTGTGACATCTTTGTCTGGTTTTGGTATCAGGGTGATGGTGGCCTCATAGAATGAGTTTGGGAGTGTTCCTCCCTCTGCTATATATTGGAAGAGTTTGAGAAGGATGGGTGTTAGCTCTTCTCTAAATGTTTGACAGAATTCACCTGTGAAGCCATCTGGTCCTGGGCTTTTGTTTGTTGGAAGATTTTTAATCACAGTTTCAATTTCAGTGCTTGTGACTGTTATGTTTATATTCTCTATTTCTTCCTGGTTCAGTCTAGGAAGGTTGTGCTTTTCTAAGAACTTGTCCATTTCTTCCAGGTTGTCCATTTTATTGGCATAGAGTTGCTTGTAGTAATCTCTCATGATCCTTTGTATTTCTGCAGTGTCAGTTGTTACTTCTCCTTTTTCATTTCTAATTCTATTGATTTGAGTCTTCTCCCTTTTTTTCTTGATGAGTCTGGCTAGTGGTTTATCAATTTTGTTTATCTTCTCAAAGAACCAGCTTTTAGTTTCATTGATCTTTGCTACTGTTTCCTTCATTTCTTTTCCATTTACCTCAGATCTGATCTTTATGATTTCTTTCCTTCTGCTAACTTTGGGGTTTTTTTGGTCTTCTTTCTCTAATTGTTTTAGGTGTAAGGTTAGGTTGTTTATTTGTGATGTTTCTTGTTTCTTGAGGTAGGACTATATTGCTATAAACTTCCCTCTCAGAACTGCTTTTGCTACACCCCATATGTTTTGGGTCATCGTGTTTTCATTGTCATTTGTTTCTAGGTATTTTTTGATTTCCTCTTTGATTACTTCATCTGATCTCTTGGTTATTTAGTAGTGTATTATTTAACCTCCATGTGTTTGTATTTTTTACAAATTTTTTTCTTGTAATTGATATCTGGTCTCTTAGCGTTGTGGTCGGAAAAGGTACTTATTAATATGATTTCAATTTTCTTCAATTTACCAAGGCTTGATTTGTGACCCAAGATGTGATCTATTCTGGAGAATGTTCCATGAGCACTTGAGAAGAAAGTGTATTGTGTTGTTTTTGGATGGAATGTCCTAAAAATATCAATTAAGTCCATCTTTTTAAATGTATCTTTAAAAGCTTGTGTTTCCTTATTTATTTTCATTTTGGATGATCTGTCCATTGGCGAAAGTGGGGTGTTAAAGTCCCCTACTATGATTGTGTTACTGTCAATTTCCCTTTTTATGGCTGTTAGTATTTGCCTTAAGTATTGAGGTGCTCCTATGCTGGGTGCATAAATATGTACAATGGTTATATCTTCTTCTTGGATCGATCCCTTGATCATTATGTAGTGTCCTTGTCTCTTGTAATAGTCTTAATTTTAAAGTCTATTTTGTCTGGTAGGAGAATTTCTACTCCAGCTTTCTTTTGATTTCCATTTGCATGGAATATCGTTTCCATCCCCTCACTTTCAGTCTGTATGTGTCCCTAGGTCTGAAGTGGGTCTCTTGTAGACAACATATATATGGGTCTTGTTTTTGTATCCATCCAGCCAGTCTATGTCTTTTGGTTGAAGCATTTAATCCATTTACATTTAAGGTAGTTGTCGATATGTGTGTTCCTATTACCATTTTCTTAATTGTTTTGGGTTTGTTATTGTAGGTCTTTTCCTTATCTTGTGTTTCCTTCCTAGAGAAGTTCTTTTAGCATTCGTTGTAAAGCTGGTTGGTCGTGCTGAATTCTCTTAGCTTCTGCTTGTCTGTAAAGGTTTTAATTTCTCCGTCAAAAGTGAATGAGATCCCTGCTGTGTAGAGTAATCTTGGATGTAGGTTTTTCTCTTTCATCACTTTAAATATGTCCTGCCACTCCCTTCTGGCTTGCAGAGTTTCTGCTGAAAGACCAGCTGTTAACCTTATGGGGATTCCCTTGTATATTATTTGTTGCTTTTCTGTCGCTGCTTTTAATATTTTTTATTTGTATTCAATTTTTGATAGTTTGATTAATCTGTGTCTTGGCATGTTTCTCCTTGGATTTATCCTCTC
Source organism: Lipotes vexillifer (assembly GCF_000442215.2). Lineage (NCBI taxonomy): Eukaryota > Metazoa > Chordata > Mammalia > Artiodactyla > Lipotidae > Lipotes > Lipotes vexillifer. The sequence goes on from NW_006774067.1 coordinate 639,413, forward strand.
TGCGCTTTCTGGACTTGACTGACTATTTCCTTTCCCATATTAGGGAAGTTTTCATCTATAATCTCTTCAAATATTTTCTCAGTCCCTTTTATTTTTCTCTTCTTCTTCTGGGACCCCTATAATTCAAATGTTGGTGAGTTTAATGTTGTCCCAGAGGTCTCTGAGACTGTCCTCAATTCTTTTCATTCTTTTTCCTTTATTCTGCTCTGCAGTAGTTATTTCCACTATTTTATCTTCCAGGTCACTTATCCATTTTTCTGCCTCAGTTATTTTACTATTGATTCCTTCTAGAGAATTTTTAATTTCACTGTGGTGTTATTCATCATTGTTTTTTTGCTCTTTAGTTCTTCTAGGTCCTTGTTAAACGTTTCTTGTATTTTCTCCATTCTATTTCCAAGATTTTGGATCATCTTTACTATCATTACTCTGAATTCTTTTTCAGGTAGCCTCCCTGTTTCCCCTTCATTTGTTTGGTCTGGTGGGTTTTTACCTTGCTCCTTCATCTGCTGTGTACTTCTCTGTGTTCTCATTTTGCTTAACTTACTGTGTTTAGGGTCTCCTTTCTGCACACTGCAGCTTCACAGTTCCCATTGCTTTTGGTGTCTGCCCCCAGTGGCTAAGGCTGATTCAGTGGGTTGTGGAGGCCTCCTGGTGGAGGGGACTGGTGCCTGTGTTCTGTTGGATGATGCTGGATCTTGTCTTTCTGGTGGGCAGGACTGCATCTGGTGGTGTGTTTTCGGTTGTCTGTGAACTTATTATGATTTTAGGCAGCCTCTATGATAATGGGTGGGGTTGTGTTCCTGTCTTGCTAGTTGTTTGGCATAGGGTTTCCAGCATTGTAGCTTGCTGGTCATTGAGTGGAGCTGGGCCTCAGTGATGGAGATCTCTGAGATAGCTTTTGCCGTTAATATTACGTGGGGCTGGGAGGTCTCATGGACCAATGTCCTGAACTTGCCTCTCCCAACTCAGAGGCTCAGGCCTGACACGTGGCTGGAGCACCAAGACTCTGTCAGCCACCTAGCTGGTCTTCCTACCAATGGAATATTCAAATTGGAAATGTTGCCTCAGCACTGGGTACTAGAGGAGATCTCCAATCGCTCCATATCAGAAATAAAAACGTATGGACAGGTCCTGTGGCAATCAAAATATTGGGTAATAAGTAAGGGTATGTTTCAACCACGCTTATTAACTATAGGGAACATCTAGAGACAAGGGCAGAAAACATGACCAAGGGGAGATTTCTTCTGTCTGCTGTTATAGACTAACAGCACAGGACCACACGGCCAACAATGAAAGGTTCCATGGTTTGCTTCTAGCACAGGTAGAACCAAAGCAGTCATGGAAGCAGGCATATGAAATATGGGAAACAACTAATTCATAATATTGCACAGAGACATAGCTCTGTGCCATGATGTCCCTAGGACCCAGCTCCCTCTTTGACCCTCTCATACTGGTAATTTACTGTGGCATTTTTGTTGATTTGGTTGTTTGCTTCTTCCCTACCTCCTTCTGTCTAGACTTAAAGGAACTCTCCAGAACATTTTGAGAGATGATGAAGCATACCAATTTCTATTAGTAACCACTCAACTCCTACAAAGGTTGGCAAGCATAGATAACCTTCTGGGAGTAAAAGAAAACTAAAAAATCATGAGACCTAAAATTTTTAAGAGTATAAGTGAAGGGAAGCACTTAGAAAAATGACACATCCATTGACTCAACAGGTATTTTTTAAGCATCTAGCATGTGCCAGACACTGTACTAGCTGAAAAAAGAAAATAAACCAGCCCAGACATCTTCCTTCTTTTGAGGAAGTAGCTGGCTACCTCAAATATTGATTTACTACCAGGATCAAATAAGCCTTTAGAAAATGTCTAATCCGTGCATCAGCAAGTTTTAAGGGACCAGTGAGTTGATAGTGCAGTAAGAGGACAAATCTAAGGCGAAAAACTCATTGAAAAATGAAAGCAGAGTCACTAAATTAAAGCCACAATGGAGGCAGTTAAAAAGAGAAAATCAAACCACTGTAAGATAAATATGAGAAATTCACCCAGAACTCCCATGAAAGCCCTAAAAAATGTAAACTATGAGAGAAAATAGGTGAGAGAGAGAGAGAGAGAGAAAGAGAGAGAGATCCTGGTGCTTCAACCTGTGGTTCATAGGAATTCCAGAATTCCAGAAAGAAAGACAGAAAATAACCAAAATAATAATAGCAGAAAACTTTGCTCATATAAGGCTTTACTTGTGACATTGACAAGCCATTTCTAATATTCACATATGAAAATTCTAAGCATCTAAAAAAGCCCAAAACTTGAAAAAGAACCAAGTTGAGGATTAACATTATCTGATTACAAGACTTCCTATAAAGCTACAGTATTCAAGATAGTACTGTATTGCCATAAAAACAGACAAATACTGTAACGTATTGGGACAGACTGAGGAGTACAGAATGGACTCCCCCTTATATGTTCTAAAGACTTCTGACAAAGGGAAAAATCAATTCAATGGGGGGAAGGAAATTCTTTTCAAAAAATAGCAGAAAAATAATTGGCTATTCATGTGGAGAATCTTGATCTTTGCCTGCCATAGCATACAAAGAATCAATTCAGAATAGAGTGCAGGACCAAATTTATAAGCTAAAGTTATAAAGCTTCTAGAATAAAACACAGAAGAATATTTTCACAAGTATAGTTGAGGTAAGCAAATTATTTTTTACAAAGCAATAACCATAAAAGAAAAAATTGAAAATTAGACTTTATCAAAAATGTAAAACTACTGCTCATCAAAAGACCCCATTACGTAAATGAATAGGCAAACCATAGACTGGAAGAAAATATTCACAGTACTAATATATAACAAGGTATGTATATCCAGAATATATAAGAAATTCCTATAATTCAAAATAAAAGACAAACAATACAATACAATAAAAATGGGCAAAAGACTCACAACTGAGATACACAAATAGCAATGAGAAAGAGGATTTTGTGCAATACCATCAGACATTAGGGAAACACAAAATTAAACCAAACAAATACATACTACAAATTATAATGGATAAAATAAAACAATACTGACAATCCCAAACTGAGGATGTGAAACAACTAGAATTCTCATACATTTCTGACAGTGGTGTAAAATGGTACAACTGTTTCTGAAAATAGTTTGGCAGTTTCTAACAGTGTTAAAAATCCACCTACTCCACTGCCCATATATTTTCCCAGAGAAATAAAAACGTATGTACATAGAAGACTTGCATAAGAATGTTCATAGAAGTTTAGTTCATAATACCCCCAAACTGATAACAGCCCAAATATTTAGCAACAGATTTTTGTATTTCACTCTATGTAAATTTTGCATCAATAAAAATAAAAATAAAAGGAAGAAAGGCCTGAGTCTGAAAATTCATAATGTGCTTCATGTCCTAAGAAAACCTAATCAACAAAATCATACTTAGTATAATTTTCAAATTACAAAATAAGGAAGAGTCAGATGGCCCAAAATGGAATAAAATCAAGCTGCATACAGTTTTCTTTCAGTAACACTCAATCATAGAACACTATGTAACAGTATCTTTACCATTACAAATTAAAGGATAATGGTGTCAGAATTCAATACCTGGCAAAGTTGTCATTAATGCGTGAAGTCAACTAAAAGACAATCTCAGCTATGGAAGGACTCAGAAAATATACCAGCCATCTAAATATTCTTCCAGAGAAAATCTAACCCAGTGCAAAACAATGGGGTGGGAACGTGAGGCCAAGGATTAATTAAGAAAAATGTCATAGAAAAAAAAAGCTGACATTAAAGTTAAAATACACCTAAATACCAGTAATTGTTTTAGGTATACACACAGAGCTTTTCACCAAATGCAATGTTTTAAAGTAAAAGGGATAATTTACAACAGGAGACAGAAAGCAAGAGTCTAGGTTTATAACATCAGCTTAAATTAACAAAAATCAGGAAGAAATTTGGATAGGAATCCAAATCACTGTAGGAAATAAAACAACCAGTACAAAAAAATTAGATTTTTTTTAAAAAAAGGCAAGAAACAACACATATGCAGGTGGAGAAAATGTGACCAAAAAAAGGGAAATGACCTACAGTCCTTTACTGAAGAGATTCTAAAAAGGATTGAGTCGCTGGTATATACAGAAAAATGTGAGAGGCAGTTCTATTGCATAGGAGAAACAGAAAATCATGCCGATTTCCTATTTACCACTTCCATGTAGTATAAACGAGCTTCTTCCACTGTAAAGCGGAGGCTTTCATGTCCCTCATGAGGCTGACCCTCGAAGACTGTGACTCTGACTCTTCAATCTCAGTTTCAATATCTTTTTCCTGCCTTTACTTCATACAAAACTCAACTCATATCTCACTCCCAGAGGACCTAGTCTTCTCTTGGTTGCAGACTGTGGTACAGAGGAAAGAGAATGGGACGCTGGGAGTCAAGGAAATCAGAGTTTCAGTCCAAGACCCGGTCATTTCCCGGCTTACCCTAACATATATGTATTTTTTCTGAGTCTAATTTTCTCTTTCATAAAATTAAAATAATATACCCCTCACAAAGGTATTGTGAAAATTGAGTGATACCCGAGTATCGATCATAAATATGGTGATTAATGAGAAAATGTGTTAACTGAAAATGTTTTGAAAGATTAACTTTGGGACATTTGCCTTTCAACTAGAGTTTTGATGTGTATCAAGAAGTGTGCTAAGGGATTTCATATAAATTAAATCATTTCATTTAATTACTCAAAAAGGAATGCATTTCTAAAGGTAGAACTTCAGTTTGTGAGTGAGTCCTAAAACTTGGGCCAGTTTATGACATTTCTGTGTCCTCTTGATAATTAAGAAGATATCAAGAATCTAGAAATGAGAATTTAGAATTCAGCTCCTTGGAAACTTATATTTTTTGTAAAATCATGTGTCATGGAATTGAAGTCTTGAGAGTTGTCCAAAGAGCGTAATTATTATATATGAAAGCAAACCCCAAAGAATATTTATCTGTGGATACAATTCAGCTGCACCTAAGGGAAATAAAAGATGTAAAGATATTCTTCACTTCTGCTCTGCTGAAACTTCTCTACCAATCTTTAGCAGAACGATACAGCTTAGGAACAACCTAGTGACTGGGTTTTTTCAAGTGTTTTGCTCATACAGCTCAAGAGAGGAGATTGTAAAATAAATCTCTTGCAGTTAGAAATAAAGTGGATCAAAGGATCTTGAAAGAAGTCACAATATCCCCACACTAACTGGACTTCGAGAAGCTCCTTCACTTGAATTTACACCCTTATGTTAACATCTAAAGTTAGACAATATTTAGAAAAGATTCAACCTTCCATTGTCCCAATTCCCAAAAGTTAATTAAGTAAGGCTCAATGTGTGCCTGGGTCCAAGTGTTGAAAACGTCCCTTTGATCACAGTGACATCTCTCTTCAGTTTCATGCTTTTTAAAATACATTTGAGCTCTTGCCGTTTCCAGCATTTGTGATCCATTAAAACCGCTCAGTCTCACTGTTCTTAGTTTGCTCCTGGGTAAAAAGGGAATTGTAATACCTGTACTACTCACCTCACTGACTTATTTGGGAAGATCATAAAAGATAATATAGGGGCTTTCCTGGTGGCGCAGTGGTTGAGAGTCCGCCTGCCAACGCAGGGGACACGGGTTCGTGCCCCAGTCCGGGAGGATCCCACATGTCGCGGAGCGGCTGGGCCCGTGAGCCATGGCCACTGAGCCTGCACGTCCGGAGCCTGTGCTCCGCAGCGGGAGAGACCACAACAGTGAGAGGCCCA
>NW_006774067.1:645327-657433 GCF_000442215.2 Lipotes vexillifer
AAAGACCACAACAGTCAAAGGCCCGCCTCCCCGAAAAAAAAAAAAAAAAAAAAAGATAATATAAATGAAAGCACTTGAAAGTAACCTACTGCAGCAAATTGCAAAAATGTCTCCAATTTCTTCCTTCCTTGTAGCCATTACTCTTTGCTATGTATACTTGCATCTTCTCCCATCAAGAAGTACATTTTCCCACCTCTAGAATCTGGACTGACCTTTTGGCTTGCCCTGACCGATAGAAGTGTCAGAAATCCTATTGTAACAGTTATAACCTAGGCCTCAATAGATCCTGCAATAGTATGATGCTGCGGGTGGCGGGGGCGGGGGCTTGGAATGGTAGTTACGGTCCCTGTGAGCCTGGTCAGCTGAGAGTAGCTAGCCCAGATCTTCAGAGCTCCCTGGTCAACTCAGACTCACGAGCCCTACAGGTCTACAGGGCTGATGACAGGCTAACTCTAGAAGTTTTTGTTTATGCTTTTTCTGTTTTAAATGGTGACTGGCATCTTTAAGGGGTTAAATATAAGTCTGTAGAGGATGAGACACAGAACAATCCATGTGACAGAATCTGGCCTAATTCATTAAATTACAGACCTTTGAAGTATTCTTGTTAACCTCCCATGTAATTCTTCCCAGACATATCCTCCTGTCCTTAACAATTTGTTGCAAACTCAATTATCTTCTTTGGGAATTAATTCTTTCCCCCAAAGCACCTGAACTTCTCATGTAGTGAGAGCAAGGGTTCCAGGTAAAGACTTAACTTGTACTTTTTTTTGAAATGTCAGAAAACTCTTGTAACCATAGAGAAACACATAAGATATCCCTCCTCCAAGGGGAGAGTAAATGAGCTTTTGTGTGGTTTCTAATGTCTGTATTTTTTCTAATAAACAGATCTATTGTTAGGGAAGAGAAATAGGATGAGCATTGCTTATAAGTTAAGGATTGATTGGGAGTGGTACAGTGGTACCCAGGGAGGAGGATAGAAAGAAGGAAAGGGGGTGATGCTCTGTGTCTGAGAGAGAGCAGATAACTGAACCCAGTTCTGGGATCCATCTAAGGTGTAAGAGGCGTCATGGGCAGGTCTGCCATGAACAACATGATGCTGCCGTGATGCCAGCTCAGACCAGCCTAGAGGACCCATCCCAGCACCCTAGTTTAGAAGAGGTGACTCACCCAGTCAGGCATCTACTCTTCCCTTACATTGATTCTCTGGTCACCCTCCTCTAGCATACCCCAACATCATCTTTCAGCCCTGGAGACTTTGCTACTCCCCAGCAACACTCCTGGACACCTAACAGGAAGGGAGGGAGGTTCCATCAGAGCTGCTGCTCCACTTATAAGAACGTGAGTCCAGGACCTTGGGACCAGACTCAGGACATTGACGAACTCTACACCAAGGGTAGAGGGGAATGAAAACCATGACTATACTCTTACAAATGGATGCTGGGAAGTACTACTCCCTCCCCCAATCTCCATAAAGTCCTACAGGCCATTCCAGGCAGTGTTGAATCCTATGTCAAACACAACTTACACTCAGTCTGGTCTCCCCATATCATATTCAATCCTTCCAGATGACAGGCTTTAAAATACTTGATAGCAGCCACCATGCCCCCTCTGTCTTCTTTCCTCTGGGCTAAGTTTCCCTTGATCCTTCAATTAGAAAATAAGTATGCCTGAATGGAGCCATTTGAACAAAATTCCCAGCAGCCTCACTGAAGCAGGAAATCCCATCTGTAACCATCAGTGTAAACATTAAATAGGGAAACCCCTCGGATACCGTCTACAAGACAGTCATCAGCACAGTGGGCCCTGTTAAAGTCATTGGAGTGATGAGAATTATACAAATTAAAAAGCTACTCCCAAGTGAACAGAAGATAATTTTGTTTTGCAAGTGAACTCTCTGGCATTGTTCAAAATGGTTTCCTAGGCACTGGTCTTAATGCCCATGAAACTGTAAGCTCTCTGAGGGCAGAGCCAGCATTTCCTATTACTTCCCTGTGACCATCCTGCCCAGACGTGGACACACAGTTTTCACTTAGTACATCCTTAATGAGATGTTTGTGAACTGAATGTATACTTTTTCTCCATTCCAAAGGACAGAGGTGTCTACCAAAGACTGCACTGAGAAATACATTTGTGCTAAGAAACTGGCATGCTGAATGGTGGGACTCCAAGATGGAATAAATTAACTTTTATGCAGAACAACCCAATGCACATACTTCCACATGGCCCTAATGAAACTATACCTTGTATCTGATTAACACTGGAATTATAGACCTGAAAATGTGAATGAACTTTAATTGAAGAGAGTCTTAGAATCCTGTTTTCCAAAAGGATCTACATAATCAATAGGATAACATTTTTCCCAGTTTTAATAAAAAATAATTGACCTATACCACTGTTTAAGGCATAAAATATGATGGTTTAATTTATATACATGATGTATAACAGTAGGTTCAGCAAAAATTCATCTTCTCATACAGACACAGTAAAAAGGAGAGAAGAAAAGAAAAAGGGAAAAATGTCTCCTTATGAAGAGAACTCTTAGGATTTACTCACTTAACTTTCCTATATGTCATACAGCAGTGTTAGCTGTAGTCATTGTGTTGTACATTACATCCCTAGTACTTATTTATCTTATAACTGGAACTTTGCACCCTTTGACCACCTTCCTCCAATTCCCCCTCCCCCAATCCTCCACCTCTGGGAACCACTTTTTTGTTCCCTTTCTGTTTTGTTTTACTTTTTAGATTCCACATGTGAGATCATATGTCTTTCTCTGTATGACTTATTTCACTTAGCATAATGCTTTCAAGATTCAGCCATGTCGCAAATGGTAGGATCTCCTAGCTTTTTATGGTTGAATAATATTCCTCTGTGTGTGTGTATATACCACAACTTCTTTATCCATTCATCCATCAACGGACACTTAGGTTGTTGCCATGTTTGGCTACTGTAAATAATGCTGCTATGAAGATGGGGGTGCAGCTTTTTAATTAATTATTTATTTATTTTTATTTTCTTGGCCATGTCACATGGCATGTGGGATCTTAGTTCCCTAACCAGGGATCAAACCCACGCGCCTTTCATTGGAAGCACAGAGTCTTAACCACTGGACCTCCAGGGAAGTCCCTGCAGCTATCTTAGGTTAGTCTTTTCATTTCCTTTGGATATAATCCCAGAAGTGGAAATGCTGAAGCATATGTCAGTTCTATTTTTAATTTTTTGAGGTTCTTCCATATTGTTTTCCATAGTGTCTACACCAATTTACAATCCCACCAACAGTGAACAAGCATTTCCTTTTCTCCACATCCATACCAGCATTTGTTATCTCTTGTCTTTTTTTTTTTAATTAATTAATTAATTAATTTTTGGCCGTGTTGGGTCTTCTTTGCTGCGCACAGGCTTTCTCCAGTTGTGGCGAGCAGGGGCTACTCTTTGTTGTGGTGCGCGGACTTCTCATTGCGGTGGCTTCTCTTGTTGCAGAGCACGGGCTCTAGGCATGTGGGCTTCAGTAGTTGTGGAGTGCAGGCTCAGTAGTTGTGGTGCACTGGCTTAGCTGCTCCATGGCATGTGGGATATTCCCAGACCAGTGCTCGAACCCATGTCCCCTGCATTGGCAGGTGGATTCTTAACCACTGCGCCACCAGGGAAGTCCTCATCTTTTTGATGATTGCCCTGTAACAGGCATGAGGTGTTATCTTGTGGTTTTAATTTGCATTTCCCTAAAAACTAGTGATGCTGAGCATCTTTTCATGTACTTGTTGGCCTTTCGTATATCTTCTTTGGAAAAATGTCTATTCAGATCTTTTGCCCATTTTTCAATTGGGTTATTTGGTTTTTTTGCTATTAAGTTGTATGAGTTCTTTGTATGTTTTGGATACTACCCCCTTATCTGATATATGGTTTGCAAATATTTTTCCCATTCCATAGGCTGTCTTTTCACTTTGTTGATCGTTCCTTTTGCTGTGCAGAAGCTTTTAATTTTGATGTAATCCCACTAGTTTATTTTTTATTTTGTTGCTTGTGTTTTAGGTGTCACATCTGAAAAGTCATTACAGAGACCCCTGTCAAGGAGCTTTGTGCTTATGTTTTCTTCTAGGAGTTTTATGTCTTACATTTAAGTCTTTAATCAATTTCAAGTTCATTTTTGTGAGTGGTATAATGTATGGGTCCAGTTTCATTCTTTTACATGTGAATATCCAATTATCCCAGTACCATTAATCAAGGAGACTGTCTTTTCTCCACTGAGTATTCTTGGCTCCCTTGTCAAACATTAGTTGACTGTATATGCTTAAGTTTATTTCTGGACTCTCAATTCTGTTCCATTGGTCTAGTTGTCTGTTTTTATGCCAGTCCCATACTGTTCTGATGACTATAACTTAATAGTATAACTTGAAGTGTGATACCTCCTGCCTTGTTCTTCTTTCTCAGAATTTCTTTGGCTATTCCAGATCTTTTGTGGTTCCATATAAATTGTAGGAGTGTTTTTTCTACTCCTGTGAAAAATGCCTTTGGAATCTTGACAGAGATTTCATTGAATATATAGATGGCTTTTGCTAGTACTGACATTTTAACAATATTAATTCTTCTAATCCATGAATACAGGATATCTTTCCATTTTCATTTGTGTCTTCTTCAATTTCTTTCATCAATGTCTTGTAGTTTTCAGTATGCGATATTTCACCTCCTTACTTAAATTTATTCCTAATTATTTTTTGATGCTTTTGTAAATGGGATCAATTTCTGTATTTCTTTTTCAGAAATTTTTTTTTTTTGTATAGAAATGCTAACAATTTTTGTACGTTAACTTTGTATCTTACAATTTTGCTGAATCCAGTGATTAGATCTAATAGTTTTTTGGTTGAGCCTTTAGGACTTTCTATACATAAAATCATGTCATCTGCAGAGAAAATTTTAATTCTTCTTTTCCAGTTCCGATACCTTTTTATTTCTTTTCCTTGTCTGATTGTTCTAGCTAGGACTTCCAATACTATGTTGAACAAGAGTGGTGAGAGTGGGCACTTGTCTTTGTTCCTGATCTTAGAGGAAAAGCTTTCAACCTTTCACCATTGAGTATGATGTTAGCTGTGGGCATGTCACATCACCTCTATTATGTTGAGATATTTTCCTTCTATGCCTAATATGAATGGAATAACATTTTCAGAGAAATCTGACATGGCTTTAACAAAAAATGAGGGTGAAACAGTTTGAATAATTTCAAATGTAGTTACCTATCATAAAACTAATTTAATCATGTGTATCTTTATTTATTCAATACATATTTATTTAATACTTGCTATATGCCAAAGACCTAGCCTGAAATCCTGAATAAGATTAGTCAGCTATTGCTAACTATTGCTAATTTAATTAGTCAACTATTGGTGCAGTAATTCTGCATAAGAAAAATAAACTCGAAATCTCAGTTGCTTAAACAGCATTTATGTAATTTTCTTGATCATAGATCTGCACATCATTAAGGGTTCAACTGGGCTTGAATCCAGGTTGTATTGAGTTCTGGTTTACAACAAGTGTTTTCATTCTGAGACCAGGAGCTACTCATAGTATGAGCTTCCCACAGAGGACTGCAGGAGGGACGAGTGGAAACACACCATGCCTCTCAAGGACAATTCTAGAAACACTTATGTCTACCTACTTTCCCTTGGCCAAAGAAAAGCATATGGCCAAGTCCAACATCAGTGCAATGAGGAAATAAAATCTGCCTGCTCTAGTGGGAGGGGCTAAAAGGTTACATGGCAAAAGATATGGATATAAAATTTTTTATACAAGAAGCAACAAAAGAATTAAGAAAAAATAATCCAATCTACCATGAAGGCATGACTGAGTGCTCATGGAGCTCAGGTAAGAGGGAAAAAAATTTTAAACAAATAATTATTAAGTTCAGTGGGAATTCACTATGTAATTTTAATGGAATTAATATACTGAATATATTTTAGGATGATATTTGCTTGTGAGAACAAGGGGCAGGAAGGTAAGCAGGGAGACCAGTTAGAAGCCATACAGCTAATGATGATCTGGGCTATGGTGAAATCAGAGATTATGAAGAGCAGTGGACAGAGTTAAGGTAACCTTTAGTGGACTTGGTTAGTCATTATTAGATATTCCGGGTGGGGAAGAGGTATGTTTGAAGAACCTCACTTGAGTTTCTGGCTTGAATATCAAAGGAAATGGCGCTGAAATGGGGAAATATGAAAGGGAGAGTGTCATAGTCTTCATGGTGAATCTCTTCAATTCATTCCTTCATTCCTACAATTGATTAATCTAAGCCAGTAGTCCTAAACAAGGCATGCTCTTCTCTGACCCCTCGCCCCCCCACTGCCCCAGGTTGGGGGGTCTTAGAAAAATGTGAGGTTGGGGAAGTTTGGGCTTTTCCTACTGACTGAGAAGTGTTACTAGTGTTTTTCATTCAGCATTCCAGAATGGTAAACACCCTGAGATGCATGGGTCAGGCTCACAAAACAAAGATTTGAATTGTCCTGTCCTGCCTGAAGCACCAATACACCCTTTTGAGAAACCCAGGCCTAGGCCTGTTATGATAATCCCATTCCATGCACTAATAATTGGGTTAGGAATAGACCTGGGGCTCTGTCCCGACCAGCTTTATATGAGGAGAAATGTTCTAGAGACCTTCCATGAAAGGTTCCTTCTCCATAGGAGAGAGACAAAGGAAGAAACGGTCTTTTTTCCCTCTGAACACTGCTTGGATGTGATGCCTAGAACTTCTGCGGACATCTTATGAACAAGAGGGAGGCCAATCTGAGGGCAGAGCCAGTGAGGATGAAAGAACAAAACTGTGAAAGGAAACAGGACAGTGGCAACTTCTCTGAGCTGCTGAATCAAACAATCCCAGTTCCCCACCCTCAGTCATGATGTTAGATAATACATCTCCTTATAGCTTAAGTCAGCTTGAGCTGGATGTTTTTTTTTACTTGAGTAAGAAAGCATCCTAAATGACAGAGGAAGGAAACAGGTTTAGCAGTCAAAAAAAATTGAGTCCCATTTTGTGAGAGACTGGGATATGTGAGTCCAGACCTTTCAGTATGTGGGTTTGGAGTGTATAAGCAGGACTGGATCTACCCTTGAGATCAACACTGGAAGACTACATGTAATGAGTGTATGTATATATATATATATATATATATATATATGTATATATATATATAAAATGGAAAGTGCAGCAAACCAGACCTTCATAGTTTATACCATTAAAGATGGCAAACCTAAGATCACTGGGCATTTTGATGAATTATTCTGGCCTTTTCCTACCGTGTAGGCAAGATAATTACTTATCTCAAAGTCATGAAGCCATACACTTATTTATGTCTTCTGGTTGTTCCATGGATACTTGGTTGCTTCTCCCCAACTAAATCATAATCTGCTAAAATTATTTATTCCATATCCACCACAGCACCAAATAAAATGCAAGGCACTCAACAGGTACTAAACAAGTGTTCAATGAATTAAAATTGTTCAAAACATCTGTTGCATTTTTATAGTTGTTAGATAAAGAATAATTTTGTGGACTACATCATGTGCCTTTACCCAAAGGATACAAATTGGAGACCAACAGGTATGTAATTGTGTGGCTTAATGTTTCAAAAAGATTGAATTATGTAGTCACCAATATTTAAAAATTGGGAGATTTCACATTAAAATCTGGATGTTTGGCTTCAATTGATGATCTGACAACAGTGGTCCCATTTTCTTTCCTATCAATGAACTAGAGCTGAGAAAAGGGCACTGCCCACCATCTCCCATTTCCAATGGCCAACTTCACTCACATTTGAGTTAGTGCCCCTTACTTAATCTCTCTGGGATCAGAGCTTACTTCTGTACTATCAATGGGTTGAACCAAGTGACCTTTCTAACACTGTGTGCATCTAAAAGGCTGTTTTTACAATAATACAGTAAATTAGTGAAAATCAGATTGTTTTTCCCTTCCTGTCCATCTCTCCTGAGTATTTAGCCACAATACTGCCTGTCCCTAGTTTTAGCCTACATGTACTGCCTGATGAAAATAGAAGAGTCAGAATTGTTCTAGGCAGCCTCCATATGGTTTGGTTAAAGATAAAGCTACATTTTTCCCTGTTTACCACAAGAGAGCGCCTTCTATTAGTAAGGTGAAAATCTAATAAACCGGTAAAAGCCAGACAATGCTCTCTACTGAAATGACTCAACCGGCAAGAAGACAGACTCGTCCCTCCATCTTAATACTGAAAGAAAGAGAAATAGCTTTAAAATATATTTTTTTACCTGTGTGTTGATCCATTCAAAACAAAAATTTAATTACTTATAAGTCAAAATAAATGCAATAATATTTATTATTAGATTAATAATAGATAGCTCAACTGGATACTGTGAACTGTATTTATGACCCCCTATTTTCTTTTTCGATGAAGGAGTATTACCAATTTTCAATCCCATTGAGATACTCTAAGAACGCATTTTCCAGTTCTTGTGCCATCCTGCTGTTCTATTCACTCTGTCGCACTAACAGTCCTCCCTCATTTAATCCATTTGAAAGACACACAAAGAGGTGAGACGTCAGGATTTCAGCTTATTGTCCCTTCTCACCTAAGGTTTACTAAAATAAAATGAAGCCATAGTCAATAGGTATATTAAGCAGAACTGTAAATTTTTGTACAGGGGTACCTAGGGCTACCCTCTTCCTAACTCTGGAAACCATGTATCTGACAGCCTCTTCTGCAAAGCACTGTATTTAAAGGCTTTGTACTGACACCTAGTAGATGATACTAATATAAAAAAGCAAGATTTGGTGTTTCTAATTGCAGAGAAAATAGGAAGCCAACACTCCCGAGAGCAATGAGTTAGACAATGACCTTCAGGTCATTTATGTCAACCAAGGCAAAAAAATGTAGGGAAGGAGAAATGTAAATCAGTTGCTCAGATGGTCATGGAAACACTGTGACTGTTAAGGTTAGCCTATAATAAGGATGAAAAACGAGATCACCACTCCATTTGTCTTCAAAAATGTCTTTTGCTCTCTTGAACATATAATACCCTGATGCTTTTACTGCACAAATACAATGCACTCTTTTTTATCCTCACTCAACAATGTGCTTAAACAGAGTGTGCAGTTAGACAAGCAGCAATAAGTAGTAATAGAGAGAATGATCTTTTATTCATTCAAAATGTTAAAGAAAAGATGACTAAGTATTAAGATTATGTTGACTTGAAAATTTTTTTCAGCTATGAAAGAATGTATTTAAAATAGAGAGTGCATTTCAAAGTTTTCAAATGTTATTATACCAAGGAGCGATTATACAACACAAGTCTCAACTTCCATATACAAACAGATACCTTTTACTAAGATATTTGGAAAAGATGCTTTAGCTTCTACATTGTCTAAACACTGCAGCTAGTATGTGATGTGATTCATGAGCATAACATTATCCAGAATAAGCCTTCATTCACTATTCTGTATTCCACTTATGCCCTCCCTCGAAGAGACAATAGAATGTCCAATAAAGCTTGAATCAATAGAATAAGACAGATTAGCACTGGTGAAATGCCTGCTTGTCATTGTCTCTGACATAGATTTAATGCTTCAGAATGCTTACTTTATCTACATTTTGATAAATTCCTTTCACAGTCATATTTTCTACCATCTTGGGCCAGTTCTGCATGTTTTTTAAGCCTTAAGAATAGAATTTGAATCCCATTATTCCAAATTGATTATTTTAATCTTTTCTACGTGTATTGGAAGAATATAAGTACCTACTCTGAGTAAAAATAAAGTATAGATTACTGATGTAATCTAGAATATAGGAATGGAGTCCATTATTATAACTTTATCCTGGAGCAATGTAAGTGTTCAAATTAAAAATTTGTCCTATGAATTCTTTGGTTTAGAAATTTCTAAATGTGAAATTGAATGACTTAATGATATTAAATGTAGATAAGAGACAACAATTTTAAAATTCTTAGGGAGCAGGTTCAAAACCAGGGTTATATAATTATAAGAAGATAGAGAACAAACCCATAACTGTTAAGGTCTTCTGGATTAATAAATATATGATATGTCAAATACTTAAGAGCTTTCAACCTTATTTTAAAAATAAAATATGGTGGGGCTTCCCTGGTGGCGCAGTGGTTGAGAGTCCGCCTGCCGATGCAGGGGACACGGGTTCGTGCCCCGGTCCGGGAAGATCCCACATGCCACGGAGCGGCTGGGCCCGTGAGCCATGGTCGCTGAGCCTGTGCATCCGGAGCCTGTGCTCCGCAATGGGAGAGGCCACAACAGTGACAGGCCCGTGTACCGAAAAAAATAAATAAATAAAATATGGTGAAACATTTAAACTTATTCAGAGAATTCCCTGTGTTGGCTACTTAATACTTTTATCTCTTCACACATTCATTCATTCATTCAATGTTTATCGAACCCTTACTGAATGC
Organism: Lipotes vexillifer; assembly: GCF_000442215.2. Lineage (NCBI taxonomy): Eukaryota > Metazoa > Chordata > Mammalia > Artiodactyla > Lipotidae > Lipotes > Lipotes vexillifer. The sequence goes on from NW_006774067.1 coordinate 655,759, forward strand.
TAGGACCTGATAGAAGTTTAAAAAATACTAACTGAATGACATTTTCCATAATCATAAAGTGTATACACACACACACACACACACACACACACACACACACACACTGTTCTTATGTTCCTGTATCTGTTCATAAAAAATATAAAACATGTATTGATCTAATTAGCCAGCAGTGGAAGTAAGCAGAATAACAGTGTATGGCTTAGCACTTTCGCTACCTAGAGAGAAAGCTTTGGAGCTGCTATCTCCCTGGGGGAGACGCTGTCACATAAGCCTTTCTGGGAGGGATTAAGAAAGCCAGAGCAGCTGGGACCCATTTTCAAATATAAAACTGGCAAGAAAGGCTTTATGTGAATTACTAAAATGCTAAGTTCAAATAAGCTGGAAGAGCCTAAGAAGGGGCTGTGTTGGCGTTAAAACCAAAGAAAATTGATTAGATCACAAAATAGGCAGGTTTAACTTCTGATTCTGTAAGCCTAAGAAAATGAAAAACAATGATCTGCACCCTTATTTATCAGTCTTCTTGCATAGTATAGTCAGAAGATGATAAGAATTGAAGGTTATATAAGAAATGCAACAGGCTGAACTAAAATAATCAATACTACGATTTGGGTTAAAATCTTTCACTTTCCAAAATTTTAGATAACTTTTGGTATATCCCATTTTTGAAATTTAAAAGATGAGGAGCTTTTTGCTAACACAAGGTAGCATTTGCCACTTTCTATTCCTTTGTCATCTCCTCCGGGGAGTAGCCCTTCACTGGTTAAGTGGTACTTTTTCTTGAGCATCTTTATACACAAGAAGAGTTTAATGTCAACTTAAAATAGGTTTTTATGTTATATTCTTAGCTATTAAAGTATTTTGGCCCTTTGTTTCAATTTGAATTATAGTTAAGTGAGATGTAAAAGTCCTAGTTTAGAGTGGGGTCAAATTAAAGTGAAAATAATGAGACAATCCTATTATATTTCCTGTCTCTCTATAATCAAGTGACGATAGTGATGATTATTAGGTTTCTAGATATTTGGAAACGCAGCACCTATGAAACAGCACTTTGATGTTTCTGAAGGGTCAATTTCCTAAAACAAATATAGAAACCCAGCAGATATCACAAGCACTTTCCACCATCACATTGCAGAAGTGTATCAAATTAGTAAAAATAAAGAGAAACAGTACACTACTTAATAGTTGATAGCCAGAAATGTTTGTTCATGAACGCTTTGCTGATTTTTGTTATACACAGCCTCTTACTGAGCATGGCTTGAGATTCCACATGGTTTGAATCACCATAGAACTACAGGTACCATTTAAATGTCACAACTTCAGGTTCTGAATAAAAAGCCATTTCTAAATTACACACTTTTCAGTTACTTAGAGAAATTATCATTCCAATGTTTTTTGATGGTAGTAACATGTAATTCTCATATTCTCTAATTTTTTCTTCTGCTAAGAAACCAAAGAAACATTCCCAATCGTGAAGGAAGTGGAATTATTGGTGTTGGGAGGGGGGGTTCTAGAAAACCTACTCTTTCATCCTTTCCCCTGTGGGTTCTGATGAACTAGAAAAACAATTAAGGGAGACTAAATGAGGATTAAAAAAAAAACTACTGAATGGATTTAGCACTCTCTGGTATTGGCTAAATTAGAGTACTAGTAAAGCTCCCTAATACTTGTCCCACTC
>NW_006774067.1:658545-660815 GCF_000442215.2 Lipotes vexillifer
AGTCTATCTTGAAAGGTTGAAAATACTGAGCTCTCTTAGCCAAACACCCATGTGGAGCATCATGGACTATAATATCCCCTGTGGCAAGTCAGAGACAGGGATGCATGGTGACTTCACCCACTGGTTACCATGAGCCAACGAATGACTTCCTGACCCCATCTCACCAATCAATATGTCATATAGAAAGAAATCAGTGAGTGACATAGAGAAAATCAGAACATTTTCCCTTCAATACTGCCCTCCTTTCAGGGTTTAGGGTGCAGGCTTCTCAAGAAAATCAAAGAAAAGATGACTAAGTATTCCCCCCAAAGCTAATTTTGTGAAAATTTATCATAATGCTTTCATGTTACTTGTGTTCTTAAAAAAAAAAAGAAATTCTATTGTTTTGCCACAGTACTTTCCAAAATTAATAGATTACACAAGATCATTTGACCATGTTCCCTCTTCCACAGTGAAAGTCACTAACAATTATAATGATAGCATGAGCCATCTGTTCTATTGACTTGATAGAAAGTCATCATAGGATGTGCAAATTTTATCATGTATATCACTTCAGGTGTGCATCTGAGTATTTGTCTGGTGAGAACCCTTGTTTGTTTAATGGCAGCTGAGATGATCCTGAGGAATACTGGCCTACATAGAAACACTGGAGGAAGCTTTCTTCCAAGGTTCCTTCGCGCATGGATTCACCCGCCACATGCCAGTCAGTGTTCAAAGCACTGGAGCAACAGGCAAGGCCCTGTTCTCACAGCCTTTAATTCTGGAAGGTGGTTATAGTCAATAAGCAAAAGAAATACATAAGCAAGATAAGTTTATGTAGTGATGAGTATAGTGCAAAACACTAAATCCACTTGATGTAATAGTGGAAATCAACTGGAGACAGGATAAGGGGAGGAATTTGGAGTAAGTAACCAAGAAAGGCTCTCTAAGGAGAAACCATTTGGGCTGAGAACTAAATTGAAAGGAGCCAGCCAGACCCAAAAGGGAGCACATTAAAGGTCCTAAGACACCAAGGTCTAGAAATGAGAAGCTACAGTTTCAAAGACCAGCCTATTTTATTCCAAGAAAATTGCTCTATAAGATGTTACCATACAGTCAAACAGCTTACTGCTTTGTAAATAACACGTGGTAAACCCATGGGAAATGGCAGACAACTAATGATGAATCCTGTGGTGCTGATCTGTGATGAGGGATGAATGAGTGAACACATACCCACTGCCTACTAAATACCAGACTCTGATAAATGGTTGTTTTATACTCTGTTCCCTGTGAACAAATACATCCATCGTTCATTCAGCAAATTTGTATTGAGTCCTCTGTGTGCCAGGCACTGTACATGGCATTTGATTCAATTGTGAACCTGACACAGTACTCCCAACAGGGCACTTGCGCTCGACTGAGGGAAGCTGGCAATTAAACAAGCAATTGTGATATAGCTTGATCAGTGCCATCAAATGAGTAAAACAGGTACTACAGGTGCACAGAGAGTTGCTCTTAGGCTACTTGGGGAAGAGGGTCAAGAAAGTCTTCTTAGATGAAGTGACACTTAAACAAGGTTTTACAGATGTCCTGGATATAGCCCGGCCGGGCGCCTAGAGAACAAAAGAGGTTAGGGAATTATAAGTTCTTCTCCAGGTCTGGAGCCATAGAAGGTAAGAAAAATTGTTAAGAGGTAAGACTGTAGGATCAGCAGTGGCAGATCAAACAGAGCCCTATATGCTGAGCTAAGGCTTTATGTGGAGGCAAGAGGGAACCACTAAAGAGCTTTAAGCAGGGGATTGACACGACAGACTTGTGAGTTTAAAAACAAAAATCTCTCTAGCTTCAATGTGGAGATTCCAAGCTGGGGAGGAAGAAAAGCAGGTTGAACACAAAGTGAACATAACCCATTCAAGTAGTATGCTATGAAAACTTGAAAGCCTCCATTGAGCTGGATTTCTGCTTAAATCTCACAGTGCATTGCTTTAAATGAGCTTAATCCCTACTTATAAACTTCGCTCACATTTTTAATACTCAGGTGGTGAATTTAATCACTTGAGGTTGTGCTGTATTATCAACTTCACGTATTTTGAAATGTGCATTTTTCACTGAGTCAGCACGGCCATATAGTTTAGCTCAGGAAAACGTGTCAGTCCTTATGCCCCTCAAAAGTTCCATTAATACACATGGCATCAGATTTTTCTAGGTGATGTAAAATTAAATCATGACTCTTTGCAATGTATTCTTTTTTTTTTTTTTTTTTTTTTTTTTTTTTTTTTTTTTTTTTTTTT
>NW_006774067.1:661036-664718 GCF_000442215.2 Lipotes vexillifer
TCGGCAGGCGTACTCTCAACCACTGCGCCACCAGGGAAGCCCTTTGCAATGTATTCGAATCAGCAACTCCATTAATTGTTTTCAAACGGTAATCAACTTGGCTCCAAATGAACAGTTTCATATTCAGCTTGCTCCATGAATTCTATGAATGCATTTACCATTACAAGTTATAATTATATTACTTTCAGAAGTCATTTACAGCAATTGAACAAACTAAGAAAAATGCTAAAAATCTCATGTGACAGTGCAATTAAACAATATAAACTGCAAGACTCTACTTCATATTACAAAATTTAGTTATGATGTATTTTCTGAGAAACGATATTTCTGGAACAAATACAGACATTGGTCAGGTTAAGACTTTATGACTTTAAATTACGGAGCACCAAGCAAAATGATCAGATAACACACTATATTTTGTTATATGCTAAATCAAATACACCTCGAACAGAAAGAAATCTTCTCTTCTAATAGGGAGGCAGGTAGAAATGTCTACAGCAGAAAGACTGCTTGGGAAAAGCTAATTATAATTTTACAGCACCTGCTATGTGCCAGGCACTGCACTACGGACTTTATGTATTTTGACCTATGTCATCTATTTCATCTGAATAGACAGAAGAACACATCTTCCTCAAATCAGAATCCTTCAATTTCAGGTAGTTAGGTAGTTTATAAAAGAGACCACAACATTATTTGAATTATCCACTGCTACATAACACACCACCCCCAAACTTCAGGAGCTTAAAAGAGCAACCACCATTCATTATTTTTCATGATTCTGTGTGCTGACCAGGCAGTTCCGCCGCTGTGGGGATGGCTGGAGCACTGGGTCAGCTGGAAGGTCTACAGTGGCCTTGCTCACATGACAGCGAGTTGCTGCTGGCTGCTTGCTGGGAGCTCAGATAGGAGTGTTGGCCAGAGGCCTTGATTCTTCTCTATGGAGGCCTCTCTACATGTTTGCTTAGACTTCCTCACAGTATAGAAATTGTGTTTCAGGAAAGGGAATTCAAAGAGCGAGCATTCCAAGAATAGAAACCCACCATGCAACACTTTGGGGGTAGGTAGTATAATGCCCTCTACAAAGATACCCATGCTCTAATCCTCAAAATCTATGAATACGTTATCTTACATGGCAAAAGAGACTGTGCAGATGTGATTAAGTTAAGGTGAGATGGAAGATTAGCCTGGGTTATCCATATGGTCCTAATGTAATCACAAGAGTCCTTATAAGAAGGAGGCAAGAGTAAGGGAAATTTAATAATGTTAATACTGATGGCTTTGAAAATGGAAGAAGGGGCCACAAGCCAAGGAATGCAGGGAGCCTCTAGTACTGGACAAGGCAAGGAAATCGATTCTCCCCTAGAGCCTCCAGAAGGAATGTGGTCCTGCTGACACCTTGATTTTTGGCCCAGTGAGACTTCTGACCTACAAAATTATAAGACAGTAAGTCTGTTTTAAGCCAGTAAATTTGTGTAATTTGTTAAAAAATCGATAGGAAACAAATACATTTGTCAAGCCTCTGTTATTATTCCCTTTGTTAATATCCCATGGCTAAAGCCCAGAGTCACTGGACTCAATTCATGGAGGCATGATGCATTGTAACAGTCCACTACGAAGTAACAATCCAACACAAGTACCATTGTCTTCCAAATATTTTCTTTATTTTTTTCCTCTTGCTTTACTGTTTTAAATTTTAAACACAGATAAAACTCCAAGTCATCACATTAAATGACACAGTCGAAGTCACTCAATCACTATGCTTTCATTGTTTATTTTGAATCCTCTATTTAAAGGCAAGAATATGTCATACAACAGGGACTGCAGATATAATAGCGTCCTAAGTGAACTCATATGATTCTTTCTTTTTTTTTTTTAACTGGTATGATTCTGAATCCTCATGAACTTGTTCTTGAAATGAATGTGTGTAGATGGGTCCACAGATGCCTGAGACCAACTGTACAACTGGGAGTCAGTGTCCCATTCTGCAAGTCAATGTCCATGTAGGATACAAAATTTACTAAGTGATAATTAACAAAAGGTGCTAATTTCCAAATATTTTCTGATTTATTTAGTTTTCTGTTGCTACTGTAACAAAGTACCACAGACTTGGTGGCTTTGCGGCAACACAACTTTATTATCTCAGTTTCTGTAGGGCATAAGTCTCACATGGGGTTTGCCAAGCTAAAATCAAGGTGTTGGCAGGGCTGCACTCCTTACCTAGAGATCTGGAGAAGAATCCAGTTCCGAGCTCATTCTTGTTGTTGGCCAGGTTCAGTTCCTTGGGGTTGTCAGACTAAGGTCCCCATTTCCCTACAGGCTGTCAACCAGGGGTGGTCCTTAGCTCTTCAGTCCTCACATGTGACCCCTTAGATCTCAGAATGACTGACAGTGCATAGAATCCTTTTCACACTTGGCATTCTCTGGCTTTTCCTTCTGCTGCACCTTCCTCTAGCTGGAGAAAGTTCTCTGCTTTTAAGGGATCATGTGATTAGACTGGGTCCACCCATGATCATCTCCCTCTCCTAATATCTATAACCTGAATTACCTCTGCAAAGCTCTTTTTGCCATGTAACATAACATATTCACAGGTTCCAGAGATTAGGGCACAGACGTCTTCAGCGTCATTATTCTGCCTACCACAGTTCTCAACAACCAGAATCTTCACGGCAAAGTTAGCAATTCAGCACTGATCTAGTCTGATCTAGGAATAAGCCCTCAAAGGCACAATTAGCACAGACAAACTCATCATTCTGTTCGCTGTCTCCGACAGTATCTCCAGGAGACAATTTATGTGAGATGTTACTCCTCCAAAATTAGTCACAGTTGGGTATTTCATAACCAGCTCTGCTCCATCGTTAAAGGCCAAGGCTTCTCAGAAGAGCGACAATCCTATCTTTTGCAGTAACCTCATAAACTGCCCTCCATGACAAATCAAAAACCAACTGATTAAAAATGATCTCATGACATCATATGGTGGACTATGTACTGATGGTTGCATCTTCACACCCCTCTTTACTCTCCAAGGATTTTGGACCTTTTGTTCAGTATTCTGAATCTACTAATGGCTTCTTTATTGATAAAAGCAATGTAATTAGAGCATCTGGGGTGAATGTGGTTATCCTATGTTATAAACATCAGAAATACCTCTTATAGATACATAGATACATAGAATGTCTCTTACATACAAAGAGGGATCAGTAGGTTGAGGCAATAACTACACTTTCAGAAATCCAAACACCTACTGATTCATCTCAAAATATTAATTTTTTAAATACTGTATTGGATATTTAAGGACAATCTTGAAAGACAAAGCCATAAGAATTAAGCTAAGGAATGCTGAGATAGCCCAAGTTAGTGAGGAGAGTTTTAGCCTAACATTTTTATTAATTGTTATTCAACTAGAAGAGAAATATATGACTGAGATGGTGGAAGGAAAGGACACTTTACACTCACTTCTTATCCATGATGCAAAGTTAAATTCTGTTCCTCCAGGGAAAATTTCAGGGCGCTGTCCCTGCCACCACCAGTGATAGAGACGGCTTGGGAAACATTAGAACCACCTAGGAAGAAGTAAGTTTAGAAGTTTTTAGTCTAACTTTATACAGTGAGGTGGGAGGGAGCCTCCTTCTGGTCAACTAAATAGAAGAGAACTTTGTTTTGCTCAGAAAGTTCTTCTTTCCCT
>NW_006774067.1:664728-684425 GCF_000442215.2 Lipotes vexillifer
AGCTGAAATTGCAACCAGCTTCTCTTATTGAAAAAGTTTCTGCAGTATTAATACACGAAAAGCAAAGAAAATGATCACTCTGCACTACCTCAGCAGAAATGTGCCCAAACATACATGCACTTCAAAGTAAAGGAAGTTCTGCACTATTTCAGTTAGTAGATAATCATTTTACACAACAGTCAAATTCCAAAGAAAACACAGCCTACACATATGTTCTCAAATTATGAGTAGATTTAGGACAAATCTTATAAGCTAAATAACTTGAAAGTGAATTTTTTTTCCCCCACTAGCTAGCTATTTTACATTTGGTAGTGTATATATGTCCATGCCACTCTCTCACTTCGTCCCAGCTTACCCTTCCCCCTCCCAGTGTCCTCAAGTCCATTCTCTATGTCTGCATCTTTATTCCTGTCCTGCCCTTAGGCTCTTCGGAACCTTTTTTTTTTTTTTTTTTGAGATTCCATATATAGGTGTTAGCACATGGTATTTGTTTTTCTCTTTCTGACTTGAAAGTGAATTTTTTAAATGACCTTTTCCTTTATTAAAATATTCATTAATTTAATGTAGCCCAGATGTAGACTTCTAATGTATTTTTTTAAAATATGGACTGCTTCACAAATCTGCATGTCATCCCTGCACAAGGGCCATGCTAATCTTTAGTGTAAAATATATTCCAATCTCAGTATATGTGCTGCCAAAGTGAGCACTAGACTTCTAATATTTATTATAATAAATGTACTGTAGGAGCATAAATCCCGGTCCACATATTTTAATTTACAAATATATCCATTTGATTGATGGAGTCATTTTTCTGTCCAATCACATTAAATTACATCCACAGCCAAATCTCTGAAGTAAATTATGAACTCATTCAGGAAACAGCCTGCCAAGAGAGTATTTAGCACACAGTAGGCAGTCGAAAAATACTGAAAATAATAAACATATATTCTATCAAGGTGTACATAGTATAGATTTTCAACCACATGTAAACTCTCCAATTGAAATGTTAACAGTCATTAGTCCCTCATCCAACACACCTGAGAGTTGCTTCCCCTTCCATTAATTGAAATGCATGCTGGAGACAGACATTAACTAATAATAATCTAGCTTACTATGAAAGTAAAGCAATGCTACCATCAATGTACTCTGAGACCATATAACAATGATTTTAGAGTCACTACATTCCTTGTTCCCTCAGTTAATGTTGATATTGAATTGCCTGTCGTAATGTAGAAATAATCACTTGTCAAGAATAATCAGGGAGGGTGAGGTTCAGATGAGTCCTTTCCCATAATCTGGGAAGGCTTCCTAAATTCTCATTCACGGATATTGAATGGTGGGGTGAGTGTCCCTTACTAGATACTGTGCTAGGCATTGGGTATACAGAAGTGAAGAGATGCGGTGCCTGCCCTCAAGAAGCTTATAATCTAGTAGACAGAAGTTTAAGCTCATACGTGCAACAAAGTATTATACAAAGTGCTGAGGGAGAAAGAATGAAAACACAAATGAGGAAGTTTTCGGTTCAGAGTTAGGTCTATGGGAGAAAACCTGGAAAAAGTGCTCCCATCATACCTGAGCACATTAGTTCCCTGCTGTAAAAGGCAACTGAATGTCTCCACCTTCCTGTGAGAGCTGTAGGAAATGTTAAAGAAAATTAAATGCAGGAAAACAAGGCCTGAGACAACTTGAGAAGGACTCAAGATCAAAGCATGGTTTGCCATAGGACATATATAGGACAACAGGCATAAATTTTCAAAAGCCAAAAGTAAATAGAAGAATCTAAGTTCCTACGGGGTGCTGCACGTGGGCACCGCTATGCACACGTGATATCCTGCCTTATACTGTAGATATATTTTCACTTTGGTTTTCATTCACCAGCCTTGGAAATAATCAAAGGATGGGGGGCTGACTCACCAGGGCCAAAGCCCCCCCCCCATTTTCCCCAGCCAGTATTCTAAAAAGATTTGCATGTCCTATAGAAACAGGATTCCTGGACGTATGTTTCAAAGTCCCAAATTATCTGAGTTCAAGGGCCCAGTGAGCTCCCTGTCCCACTCCCACCTCCCAGAAGGCTACCCCCAGCCAGCTCTGACCACTAGCACGTGGACATGTCATCCCCAGCAAGTATTATGTCTCACACTTCTTGCTTAGTATCCTCCTTAGCTCCTGCCACAGTGTCCTGCAAGTAGCTCATTAGATGATTGATAATAATGATGATAACAAACACAGAAATTCTCCAAAGATTACCAGAATGGTGAAGTCACAAGATTTTTCCATGTGTTAGAAGTACTGTGAAAAGTGTGGTTGGTGGACAAGATAGTCTATTAAATACGTTCTATTTATTTTCTATTCCCATTCTCTCTTCCCGACAGTATCGCAGATGATAGCGGGTAGGCTGACATATGTGTTCTTTATTTACGCTGTCCATGAAGAAACACGGAGGCTCCTGTTGGTACCAAATAAGGCATTTTATCTGCTTAACATAAGTGACCATGTGGAGCAGGTTCTACCTGAGGCCTGCCTGAGTGAAGTCCAAGTCATCGTGAGACCTTATGTCCAACTTATCTAGGGTTCTGATTTACCAAGGAATGTCTCAAGGAGCTGCCACAGATGCCAGACCTGTTAGTAGAACAAGACACAAGAGCCCTAACCTGTGTCCAATAAGCAGAGGGAAGTCTTTGATCTCCCTGGGCAGCCACACTTCTGTTGCTCACATCCCCTTCTGAACCCATAAAGCTCCTATTTGTTGCAAGAGCATTTATTTGGAAAATTAAGGGACAAAGGGCTTGTTTGCTTTAATAAGCTAAGAACAAGCTCACTAACTGATGGGAAGTTTTATTTGACTCCTGGGTCAGTGGTTTAATTTTACATATGTTCTCATAAATGTAACCACAGTGTTTTGTGCAAGGATCATCTTGTAAACTAAATGTGCTGGCAGAGGAAAATCCATTTGTGGCACCCAAGACATTAGGGGAATTGGCAGCCATGGAAAACACCTGAAAAGCTTTCCTCCCCAGCCTCACAGATATCCACCAGAAAAGGAATGCTCTTGCTCCAACACTCTCCTTGCAAGTGGTGAGCTCTTCTGCCAAGTGACAACCTCCTGGGTAAATTTTAATATCAGCAAGGAGAAGCTGGAAGTAACACCAGCACTTATCTCAGTGCTGTTGTTTTGAAGAAAAATATTATATGACTTAGTAATCAGTCTCTCATGTCTCTAACACATTCCTAAACAATGGCAAATGAAGGTAAAACAAATTAAATGGAGAAATTCTCGGGTGTGTGCCTGTGCATGTGTGTGCACGCACATGAGCACATGCGTGGGTTCACATGCTTTGTTTTCAAGTAGCCAAGACTTACATATTAAAATATACTTACGGGGGACTTCCCTGGTGGCACAGTGGTTAAGAATCCGCCTGCCAATGCAGGGGACACGGGTTCGAGCCCTGGTTCGGGAAGATCCCACATGCCGCAGAGCAACTAAGCCCGTGTGCCACAACTACTGAGCCTGCGCTCTAGAGCCCGCGTGCCACAACTGCTGAGCCCGCGTGCCTAGAGCCCGTGCTCCACAACAAGAGAAGCCACTGCAATGAGAAGCCCACGCACTGCAACGAAGAGTAGCCCCCACTCGCCACAACTAGAGAAAGCACAGCAATGAAGACTCAACACAGCCCAATAAATAAATTAATTATTTTTTAAAAAAATAATAAAATATACTTATGAGAACTTTAGAGCCTTGTATGTTTGCCTCAATCTTACCAGGGACAGAAAATCCAACAGTGCAGACAATCCCCATCTGAAGCTGCTGCTATTAAATGTTGGTGGTGTCATGAAATTGACTCAAGACAGTCTCTTCATTTTTTGTAAGCAATCCTGACACTGGGGTTCCCTAATGTGGTGGTCAAAGGGTTACGATAAGACTCAATGGCTGAAGCTACCAATCGTGATTAGGACCTACCAGATGACATTGTAATAGGTATATTATCTTTAACCCCTTTCCCATACTGCTGAAATCTTACAGGACATAAATTGTTATCCCTGTTTTACAGATCAGGAAATTGAACCTCAGAAAACTTAAAAAGTGGAAAAAAATGATACATGAACTTAAATTAGTCTGACTCCATGGTCAAGCTTTTCCTACATACACATAGCCACTGACTTTATATACCTCTAGGACTACAGCCAGCCACCCAACCTTATTTCCAAGAAACCTGCTTTTCCAGGTGGTTAAAACTCTTGAGAGACACGTGCTATACTTATACTTCCCAGCTAGAAGTAGACGTAGTCATTTACCCAGTCTGCTGAGCTAGGACAAGAGGGCATCCCTCCTCCCACCTGAGATATCAAGGTTTACGGAACATCAGCCACTCCTACAAAAAATCTGAGGTTTATCACGTAGTCAATCATTCATTCAATAAATATTTACTGAGGGACTGCTCCATGCCAGGCACTGTATAATGTGCTGGACTTAATGAGCACAAGATAGCGCCCACCCTCAATACACTCACAGTATTAGGGAGACAGACTAGCAAAAGAGCGATTGCTATGCAAAGCGATAAAAGCTACTACTGGAACAAGCAAGAGATTATTGGACACAGGGCAAGGACAACCACTTGTCATGGAGTGTTTAGAACAATTTCCAGAAGAAAAATAGCATCCAGGCAGAGTCCTAAAGAACAAATTATGGTAAGCCTGGCCACTGAAGGGAGGTGGTTACGAGTTTTCCAGGCAGAAAGGATAGGATGTACATGGACCTAAAAGTGAGAGAGAGCCTGCATGTCCCCAGACCTGCAAGCTCTCCCATGTTACGTGAGCAGGCAAAGGGGAGAAAATAATGACACTGGACAAGTAAAAACAGGACAGATTGTGAAGGTTCTGGTGAGAAATGTTAGGACTTCATCCGGGAGGGGACAGTTTCCCTAAACAGACAGTTATAATTTAGATCCCTTAGCCATCCAAGTAGAGTCTCAGGGAGCTAAGGACATTGCTCATCTGACCCATCTTGGGAACAAAACACTACACTTGTAAGGTTTGTCCCCATGTGCTCCTCACTCAGCCCTAAAGAGTGATTGTGGTGTTTTTCCCTCATGCAGTGATGTGATTTTCTAGCAGTCTCATGAATATTCATGACAGAACTAAGGGGACCAAAGCAGGAGAAGGCTGGCTGCTGCCAAAGCGGTTGTCATTCATTCACTGGTCCATTCACTTGTTTGGTCATTCATTTAATCCAGGCCATACAACAATAATGATTTAAATCAGGGGTTGGCAGTCTGCACCTGTTAAGTCAAATGTGACCTACCACCCGTTTTTGTAAATAAAGCTTTATTGGAACATAGCTATATGTGTTCATTTATGTATTGCCTGTGACTGCTTTCATACTACAAGAGCAGAGGTGAGTTGTTGTAACAGACCAAGGGTATATACACTTGGGAGTCAATCACATATGACATCTTCAAAGCCACAGCACTAGATGGAATCCCTGGGGGGAAAAAAGTATGTGGAAAGTAGAGAAGGGTCAGACACCAAATTCAGTTGAGGTTTGTGGGCATAAATTTAAAGTTAGACCAGTAATCACTGTTGCATTTTTTCCAGCTATGTTCAGTTGTGCTGATGCCGTAGTGAAATAGGAAGAAAGCTGAATTTACTGAGGGTTGGAATTTTGCCAGGCAAAAACAGAAGGAGTGGGGCAAGGGAGCTGAATGTGTGTACATGGAAACTATTTAACAACAGACTGAGAAATCTTAACCAGGTAAAGATGGATATTCGCCAGTGAGATGGTAGGAAGGTCAATGGACTGGGGTTCCTAATGGTGTCCAAGAATTACTGGAGCAGAATCATTCTCTACTTACTCACTTACCCTAGAGTAAGTGAAATGGAGAAGTAAGAAGAGGTGGTCAAACAATAGACAGAAATAGTGAGGTGAGAAATTTAGTAAACTAATGACTAAAATCCTTAATGCATGGGGCAAGTGATGGAGAATAAAGTAGATCACTGTAAAAAAAAAGCGGGGGGGGGAGGTTGGGGGGCAAAGCGATACAGCCTAATTCCATGTGCTTCAAAGGACTAGAGAGAAAGTGAAATTAAGGGTATAAAAGCAGTCTTGAGGGAAAAGGTAGGCACCTACCCTAAATAACCTCAGTCACAGATAAGCAACTAAGAGAGAAATGCTTACACAGTAGAGGCTAAATGTAAATAATGTAAAGAGAGTACCTTATTAGGATAATACTAGCTGCCGTAAGAAATAGATAAAACCCCAAAGCTCAGTGGCTTAATAGAAGTTTATTTCTTACTCAATAAATTCAATAGAAGTTTATCTCTTAGAAGAGGAAGGGCTCTTTTCCATGTAAGTATTCAAAGACTCAAGTTGAGGGAGGCTTTCCCATCTGCAATATGTGGTTTCTAAAGCTGCCAGGGGTGTTGACATGAAGAGGGTGAGAGAGGAGGAGAAAAGCATTGCATTGTGGGCCAGGCCTGGAAGTGGCCAGTATCAGTTTCTCCCATTTAGTAATTTGGCTGGGAATGGGGTCTGTATTTTGTGCCCAAAAATAAAGGGAAATAAATTTGATTCCTTGCAATGGAAGTCTACGGAACAGTGTAACCAGCATGCTTTGGTGGAACTTTATCAGAAAAAAGAAATCACAGTATAATAAAAAATATCATGGACTCAGAAGAATTTCATTTAAAAACCTATCTTTGTCAAACATATGACCTTAAACAGGTCATGTAAGCTTATTAATCCTTATTTATAAAATTGGGATAAATAACAGTTCCCCTTCCTTAAAAGGTACATGAAAATATCAAAATGAGATATGCATTAAAAACATTAAAAAGTCTTATAAACGCTGAAGCACTGCACAAATGTCAGCTAATATTATTATTATTACTACTGAAGACATGACTGATATCTGCCCCATTCTTGTTACTTTAAATTAACTATATACTGCTATGCAAACTGGCATTATGATTCTGTAGAAAGCTGCTTCAAATACATACATTTCCTGTCCAAAATTTTTGCACACATGCATATTTCAATACCACCTAAGTCCCAGCTCCTGGCAACCCCAACTTCCCAGGTCCCCATTTTGGTGCCATACTTAGCTCTCATTTTCTGCCTATCTCATAATATTGAGACCCAGCTTGCGGGTTTCCATCTTGTTTCTGCCCTCTGACACATCTATAGGACACAGATTTGTGTGTGACAATGCCTGTGTCTTTACAGCGAGTGACCCTTACATTTCTGTTCCCTGCCTTTGTGCTTTTGAAGGACCTTTGCATGTAGTTGTGCAAGCTGTATACTGCACATCCCTAGAGGCCATATAGTTGACTGAGTTATTATTACAACATTCTAGCAGGTGGCAGCAAAGCATTTTGCTCTATCAAGACAATATTCTGTCAGAGAGAAATTATGTGTCTTGAGGAAGAGCTACTTTTCCTAATCCACACTAAGGTGGCACATGGACTTGCGGTGGTTCCTGCGCAAATGTGAAGGAGAGTCACGTGTCCTGTCCAGAAAGATTAAGCACAAAACTCAAGAAGAGACTGTACCTTAAAAGAACCAGAACTATGTCAGAGCCTTGTCTCTTGCAAACCATAGATAAAAAATATTTACCATTTCCCAATGACATGGAATTGTTGATTAAAAGAATAGTACAACAGTAAAACACATGTTGAAATTTGTTATACATGTGCCTGTGTTCATTATCGTATAAACCCATGCATAAATTTCCCATTGTAATGCTCTGGTTCTTCAAAGAAAAAAAAAAAAACTTTCTTTCAATGCCAAATCAAAATACTCCATTCCATCACAGTTCAAGTGAAAACAAACGAACCCAGTGTCCAGGCTTTTAGGCCCTAGGCAGGTACTTCTTTGTCTTCTGGACCACAATATACACTGAAAGGTCATATAACTGATGCCCAAAGATCCCTCCTGAGTTGGGAACTGCAGCTAAAGTCACATACATATTGACAATCACAGTAAACAGCAATCAAAATATCCATAACTTAAGAGGAAATTGCCCCAAGGAAAACAAATTAGAAAGATGATGACTTGGCTTCTATCTCAGTACATGTTAGAAAACACATGCTTCAAGATGGCGGAAGAGTAAGACATGGAGATCACCTACCTCCCCACAAATACATCAGAAATACATCTACATGTGGAACAACTCCTACAGAACACCTACTGAACGCCGGCAGAAGACAGACCTCGCAAATGACAAGAAACTCCCCACGTACCTGGGTAGGGCAAAAGAAAAAAGAAGAAACAGACAAAAGAATAGGGATGAGACCTGCACCAGTGGGAGAGAGGTGTGAAGGAGGAAAGGTTTCCACACACTAGGAAGCCCCTTCATGGGCGGAGACAGTGGGTGGCAGAGGTGGGGAGCTTCAGAGCCACAGAGGAGAGCGCAGCAACAGGGGTGCAGAGGGCAAAGCGGAGAGATTCCTGCGCAGAGGATTGGTGCGGACCAGCACTCACCAGCCCAAGAGGCTTGTCTGCTCACCCACTGAGACAGGTGGGGGCTGGGAGCTAAGGCTCCAGCTTTGGAGTTCAGATCCCAGGGAGAGGACTGGGGTTGGCTATGTGAACACAGCCTGAAGGGGGCTAGTGCACCACAGCTAGCCGGGAGGGAGTCCAGGAAAAAGTCTGGAACTGCCTAAGAGTCAAGAGACCATTGTTTCTGGGTGCGCCAGGAGGGGGGATTAAGAGCACTGCCTAAACGAGCTTCACAGACGGGCGCAAGCCGCGGTTATCAGTGCGGACCCCAGAGACGGGCATGATATGCTAAGGCTGCTGCTGCAACCACCAAGAAGCCTGTGTGCAAGCATAGGTCACTATCCACAACTCCCCGCCCGGAAGCCTGTGCAGCCCGCCACTGCTGGGGTCCCAGGATCCAGGGACAACTTCCCCAGGAGAACACACGGCGCGCCTAAGGATGCTGCAACGTCACGCTGGCCTCTGCCGCCACAGGCTCCCCCGCATTCCGTACCCCTCCCTCCCCCTGGCCTGAGTGAGCCAGAGCCCCTGAATCAGCTGCTGCTTTAACTCCGTCCTGTCTGGGAAGCGGGAGGGGAACAGACGCCCTCAGGCGACCTACATGCAGAGGCGGGTCCAAATCCAAAAGCTAAACCACAGCCCTGTGCAAACAAAGAAGAGAAAGGGAAATCTCTCCCACCAGCCTCAGGAGCAGTGGATTAAATCTCCACAATCAACTTGATATACCCTGCATCTATGGAATACCTCAGTAGACAACAAATCATACCAAATTGAGGAAGTAGACGTTGGGAGCACCAATATATATTTTTTTCCCTTTTTCTCTTTTTGTGAGTGTGTATGTGTATGTGTCTGTCTGTGATTTTGTCTATATAGCTTTCCTTTTACCATTTGTCCTAGGGTTCTGTCTGTCCATTTTTTTTGTTTGTGTTTTTGGAGTTTTTTTAGTATAGTTTTTAGCACTTGTTATTGGTGGATTTGTTTTTTGGTTTCGTTGCTCTTTTCTTTCTTTCTTTTTTTTTATTACTTAAAATTTTTTTTAATAACTATTTAATTTTTATGTTAATAACTTTATTTTATTTTACTTTACATTCTTCTTTCTTTCTTTCTTTCTTTCTTTCTTTCTTTCTTTCTTTCTTTTCTCCCTTTTATTCTGAGCCGTGTGGATGACAGGCTATTGGTGCGGCAGCCAGGCATCAGGGCTGTGCCTCGGCGGTGGGAGAGCCAAGTTTAGGACACTGGTCCACAAGAGACCTCTCAGTTCCACATAATATCAAACAGCAAAAATCTCCCAGAGATCTCCATCTCAACGCCAAGACCAAGCTCCACTCAACAAGCAGCAAGCTACACTGCTAGACACCCTATGCCAAACAACTAGCAAGACAGGAACACACCCCATCCATTAGCAGAGAGGCTGCCTAAAATCATAAGGCCACAAACACCTCAAAACACACCACCAGACGTGGACCTGCCCACCAGAAAGACAAGATCCAGCTACATCCACCAGAACACAGGCACTAGTGCCCTCCACCAGGAAGCCTACACAACCCACTGAACCAACCTTAGCCACTCGGGGAAGACACCAAAAACAGCGGGAACTACGAACCTACAGCCTGCAAAAAGGAGACCCCAAACACAGTAAGTTAAGGAAAAAGGGAAGGCAGAGAAACTCAAAGCAGATGAAGAAGCAAGTCAAAAACCCACCAGACCAAACAAATGAAGAGGAAATAGGGAGTCTACATGAAAATGAAATCAGAATAATGATAGTAAAGATGATCCAAAATCTTGGAAATACAATGGAGAAAATACAAAAAACGTTTAACAAGGACCTAGAAGAATTAAAGAGCAAACAAACAGTGATGAACAACACAATAAATGAAATTAAAAATTCAATAGAAGGAATCAATAGCAGAATAACTGAAGCAGAGGAATGGATAAGTGACCTGGAAGATAAAATAGTGGAAATAACTACTGCAGAGCAGAATAAAGAAAAAAGAATGAAAAGAACTGAGGACAGTCTCAGAGACCTCTGGGACAACATTAAACTCACCAATATTCGAATTATAGGGGTTCCAGAAGAAGAAGAGAAAAAGAAAGGGACTGAGAAAATATTTGAAGAGATTATAGTTGAAAACTTCCCTAATATGGAAAAGGAAATAGTTAATAAAGTCCAGGAAGCACAAGAGTCCCATACAGGATAAATCCAAGGAGAAATATGCCAAGACACATATTAATCAAACTGTCAAAAATTAAATACAAAGAAAAAATATTAAAAGCAGCAAGGGAAAATCAACAAATAACACACAAGGGAATCCCCATAAGGTTAACAGCTGATCTTTCAGCAGAAACTCTGCAAGCCAGAAGGGAGTGGCAGGACATATTTAAAGTGATGAAAGGGAAAAACCTACAACCAAGATTACTCTACCCAGCAAGGATCTCATTCAGATTTGACAGAGAAATTAAAACCTTTACAGACAAGCAAAGGTAAGAGAATTCAGCACCACCAAGCCAGCTTTACAGCAAATGCTAAAGGAACTTCTCTAGGAAGGAAACACAAGATAAGGAAAAGACCTACAATAAGAAACCCAAAACAATTAAGAAAATGGTAATAGGAACACACATATCAATAACTACCTTAAATGTAAATGGATTAAATGCTCCAACCAAAAGACATAGACTGGCTGAATGGATACAAAAACAAGACCCATATATATGCCGTCTACAAGACACCCACTTCAGAACTAGGGACACATACGGACTGAAAGTGAGGGGACGGAAAAGGATATTCCATGCAAATGGAAACCAAAAGAAAGCTGGAGTAGCAATTCTCACATCAGACAAAATGGACTTTAAAACAAAGACTACTAAAAGAGACACAGAAGGACACTACATAATGATCAAGGGATCCATCCAAGACGAAGATATAACAACTGTAAAAATTTATGCACCCAACATAGGAGGACCTCAATACATAAGGCAAATACTAACAGCCATAAAAGGGGAAATCGACAGTAACACAATCATAGTAGAGGACTTTAACACCCTGATTTCACCAATGGACAGATCATCCAAAATGAAATTACATAAGGAAACACAAGCTTTAAATGATACATTAAACAAGATGGACTTAATTGATATTTATAGGACATTCCATCCAAAAACAACAGACTACACATTCTTCTCAAGTGCTCATGGAACATTCTCCAGGATAGATCATATCTTGGGTTACAGATCAAGTTTTGGTAAATTTAAGAAAATTGAAATCGTATCGTTTCTTTTCTGACCACAATGCTATGAGACTAGATATCAATTACAGGAAAAAATATGTGAAAAATACAAACACATGGAGGCTAAACAATACATTACTTAATAACCAACATATCACTGAAGAAATGAAAGAGGAAATCAAAAAATACCTAGAAACAAATGATAATGAAAACACAACGACCCAAAACGTATGTAATGCAGCAAAAGCAGTTCTAAGAGGGAAGTTTATAGCAATACAATCCTACGTTAAGAAAACAGAAACATCTCAAATAAACAACCTCACCTTACACCTAAAGCAATTAGAGAAAGAAGAACAAAAAAACCCCAAAGTTAGCAGAAGGAAAGAAATCATAAAGATCAGATCAGAAATAAATGAAAAAGCAATGAAGGAAATGATTCCAAAAATCAATAAAACTAAAAGCTGGTTCTTTGAGAAGATAAAATTGATAAACCACTAGCCAGACTCATCAAGAAAAAAAGGGAGAAGACTCAAATCAATAGAATTAGAAATGAAAAAGGAGAAGTAACAACTGACACTGCAGAAATACAAAGGGTCATGAGGGATTACTACAAGCACCTCTATGCCAATAAAATGGAGAACCTGGAAGAAACAGAAAAATTCTTAGAAATGCACAGTCTTCCGAGACTGAACCGGGAAGAAATAGAGAATATAAACAGACCAATCACAAGCACTGAAATTGAAACTGTGATTTAAAATCTTCCAACAAACAAAAGCCCGGGACCAGATGGCTTCACAGGTGAATTCTATCAAACATTTAGAGAAGAACTAACACCTATCCTTCTCAAACTCTTCCAAAATATAGCAGAGGGAGGAACACTCCCAAGTCATTCTACGAGGCCACCATCACCCTGATATCAAAACCAGACAAAGATATCACAAAGAAAGAAAATTACAGGCCAGTATCACTGATGAACATAGATGCAAAAGTCCTCAACAAAATACTAGCAAACAGAATCCAGCAGCGCATTAAAAGGACCATACACCATGATCAAGTGGGGTTTATTCCAGGAACGCAAGGATTCTTCAATATATGCAAATCTATCAATGTGATTAACCATATTAACAAATTGAAGGAGAAAAACCATATGATCATCTCAAGCGATGCAGAGAAAGCTTTCGACAAAATTCAACACCCGTTTATGATAAAAACCCTCCAGAAAGTAGGCATAGAGGGAACATTCCTCAACATAATAAAGGCCATATATGACAAACCAACAGCCAACACCACCCCCAATGGTGAAAAACTGAAATAATTTCCACTAAGATCAGGAACAACACAAGGTTGCCCACTCTCACCACTACTATTCAAAATAGTTTTGGAACTTATAGCCACAGCAATCAGAGAAGAAAGAGAAATAAAAGGAATTCAAATTTGAAAAGAGGAAGTAAAGCTGTCACTGTTTGCAGATGACATGATACTATATATAGAGAATCCTAAATATGCTACCAGAAAACTACTAGAGCTAATCAATGAATTTGGTAAAGTTGCAGGATACAAAATTAAAGCACAGCAATCTCTTGCATTCCTATACACTAATGGTGAAAAATCTGAAAGTGAAATTAAGAAAACACTCCCATTAACCATTGCAACAAAAAGTGGAAAATATCTAGGAATAAACTGACCTAAGGAGACAAAAGACCTGTATGCGGAAAACTATGACACTGATGAAGGAAATTAAAGATGGAGAGATATACCATGTTCTTGGATTGGAAGAATCAACATTGTGAAAATGACTATACTACCCAAAGCAATCTACAGATTCAGTGCAATCCCTATCAAACTACCAATGGCATTTTTCACAGAAGTAGAACAAAAAATTTCACAATTTGTATGGAAACACAAAAGACCCCGAATAGCCGAAGCAATCTTGAGAAAGAAAAACGGAGCTAGAGGAATCAGGCTCCCTGACTTCAGACTATACTACAAAACTACAGTAATCAAGACAGTATGGTACTGGCACAAAAACAGAAACATAGATCAATGGATCAGGATAGAAGGCCCAGAGATAAAGGCACGCACATATGGTCACCTTACCTTTGATAAAGGAGGCAAGAATATACAGTGGAGAAAAGACAGCCTCCTCAGTATGTGTTGCTGGGAAAACTGGACAGCTACATGTAAAAGAATGAAATAGAACACTCCCTAACACCATACACAAAAATAAGCTCAAAATGGATTAAAAACCCAAATGTAAGGCCAGACACTATAAAACTCTTAGAGGAAAACATAGGCAGAACACTCTAGGACATAAATCACAGAAAGATCTTCTTTGACCCACCTCCTAGAGAAATGGAAGTAAGAACAAAAATAAACAAATGGGACCTAATGAAACTTAAAAGCTTTTGCACAGCAAAGGAAACCGTAAACAAGATGAAAAGACAACCCTCAGAATGGGAGAAAATATTTGCAAATGAAGCAACTGACAAAGGATTAATCTCCAAAATCTAAGCCGCTCATGCAGCTCAATATCAAAAAAACAAACAACCCAATCCAAAAATGGGCTGAAGACCTAAATAGACATTTCTCCAAAGAAGATATACAGATTGCCAACAAACACATGAAAGAATGCTCAACATCATTAATCATTAGAGAAATGCAAATCAAAACTACAATGAGATATCATCTCACACCGGTCATAATGGCCATCATCAAAAAATCTACAAACAATAAATGCTGGAGAGGGTGTGGAGAAAAGGGAACCCTCTTGCACTGTTGGTGGGAATGTAAATTAATACAGCCACTATGGAGAACAGTATGGAGGTTCCTGAAAAAACTAAAAATAGAAATACCATACGACCCAGCAATCACACTACTGGGCATGTACCCTGAGAAAACCATAATTCAAAAAGAGTCACGTACCACAGTGTTCACTGCAGCTCTATTTACAACAGCCAGGACGTGGAAGCAACCTAAGTGTCCATCAACAGACGAATGGATAAAGAAGATGTGGCACATATATACAATGGCATATTACTCAGCCATAAAAAGGAACGAAATTGAGTTATTTGCAGTGAGGTGGATGGACCTTCAGTCTGTCACACAGAGTGAAATAAGTCAGAAAGAGAAAAACAAATACCATATGCTAACACATATATATGGAATTTAAAAAATAAAAATAAAAATGGTCATGAAGAACCTAGGGGCAAGATGGGAATAAAGACGCAGACCTACTAGAGAATGGACTTGAGGACACGGGGTGGGGGAAAGGTAAGCTGGGACAAAGTGAGAGAGTGTCATGGACGTATATACACTACCAAATGTAAAATAGATAGCTAGTGGGAAGCAGCTGCATAGCACAGGGAGATCAGCTTGGTGCTTTGTGACCACCTAGAGGGGTGGTATAGGGAGGTTGGGAGGGAGGGAGACATATGAGGGAAGAGATATGGGGACATACGTATATGTATAACTGAATCAGTATGTTATAAAGCAGAAACTAACACACCATTGGAAAGTAACTATACTCCAATAAAGATGTAAAGAAAAGAAAACACATGCTTTCACATGATCCTAACCCATGTACTTTATGTAGCCCCTTTTATCTCTGCCTATTTAGTCCTCCCATCTTTAAATACATAGGTCAAAATCAACATTCTTCTTTAAAAGGCAAATACTGTATGACCCCACTTCTCTGAGCGATCTAAAATAGTCAAATTCACAGAAATAGAAAGTAGAATGGTGGTTACAAGAGGCCTGGAGGAGGGGAAAAGGGCGAGCTGTCCTTTAGTAGGTACAGAGTTTCTGTTTGGCAAGACAAAACAGTCCTAGAGAGCTGTTGCACAATAATGTGAATATGCTTAATGCTACTGACTGTACACTTAAAAATAGTTAAAATGGTAAATTTTATGCTTTTTTCCACCACAATTAATAAATTAACACAACATTGTAAATCAACTATACTCCAGTAAAATTTAAACAAATAAATAATTAAATAAAAACTGTAAAGTTCTACATTCTTCTGAAATCAGCCTTCTTTGCCTGAAGTAACCCTGCCCTCTTCCCCCAAATTACTGTCTGTCCTTTTACTTGTTGCTTAGTCATGTGCTTTCTTGGAACAAGTACCCTTGTCTGAAACTTTTAACTTAGAATTTTAACATAACAACTTTTTATCTATTTGAGTTTTAATTAGACAATGATAATGAAATTATTTTAAAATCAGTAGCTGCATTTTACATCATAATCCGTTGGTGCCCTGCCTATAATGGCATTCAATAAGCACCTGCTGTTTTAATTCAGCTGTGTCACAGCAGGAGCCACCAGATTTGGAGAGCTGAGGCTGAATCTGAATTCAGCATAAAGGCTAGTGTGAGAAATAGATTAAAAGTAAAAGTCATCAGAAAAGGCACAATGGGCAGTCAAGGAGAACTAAGCTGATGTTGGCCCCTTTCATTTGCTCATCCTTTTATTCAATAAAATATTATTGAGCTCCTACGTCTAGGACACCATACTTATTCTGTGGGGTACACGTCTGACACAATACCTACCTTTAAGAATTTCTAATCTAGCAGTTCCTGATTCTTTCTCCCAAAAAAAGCTGGGGGAAGAGGGCCAACCAGGTTGGCCCATGTCAGCCTAGGTTCTGAGGGCTGAAAGCCAGGCACAGTAGCAACTCAAGGAGGACAGAAACATGTGCTAAAATATGTGCAAGGAAAAGAAATAAAGAAACAATATGAGAAGTTAAATTGTCATGGGGTACAAGAAGCAAGCACAAAGGTCTTCATATGAAATGAAGACAAAGGTAAAGGTAAATGCAGTAATGGAGCAAGAATTAAGAACTAAGACTAGACTAGGACAAAATTTAAAAGGATGTTGGCCATTGTCAGAAACAGGATACCCTGAATTCTCCCTTAATGGGTTCATTTCCAGTGACAATAGGTGGATTCACCAGGGGTAAAAGCAGAGCAGGCAAGTAGGATAAATCTACAAGCAATCAAATTAAAAGTACTAAGTCCGGAGATGGAAACAACCTAAGTGTCCATCATCAGATGAATGGATAAAGAAGATGTGGCACATATATACAATAGAATATTACTCAGCCATAATAAGAAACGAAATTGAGCTATTTGTAATGAGGTGGATAGACCCAGAGTCTGTCATACAGAGTGAAGTAAGTCAGAAAGAGAAAGACAAATACCGTATGCTAACACATATATATGGAATTTAAGAAAAAAAATGTCATGAAGAACCTAGGGGTAAGACACGAATAAAGACATAGACCTACTAGAGAATGGACTTGAGGATATGGGGAGGGGGAAGGGTAAGCTGTGACAAAGCGAGAGAGAGGCACGGACATATATACACTACCAAATGTAAGGTAGATAGCTAGTGGGAAGCAGCCGCATAGCACAGGGAGATCAGCTCAGTGCTTTGTGACCACCTGGAGGGGTGGGATAGGGAGGGTGGGAGGGAGGGAGACGCAAGAGGAAAGAGATATGGGAACATATGTATATGTATAACTGATTCACTTTGTTATAAAGCAGAAACTAACACACCATTGTAAAGCAATCATACTCCAATAAAGATGTAAAAAAAAAAAAAGTACTAAGTCCCATTAGGAAGGAGCAAAATAATATGAAACTGCACAAGAGGCAACATAACAGAGCAGGTAACAGCACAGATACTGATGTCAGAATACCTTGGTTCAAATCACAACTATGCCAGTTATTTGCTGTGTAACCTTGGGCAAGATAAGGATATGCCTCTGTTTTCTTAACTATAAAATAGGGACAATAATTATGCCTTCCTTATAGGAGATGTTGTAAGGGTGAAATTAGTTAATACATGTAAAAGCTTGAGGAGAGTGCCTAACACAGAATAAGATGCATGTCAGTGTTAGCTGTCGTGCTTTAAAAGCAGGAGGGATCACTTCTAGCTGTGAGGGGCCAGGGAGAACTTTGTACAAGAACTGGCATTTGAGTTTGCTTTTGAATGACAGGGATAACTTGAATGTATGGAATAGGAGTGTGATGTCAGGTTAAAGTGACACGAACGCTCAAACTGTGTTTAGAGGCATAGATATAAATACAGGGCATATGCCAGAGAATAACAGAAGACAGGACTGGAAAGGTGATTTGCAGCCAGCTAAGCTGAATGCCAGGCTAAGGGGTCCGCCTCAGAAAGCAATGGAGAATCATCACCAGCTTCTGAACAGGTGGGCGGTCTGGTCAGAGCAGGAAGATGAATCTGGCAGCCATTTACTGCATGGACTGTGGAGTGAAGAGATTGGAAGCAACATGCCCAGGTAAGTAGTAAAACTGTCCAGGTAAGGTATTAAGAATCAGAGAAAAAGAGTTAGGTACAAAAGGCATCACTAAAGCCTTGCAGAGCCCTGAGTTGTAAGAAAATGCCCTTGAAAAGAGCGTAACATACAAAATACATACTGCCTGTTCTACTGTGACAAGAGAGAACTGGAATCCCTATTCATTACATTTTTATCTACTTGGATTGTTCAGTTCTATGAAAATTCCATAAGAAAGAATTCAAATTCCACCAAAATACTACCTTAACCTGGGTCTCCAACCTTCCCTCTCTCCTGCCCCAACAATACACCCCGTGCCACAGTCAAATTGCATTGTTATTCCTGACCAGTGAACACACTGTAAATCATAAAGCACCGTGAAATCCTGAAGTTTTATTTATTCTTTTTTTTTTTTTTCACGTTGGGCCTTGGCTCACCCAGTTTTCTCCCTCTGGAAGAGTCTTTTCATCTCCAATGACCAAAGTCCTATGCACCCTTTGAGGCCCAGCTGAAACTCTGCTTTCACATGAAGCCCTCCCCAGGCTCTCCAGCAGAAAATGATCTCTTGGACTTCCCTGGTGGCTCAGTCGTTAAGAATCTGCCTGCCAATCCAGGTGACACGGGTTCGAGCCCTGGTCCAGGAAGATCCCACATGCCGCGGAGCACTGAAGCCCGTGCACCACAACTACTGAGCCCACATGCTGCAACTACTGAAGCCCGCGCGCCTAGAGCCCATGCTCCACAACAAGAGAAGGCCCCGCAATAGGAAGCCTGCGCACCGCAACGAAGAGTAGCCCCTGCTCGATGCAACTAGGGAGAAGCCCACGCACAGCAACGAAGACCCAACGTAGCCAAGAATAAATTAAATAAATAAATTTATTTTAAAAAATGATCTTTTTTTTTTTTTTTTTTTTTTTTTTTTGGCCTCTCCCGTTGCCGAGCACAGGCTCCGGACGCGCAGGCTCAGCGGCCACGGCTCACGGGCCCAGCCACTCCGCGACATGTGGGATCCTCCTGGACCAGGGCACGAACCCGTGTCCCCTGCATCGGCAGGCGGACTCTCAACCACTGTGCCACCAGGGAAGCCCTGATCTCTCTCTTATCTATACTTTCCAAGCACTTGATACATTATCCTCACAATGCTATAATTTAATGCAAATAAGTTGTTATAATTTCATTAATAATTGCTATAATTTAATAGCAATAAATGCTGTTTGTGAACATCTCATAACCCTGCCATTACTAATCAATTTATAAAATTGGAATAGTGCTTGAGAGTTGACAAAGCCATGTCTCATTTCCGTGTAGGATATCTAATCCTTTTAACCACTTGTTCATACAAAAGATAGGAAACTTATTATTACTCTCATTCCTTACTGCTGATGAAAGAATAAATGAATTACCCAAATCACACAGCTGGAAAGCAGCAGCGCCAGGGCTTGAACCCAGATCCAAGGAATTTCCCACCACATGCTCTCCCACCCACTAAGGTCCTGTCACCCTCCCTACCTGAACTGCTGACCCCCAAACCTCTCAGGCAGTGCCCATGATGTGCTTGCACCAGTCCAACGAGCAGGATCTCCACTGTGTGCCATCCCCAAGGCCAGAGGCTCTGTCACTTTCACTTTTCAGTTTCCAGGCCACCTGCCCATGGCAGACATTACCACTGTCACAACACTCT
>NW_006774067.1:684435-694116 GCF_000442215.2 Lipotes vexillifer
ACTCTTTCTGCCTCCAGCTGTTTGTTGAAATGTCCCAAGCAGCCAGGACCAACTGACCATAGCTGCAGTCAAAATGAAGACTATTTGCCTCCCTGGATAAGGAAACATGGAGGAATCACACTATCCATCTCAGAAAAGCAAAGACTGGATCAGATTACATGGTACCTGACTACCACTGGCTTCGTACCGTTTTCTTAGCACAGATGCTCAGCAAGACATCAGATATTCTGCCCCGATTCCACCCAGTGCAGGAAGGAGGAAAGAAGATAGAGGAAAGTGAAGGAGTCCTCAGAGTTTTGCATGAATTTATAATATTCTGTGACTTTATTTAAGCATCTTGCTTTTTCTGTCACTCAGTTATAATGGTTAGTTTGGCATCTTATTTTGTAGCTTCTGAGTTAGACCAAAAGGGACAATCTAAGGGGGAAAAATGATTGATTGGTACAAGGACCTAATTCATGAAGTCCTTTGCCAAACGCTTTTCTTTGTCAAATTTTTGCCAGAATCAATTGGTTATTTTCGGAATTATTAAATATAGTACTGAATCAAGCAAATTATGCCACAAATAATATTACAAATGCTATGCAGAGAAAGAAAATAATAGACGATTAAATATCTCAGTGCAGTCTTCCCAGGACAGTGTTTTCTAATGAATTATATGATGTAGATATTTAGCAAACTATTTTCCCTTCAGAAGAATGCTCCTTTACTGACAGAAAAAATCAGAATGGAGTCCCACACAAATAGTACAAATTCTTGGTTTTCAAAGAGTGTTTTCATTTAAATAACAAATGTACAGGGAGAATAATATTCAATGATCTAATTTCACATTTGGAGGACTTTTATCAGTTTGATTTTCTTAAATCTTTACAGAAAAATCCAATGCTTCATCACATCTTTATCTGAATCTTGACTGCTTTTTCTGATTATAAGAATAATGCATGCTACCATAAAATTCATGTATTTCAGAAAAGCATTACATAGAAAGCCAAGAATCCTACAATTACTCAGAATTGCTACTCTTCTAAAAATCTGTAACTACAGCTTCAGATTTTCTCAATCTATGAACCCTCTTCTGACCTCTCAAGATCAGTCCAGCTCCTTCTTTCACACTACAGCTCTACCTTTCCAGTCCACGTGCTGTTAAACATCCCCCGTAATTTAAAATACGTCCTTTGACCCTTCAGTCTCTTAGCCCTACAATTTATGGCTCTTTTCCTTCTCATCTAAACATCTCAAGAGTAAGCTACATTCGTTTTTCATATCACTGTGATTTCGTTTCTTTCCCTTCTCTTCAACTGAAGCCATGAGGTTCTAATGTCCAAATATAGCAAACATATGTGTTATCTCAGAAATCACCTCCCCAACTTCAATCCTGCTGATCCCTCCCTCTTTAAAATACATATCCCATTGGTTTGATTACATTTCTCTGCCCTGGTTCTCGTCCTACTTCTCTGCTAATGCTTTCTTGATCTCCTTTATTACCCTCTCCTCCTCTGCTTGTCCTTCTTACGTTGCTGTTTTGTCTTTGGTCCATCTTCCTTCTCACTCTATGTGAGTTATCTCATCTGAGTTGTCTAATTGATCTCAAGGTTTTTACAGCCACCTACTGCAGATTGATAACTCCCAAATCTTATTCATCTCCAGCCTTTAATATCTTCAGGCTCCATACGCATGCATGTACCTGTATTTCCCAAAGGCACCTTAAAATCGACCTTGTACAGAGTGAATTCTTCATTGCCTCCCCCCTTTTCCAAGCCCAAAGAACTCCTTCTGCTGTATTCCATGTGTCAGATATTGACACCATCACCCACCTGATCACCCAAGCAATAAACTGGGCAGTCATTTTTTACTTGTTCCTTTTCCTTATTCTTCATACAGACTTAACCACCCAAACATATCTTAAATCTGTTCCTTTTTTTCTAATTTAGACCCTAACCTTTCCTTTGTACCTTTTTATGAGACTAATTTTCTAGAGTCCAGTCCCAGCCCCTCATATACATATACATATATATATATATACACATACATATACATACTGCTTTCAACATAAATTTTGGAAAGTTAAAATCTGATCCCATCATTTCCTGCACTAAGATGGTCAATGATTCCCCATAGCTTTCAGATAAAAATCCAAGCTCTTTAGTTTGGCATTAAGGTCTTTTATAACACGGCTTCTATAATTTTTCTACTACCATCTCACAATTTATGATCCAACAACGCTAAATTACTCATGGTTTCTTGCACACATCATGCTCTTTCCTTTATGTATGCTATTCCCTCTTATCTTTCTCTGTTTATAGTCATTTTATTGTCTAATTTTTCTCATTATTTCTTCTTTAAGAATAATAAAATAATAGTTAGCTTTTACAGTTTCTGAGGTTCAAAGGACATCCATAATGCACTTCTTTTTTTAGTAATAGTAGGTTTGACTGCTGCAGAACCACCTCCTGCTGGGGCAGGGGAGAACCAAAAAAAGCTAGACAAAAATTTTTTTAAAGATATGATTGAAGATATATGAGAGGTTCCAAAGCAGTGAGGATTTAGGTAACAAATACCTAAGAGAGAAGGAAATTATGGAGAGGTAAGCCCAATTTTCCCCTCAAAGCATTTTCTGGTGGGAGTATATGTTAGTACAACCCCTTTGGAAAACTGTTTGCGAGTATCTACTAAAGCTGAACTACTCATACCTTATAACAAGCAATTCTACTCTTAGGTTTATACTCCACAGAAATGTATATCAGAAGCCATGTAGAAGAATTTACATAGCAGCATTATTCATAATAGCCCCAAACTATTACCATCAAATAACAGAATGAATGATCTGTATTATATTTATACAATGGAATACTATACAGCAATAAAAATGAAGCAACTACTGCTATACATAGCAACATGGATGAATTTTCTAAACAAACTTAGTATGAAAAATGCCAGATACAAAAGAGTACATAAGGGACTTCCCTGGTGGTGTGGACTTCCCTGGTGGTGCAGTGGTTAAGAATCCACCTGCCAATGCGGGGGACACGTGTTCAATCCCTGGTCTTAGAGTCTGGTGAATGCTTTGGATTGAGGCTGCTGCAAGGCTTTTCCTGGACTTTGCAACAGGTGACTATTTTTCACTGTATATGGGTACCTAGAAGACCTTCCAGGTTTTTTGTCTTTGTGTTCTGATGCAGAGTGGGCCTGCATAGACAGTCCTGTGCCTATCAAAGTGCCAGAAATTATTTCGACAGCTTCCAGGTGTTTTTCTAGTCTTGGGCGGGGGGGATCTTTTTTATATTGAAAGATCTTTATCTTTCAAATAGGGACCAGATTAACTATTAACATTAGATCAGTGCATCTAGATAGTAAAAATGGTGTCCAAATGAGCATCTTCAGCTTGTGGTCCAACAGGAATAGAGGAAGGGACATGCAGGAAGATGCAGGGTTAGGCATCCACCTTCTGGCTACCTGTTGCTTCCACCTGGGGTTACAGAGTTCAGCAGCCAGTCATTCCCACATCTGACCACCATGCTTCCCCACACACAGGCACAGTCCCCGTTCCTTGGGCAGACATAGTAGGATGGCCTTAACGAATGGCAATAAGCAGACAGCCCATATGTGCTTTCCCTCCTAGAGAGAAGTAAGCTCCCCACCCTTTCATCTCCTATAATTAATATTTATTGACATATCCAAAGTCACATTCTCCCTGGCCTCACAGAATTCTAAGCCTAAGTGGAAACTCAGATATTTAAAAGTCCCTTTCTCTGCAATTCTGATAAATGGGCCTTTGCTTTGTTCCCCTAGATACAAGTTTCTACTTCAGTAAACTACTCAGATCAACAACTCCTATAAATATGTGGTTTCTCTGGCTTACTCTTGTTAGTGTCCTTCTGGGAACCAGAATCTGCCCCTTACCCCCCGTTAGGTGTTACTGAAACGTTTCTCTGAAGTTGATTGCTTGCCTATTAGTCTGACTTTATGCCGACCTATCTGCCTGACCGCCTAGAATTCCAGATGAGTTGTTCACTTCCCACTGTTGTGTTTTACCTACCAGTTGGGAATTTTTATAATCTTGCATTGGATTCTCACTCCCACCTCTATATCAAATGCTTTCTGACTCAGAGACTGTGATCAGGAAGAGAGCACACCTCCCAAGCTCCAGCAATTGTGTCTAATGTTCCTGTAATGGACAGACACTAAGATGGTCCCAAATTATCCCCACCACCTGGTTTCCATGCCTTTGTTTCAGTTCCTGGCATCAATCATATGAACTCGGGAGAAGCTCCTCAGTCAAGCCTCAGATGAGACCCCATCCCTGTCCAACAACCTTGACTGCAGCCTTATGAGAGACCCTGAAACAGAAGACCCAGCTAAGCCATGCCTAGATTCCTGAGTCACAGAAACTACGAGATAATAAATGTGTGTTGTGTTAAGTCACTAAGTTTGTGGTAATTTGTTACACAACAATAGATCATTAATATAGTTTCCAGTAACTACCCAACACCCAAAGATCACTGAAGTTAAGTGGGTTAGTCCAGACCAGTCCTAAGTTGTCACATTTTTAATAATAAGCCTCTAACTTGATAGGTTTTTGAATGTGAGGAAAGAACAATATATTTACAGAGATAAATCTAATGCTATTAAATTGTGCCATTTTTGAGTGTCTGAGGTGAGTTGGTAAATAATTAGTAAACTTCTAAATATTTCTTTTATTCAAATTGACACAGACGTTCATTTTTATATCCTGTAGCAGACTGTGCTTCTCAAAGATGCCTGCAACAGTATCTTCCATCCTACTTGCTCTCATGCAATGTGACTTTACCACTCCTGCATCAAAGGTAGAGTCTAGTTCCCCCTCCCCTTGGGTCTGGGTCTGGGTTTGTGACATGTTTATAATCATAAACACAACCAGGAAGTAGTTCTAAAAGATGGAAGAATTGAACGACTAGAGTTGGGACTTGAAAGGAAAGAGGCTGAAATCCAGAAGCTGAAAAATGTGATCACGCAAGGGGAGGCAAAGTATAAAGAAATAAAGGCAAGAAATGCAGTTACCGAAAATGCTTCAGGAAGGTGAAATGAAGGATAAAGCAGAAATGCTTCTGCAAGTTGATGAATCACAAGTATCAAGAATGAGCTAACTTCACTTCATGCTGCATCAGAAAAAGAAAAATCGGAATTGAGAATATAATATGCAGAATTAGCCAAATATCAGGGTGGCAGAAAAAGGAAAAGAAACTCTGAATCCAACTGGTACAAGCGACTCCATTAGCCTTTGAGGTCAACACAAAAATGAAAACTTTCAGGGTTTTGCAAAAATGTATATATTTAATGCTGGGCAACTGCTAAACTATGCAGTTTTTGTTGAGGAAATTTTAAATGATTAGCTCAATAACAGTCTAGAACTTTATGTCCTTTCAGCTTAAAGTGAAAGGAAGAAAAACAGAATTCCAGCAGAACTCAATGATTATTGTTTATTCTCCATACTGTTTGTCACTTTAGTTTTTCATTGGTCAATAAAACTAATTTACTCTTCAAAAAAATAATAATAATAAATAAAATGTGCAGAAGTGACACTGCCTGATTTTTAGGGCTAGATCAGAAAAGGTCATGTAGCTGCTGCCTGGTTCCCTTGACCCTCTGCCTCTCAGGGCACTTCCTTTCAAGTTGCTTTATCTCAGAACTCTGCTACTGCGCTGTGAGAAGCCAAAGCCAGATGAAGAGGCCATGTGTAGGGGCTCCAGATGACTGGTTCAGCTGAGCCCAGCCTTTAAGTCAGGAACCAGAACCATCCGTGAAGAAGTCTCCTAATGGTTCCTAGTAGTTTGGATCACCCCAACCATTTGAGATTTCCTGGCTAAATTCCCAGACCTTGTGGAGCAGAGACAAACAGTGATGGTCAGTTTTACATGCCAAACTTGGCTAGGCTACAGTACCCAGTTATTCAGTTAACCACCAATATAGGTACTGCTATGAAGGTAAGATATGATTAACATCTCCAGGTGACTTTATGTACAAAAAGATTATCCTGGATAATCTGGGTTAGCAGAATCCAATGAGTTAAATGGCTTTAAGAATTGAAGTTGCCCTGAGGAAGAAGAAATTCCACCTGTGGACTGCAGCCTCAGCTCCTGCCCAAGAGTTTCCAGCCTGCCCTTCCTGACCACCTGCGCTTCAGATTTCAGCTAGTTTAGCCAGACTCCACAATCATGTAAGCCAATTTCTTGCAATAAGTTTCTTAATATGACAATCTGTAGGTCTATCCATGTTGCTTCAAATGGCATATTTTTGTTCTTTTTTATGGCTAATATTCTGTTGTACTATATATGTATCACATCTTCTTTATCCATTACTCTGTTGATGGACATTTAAGTTGCTTCCATGTCCTGGATACTGTCATACTGAGTGAAGTAAGTCAGACAGAGAAAGACAAATATCATACGGTATCACTCATATGGGGAATCTAAAAAAGGCTACAAATGAACTTGTCTACAAAACAGAAATAGAGTTACAGATGTAGAAAATAAACTTACGGTTACTGGGTGGGGGGTAAGGGGAAGGGGAGGGATAAACTGGAACATTGGGATTGACATATACACACTACTATTTACAAAACAGATAACTAATAACGACCTACTGTATAGCACAGGGAACACTACTCAATACTCTGTAATGACCTATATGGGAAAAGAAGCTAAAAAAGAGTGGATAAATGTTTATGTATAGCACATTCGCTTTGCTATACACCTGAAACTAACACAACCTTGTAAATCAACTATACCCGAATAAAAATTTAAAAATAAGTTTCTTAATATACATATATTCTAAAGGTTTCTTTTCTCTGGTGGAACCCTATTACAGAAGTCAGCTGGCCATGCCTGTCTGAATTCCTTACCCATATAATCTACAGCATAATAAAATGGTTGCTTTTTTATACTACTCAGATTGAATTTTTTGTTATGCAGAAATAGGTAAACAGAACATATCCTGTTACTTAGCCACCTTCTAAAGAATTCTCTAAATCAGGGGAAAACGCTAATTGTGAGTATGTACTTTGCATACCTCTCATACTTCAAGCAAAATTAAAGGAAAAGTAGAATACTGTTCCCGAAGCCAAACACATTTTCATTCATAACATTGAGCTCAAAATTTAAGACACCTTTCTTTATCTTTAGTCAAGACTATATTAAAAATAAACAAACAAAAAATAAATAAACAAGACAAAAAGTTTCTTAACCTATTGTTAGGAAGACAACTACATTTGTAACCTGGATTTTCCCTTGATAA
This sequence comes from Lipotes vexillifer, assembly GCF_000442215.2. NCBI lineage: Eukaryota > Metazoa > Chordata > Mammalia > Artiodactyla > Lipotidae > Lipotes > Lipotes vexillifer. Next base: position 691,705 of record NW_006774067.1, read on the forward strand.
TATCAATGTGTCAGTATCACATAAATAATAATAATAGGGGGGACCTTCAAGATGGCAGAGGAGTAAGACATGGAGATCACGTTCCTTCCCACAAATACATCAAAAATACATCTAGAGAGGGTTGTGGAAAGATGGCGGAGGAGTAAGATGCGGAGATCACCTTCCTCCCCACAAATACACCAGAAATACATCTACATGTGGAACAACTCCTACAGAACACCTACTGAATGCTGGCAGAAGACCTCAGACCTCCCAAAAGGCAAGAAACTCCCCACGTACCTGGGTAGGGCAAAAGAAAAAAAAATTAATTAAAAACAGAGACAAAAGAATAGGGACGGCACCTGCACCAGTGGGAGGGAGCTGTGAAGGAGGAAAGGTCTCCACACACTAGGAAGCCCCTTCGCGGGCACGAATTGCGGGAGGCGGAGTGGGGAGCTTCGGACCCACGGAGGGCAAAGCGGAGAGATTCCCGCATAGAGGATCGGAGCCAACCGGCACTCACCAGCCCGAGAGGCTTGTGTGTTCCCCCGCCGGGGCGGGCGGGGCTGCGAGCCGAGGCTCGGGTTTCGGTCGGAGCTCAGGGAGAGGACTGGGGTTGGCGGCTTGAACATAGCCCGAAGGGGTTAGTGCGCCACAGCTAGCCGGGAGGGAGTCCGGGGAAAAGGCTGCACCTGCTGAGGAGGCAAGAGACTTTTTCTTCCCTCTTTGTTTCCTGGAGCATGAGAAGAGGGGTTTTAAGAGCGCTGCCTAAAGGAACTCCAGAAACGGGCGCGAGCCGCGGCTAAAAGCACAGACACCAGAGACGGGCGCAAGCCGCGGCTAAAAGCGTGGACCCCAGAGACGGGCGGGAGACGCTAAGGTTGCTGCTGCCGCCACCAAGGGGCCTGTGTGCGAGCACAGGTCACTATCCACACCCCTCTTCCGGGGAGCCTGTGCAGCCCGCCACTGCCAGGTTCCCGGGACCCAGGGACAATTTCTCAGGGAGAACACACGGCGGGCCTCAGGCTGCTGCAACGTCACGCCGACTTCTGCCGCCGCAGGCCCGCCCCGCACTCCGTGCCCCTCCCTGCCCCCGGCCTGAGTGCGCCAGAGCCCCCGAGTCAGCGGCTCCTTTAACCCCGTCCTGTCTGAGCAAAAAACAGACGCCCTCCAGCGACCTACACGCAGAGGCAGGGCCAAATCGAAAGCTGAGCCCCTGTGAGCTGTGAGAACAAAGAAGAAAAAGGGAAATCTCTCGCAGCAGCCTCAGAAACTGCGGATTAAAGCTACACAATCAACTTGATGTACCCTGCCTCTGTGGAATACATGAATAGACAGCGAATCATCCCAAATTGAGGAGGCGGACTTCTAGAGCAAGATCTATGATTTTTTCCCCTTTTCCTCTTTTTGTGAATGTGTATGTGTATGCTTCTGTGTGAGATCTTGTCTGTATAGGTTTGCTTCCACCATTTGTCCTAGCGTTCTATCCGTCCATTGTTTTTTTTTAATTTTTTTCTTAATAATTAATTTTAATTTAAAAAACTCTGTTATACTTTACCTTCTTTCTTTCTTTCCTTCCTTCCCTCCTTTAGACAACGAATCATCCCAAATTGAGGAGGTGGACTTGGAGAGCAAGTTTTATGATTTTTTCCCTTTTACCTCTTTTTGTGAGGGTATATGTGTATGCTTCTATGGAAGATTTTGTCTCTATAGCTTTGCTTCCACCATTTGTCCTAAGGTTCTATCCGTCCCTTTTTCTTTTTCTCTAAATAATAATTTTTTTAATTCAATATCTTTATTATACTTTATTTTATTTTACTGTATCTTCTTTCTTTCTGTATTTTTCCCTTACTTCCCTCCTTCCTTCCCTCCTCCCTCCCTCCCTCCTTTCTTTCCTTCTTGCCTTCTTCCTGTCTTTTCTTCTTTCTTTCTTTCTTCCTTCCCTCCTTCCTTCCTTCCTTCCTTCCTTCCCTCCTTTCTTTCTTGCTTGCTTTCTTTTTTTCCTATTTCCCCCTACTTCTACTAATTCTCTCTACTTTCTCTCCCTTTTATTCTGAGCCGACTCTTGCTGCTCCAGCCAGGAGTCAGGACTCTGCCTCTGAGGTGGGAGAGCCAACTTCAGGACACTCGTCAAGAAGAGACCTCCCAGCCCCACATAATATCAAACGGCGAAAATCTCCCAGAGATCTCCATCTCAACACCAGCACCCAGCTTCACTCAACGACCAGCAAGCTACAGTGCTGGACAACCTATGCCAACCATATAGCAAAACAGGAACACAACCCCACCCACTAGCAGAGAGGCTGCCTAAAATCATAATAAGTCCACAGACACCCCAAAACACACCACCAGACGTGGACCTGCCCACTAGAGAGACAAGATCTAGGCTCATTCATACACCACAACACAGGCACTAGTCCCCTCCACCAGGAA
>NW_006774067.1:697183-703569 GCF_000442215.2 Lipotes vexillifer
CCAAGCCCCCAAGGGTCCCTCCAGGCATGGGAACCCCTCCCCCCTCTCAGCCACCCTTCAGGGGCCCCGGTCCTGTCTGTGCTCCAATTCTTCTCTGCCTTTCAGTCCCCCCATGTCCTACTGGTTTGCTTGGGAGTTTCTCCTGTTTCCTTGGGCATCGAGGTCCCCCACCAGCATCTGGCAAGCACCCTAGTTGTGGGGAGACACGAACTCTGCATCTTCCTGCACTGCCATCTTGACTCCACCCCCCAGCTATTGTATTTTTCAACTCCAGAATTTCTATTTGGTTCTTTAAATAATGTCTATCTCTTCATTGATATTCTCTATTTGATAAAACATAATTCTCATATTTTCCTTTCATTCCTTAGACATGATTTTATTTTTTAGGTCTTTGAACATTTTAAAAATGGATCTTTTAAAATCTGTGTCTGCTAATTCCAACATCTGGACCTCCTCAACAGTATCTATTGACTGCTTTTTTCCCTAGGTATGAGCCATACTTAATTCTTTCTCATAAATTTTTACTGAAAACTGCACATTTTAAATAATAGAGTATGGCAACTCTGGAAATCAGATTTTCCTTTCTCCAGGGCTTGTTATTGTTTCTACTTGTTGTTTGTTTACATACTGTTCTGAACTAATTTTATAAACTACTTTTTATGTGTGGCAATTGAAGTCTCTACATGGCTAGTTTAGAGGTCACATAATAATCAGATAGAGATGTCTGTTAGTTTTGTATGGTTGTATAAAAAGTTACCACAAACTAGGTGGCTTAAAGCAATACACATTTAATCTGTTATAGTTCTGGATGTTATAATTGAAATAATTTTCAGTGGGCTGAAATCAAGGTGTTAACAGGGTTGCAATCTCTCCAGAAGGTCAAGGGAAGAATCTCTTTCTCTGTAATTTCCAAATTCTAGAGTTGCATTCCTTGGCTCATGGACCTTTATCCTATCCTCAAAGCCAGGAGTGTAGCCTATTGCCTTAGTCTTCACATTGCCTTTTCCTTCTGTGTCAAATCTTCCTTGATCTCCCTCATATAAGGGCACTTTTGATTGCAAAATTAAGGCCCATCCAAGTAACCTCCCCATCTCAGTATCCTTAGCTTAACAACATCAGTAATTCTCTTTTGCCAGGTGTGCTAACATTCGAAGGTTACAGAGATTAGGACTTGGACATCTTTGATAGCCATTATTCAGCCTACCACAGCCAGGAACCCATAAATCTCCTAGTCTTTGCCAAAAGACTGTGTGTGTGTGTGTGTGTGTGTGTGTGTGTGTGTCTTCTTGTGCTCACGATTATGTTTGTGAGATTCATCACTTTCTTTGCTATAAAAATACAGTTGATCCTTGAACAACACAGGTTTGAACTCCATGAGTCCACTTACATGTAGATTTTTTTCATGAGTCCACTTACATGTAGATTTTTTTCAACAAATACATTCTACAGTACTACACGATCCAGGGTTGGTTGAATCCATGGATGCTGAACTGCGGATACCAAGGGCTGACTATAAAGTTATATGCACATTTTTGACTGTGCAGAAGTTCAGCATCCCTAATCCCCATGTTGTTAAGGTTAAACTGTATTCTACTGAGTATTAACCCATTCTACTGTTTGTTAACTTTTGGGTTGTTTCCAATCTGAACTTGTTATGAATAATACTACTACAAAATTCTTGAACACATCTCTTGGTGTTTATGTGCATATGTTTCTGTTGGGTATGTATCAAAGAGTAGAACTGCTGGGTTATAGGGTATGTATACATTCAATTTTGGTAGATAATGTCAAAGGGTGGGAGGGAGGGAGACAAAGAGGGAAGAGATATGGGAACATATGTATATGTATAACTGATTCACTCTGTTATAAAGCAGAAACTAACACACCATTGTAAAGCAATTATACCCCAATAAAGATGTTAAAAAAAAAAATACATCTACATGTGTAACAGCTCCTACAGAACACCTACTAAATGTTGGCAGCAGACCTCAGACCTCCCAAAAGGCAAGAAACTCCCCACGTACCCGGGTAGGGCAAAAGAAAAAAGAATAAACAGAGACAAAAGAATAGGGATGGGATGTGCACCAGTGGGAGGGAGCTGTGAAGGAGGAAAGGTTTCCACACACTAAGAAGCCCCTTTGGTGGTGGAGACGGCGGGGTGGGCACAGGGGAAGCTTGGAGCCACGGAGGAAATCGCAGCCACAGGGGTGCAGAGGGCAAAGGGGAGAGATTCCCGCACGGAGAATCGGTGCCGACCAGCACTCACCAGCCCGAGAGGCTTGTCTGCTCACCTGCCAGGGCGGGCAGGGCTGGGAGCTGAGGCTCGGGCTTCAGCTGGATCCCAGGGAGAGGACTGGGGTTGGCTGCGTAAACACAGCCTGAAGGGGGCTAGTGCACCACAGCTAGCTGGGAGGGAATCCAGGAAAAAGTCTGGAGCTGCCTAAGAGGCAAGAGACCATTGTTTTGGGGTGCACAAGGAGAGGGGATTCAGAGCACCGCCTAAATGAGCTCCAGAGATGGGTGTGAGCCGCGGCTATCGGCTCAGACTCTAGAGACGGGCATGAAACGCTAATGCTGCTGCTGCAACCACCAAGAATCCTATGTGCAAGCACAGGTCACTAGCCATGCCTCCCACCTCCCCCCTCAACCTGGGAGCCTGTGCAGCCCACCACTGCCAGAGTCCCATGATCCAGGGACAATTTCCCCAGGAGAACACACGGCACGCCACAGGCTGTTGCAAGGTCACCCTGGCGGCTGCCGCAGCAGGCTCACCCCACATTCCAATTATGACTACCGTAGACCCACTTCCCCCACTGCCCGAGTGAGCCAGAGCCCCCTAATCAGTCTCTGCTTTAACCCACTCCTGCCTGGGCAGGTAACAGATGTCGGAAGGCGACCTACACGCAGAGGCGGGTCCAAATCCAAAGACGAACCCTGGGAGCTGTGCAAACAAAGAAGAGAAAGAGAAACCACTCCGTGCAGCCTCAGGAGGAGGGGGTTAAATCTCCACAGTCAACCTGATGTACCCTGCATCTGTGGAATACCTGAATAGACAACAAATCATCCCCAAATTGAGGCGGTAGATACTGGGAGCAACTGTAGACTTGGGGTTTGCTGTCTGCAACTGATTTGTTTCTGATTTCTATGTTTATCTTAGTTTAGTTTTTAGGGCTTGTTATCATTGGTGGATTTGTTTATTGGTTTGGTTGCTTGATTCTTTTTTTTTAATTATTATTTTTTATGTTAACATATTTTTTTATTTTTTATTTCTATTTTTATTTTTCTTTCCTTTTTTCCTCCTTTTTCTTCTGAGCCGTGTGGCTGACAGGGTCTTGGTACCTCAGCTGGGTGTCAGGCCTGAGCCTCTGATAGGGGAGAGCCGAGTTCAGGACACTGGACCACCAGAGACCTCCCGGCCCCACGTAACATCAACTGGGGAGAGCTCTCCCAGAGATCTCCGACTCAAGGCTAAGACCCAGCTCCACCCAATGGCCAGCAAGCTCCTGTGCTGGAAGCCCCATGGCAAACAACTAGTAAGACAGGAACACAACCCCACCCATTAGCAGAAAGGCTGTCTAAAATCATACTAAGTTCACAGACACCCCAAAACACACCACCGGACACAGCCCTGCCCACCAGAAGGACAAGATCCAGCCCCACCCACCAGAACACAAGCACCAATCCCTTCCACCAGTAAGCTTACACAAGCCATTGAACCAACCTCACCCACTGGGGGCAGACACCAAAAACAACGGGAACTATGAACCTGCAGCCTGTGAAAAGGAGACCCCAAGCACAGTAAGTTAAACAAAATGAGAAGACAGAGAAATACGCAGCAGATGAAGGAGCAAGGTAAAAACTCACCAGACCAAACAAATGAAGAGGAAATAGGCAGTCTACCTGAAAAAGAATTCAGAGTAATGATAGTAAAGATGATCCAAAATCGTGGAAATAGAATGAAGAAAATACAAGAAACGTTTAACAAGAACCTAGAAGAACTAAAGAGCAAACAAACACTGATAAAAAACACAATAAATGAATGAAATTTTAAAATCTCTAGAAGGAATCAATAGCAGAATAACTGAGGCAGAACAACGGATAAGTGACCTGGAAGACAAAATAGCGGAAATAACTACTGCAGAGCAGAATAAAGAACAAAGAAAGAAAGGAATTGAGGACAGTCTCAGCGACCTCTGGGACAAGATTAAATGCACCAATATTTGAATTATAGGGGTCCCAGAAGAAGAAGAAAAAAAGAAAGGGTCTGCGAAAATATTTGAAAAGATTATAGTTGAAAACTTCCCTAGAGTGGAAAAAGAAATAGTCAAGTACAGGAAGCGTAGACAGTCCCATACAGAATAAATCCAAGCAGAGACATGCCAAGACACAGATTAATCAAACTATCCAAAACTAAATACAAAGAAAAAATATTAAAAGCAGCAAGGGAAAAGCAACAAAAAACATACAAGGGAATCACCATAAGGTTAACAGCTGATCTTTCAGCAAAAACTCTGCAAGCCAGTAGAGTGGCAGGACACATTTAGAATAGATCCAGAATAGATCATATGTTGGGTCGCAAATCAAGCCTTGGTAAATTTAAGAAAACTGAAATCACATCAAGTATCTTTTCCAACCACAACGCTATGAGACTAGATATCAATTACAGGAAAACTCTGTAAAAAATACAAACACATGGAGGCTAAACGATACACTACTAAATAACCGAGAGATCAACAAAGAAATCAAAGAGGAAATAAAAAAAAAAACTAGAAACAAATAACAATGAAAACACGACAAACCAAAACCTATGGGAAGCAGCAAAAGCAGTTCTAAGAGGGAAGTTTATAGTAATAAAATCTACCTCAGGAAACAACAAAAATCTCATATAAACAACCTAACTTTACACCAAAAGCAATTAGAAAAAGAAGAACAAGAAAACCCCAAAGTTAGCAGAAGGAATGAAATCATAAAGATCAGATCAGAAATAAATGAAAACGAAATGAAGGAAACAATAGCAAAGATCAATAAAGCTTGTTCTTTGAGAAGACAAACAAAATTGATAAACCACTAGCCAGACTCATCAAGAAAAAAAGGGAGAAGACTCAAATGAATAGAATTAGAAATGAAAACGGAGAACAACTGACGCTGCAGAAATACAAAGGGTCATGAGAGATTACTACAAGCACCTCTATGCCAATAAAATGGACAACCTGGAAGAAACAGAAAAATTCTTAGAAATGCACAGCCTTCCGAGACTGAACCAGGAAGAAATAGAGAATATAAACAGACCAATCACAAGCACTGAAATTGAAACTGTGATTGAAAATCTTCCAGCAAACAAAAGCCCAGGACCAGATGGCTTCACAGGCGAATTCTATCAAAGATTTAGAGAACAGCTAACACCTATCCTTCTCAAACTATTCCAAAATATAGCAGAGGGAGGAACACTCCCAAACTCATTGGTGAGTTTGGTGAGGCCACCATCACCCTGATACCAAAAGATCACAAAGAAAGATGTCACAAAGAAAGAAAACTATAGCCCAGTATCACTGACGAACATAGATGAAAAAATCCTGAACAAAATACTAGTAGACAGGATCCAACAGCACATTAAAAGGATCATACACCATGATCAAGTGGGGTTTATCCCAGGAATGCAAGGATTCTTCAATATATGCAAGTCAACCAATGTGATACACCACATTAACAAACTGAAGGGTAAAACCCATATGATCATCTCAGTAAATGCAGAAAAAACTTTCAACAAAATTCAACACCTATTTATGCTAAAAACCCTCCAGAAAGTAGGCATAATAAAGGTCATATATGACAAACCCACAGCCAACACCATGCTCAAAGGTGAAAAACTGAAACCATTTCCTCTAAGATCGGGAACAAGACAAGGTTGCCCACTCTCACCATTCTTATTCAACATAGTTTTGGAAGTTTTAGCCACAGAAATCAGAGAAGAAAAAGAAACAAAAGGAATTCAAACTGGAAAGGAAGAAGTGAAACTGTCACTGTTTGCAGATGACATGACACTGTACATAGAGAATCCTAAAGATGCTATCAGAAAACTACTAGAGCTAATCAATGAATTTGGTAAAGTAGCAGGATACAAAATTAATGCACAGAAATCTCTTGCATTCCTGTACACTAACAATGAAAAAACTGAAGGAGGAATTAAGGAAACACTCTCATTTACCATTGTAAAAAAAGAATAAAATACCTAGGAATAAACATACCTAAGGAGACAAAAGACCTGTATGCAGAAAACTGTAAGGCACTGATGAAAGAAATTAAAGACGTTAAAAACACATGGAGGGGCTTCCCTGGTGGCGCAGTGGTTGAGAGTTCGCCTGCCGATGCAGGGGACATGGGTTCGT
>NW_006774067.1:703615-704385 GCF_000442215.2 Lipotes vexillifer
CAAAAAGAATAAAATATCTAGGAATAAACCTACCTAAGGAGACAAAAGACCTGTATGCAGAAAATTATAAGACACTGATGAAAGAAATTAAAGATGATACAAACACATGGAGACATATACCATGTTCTTGGACTGGAAGCATCAACATTGTAAAAATGACTATACTATCCAAAGCAATCTACAGATTCAGTGCAATCCCTATCAAACTACCAACGGCATTTTTCACAGAACTAGAACAAAAAATTTCACAATTTGTATGGAAACACAAAAGACCCCAAAAAGCCAAAGCAATCTTAAGAAAGAAAAACAGAGATGGAGGAATCATGCTCCCCAACTTCTGACTATAGTACAAAGCTACAGTAATCAAGACAGTATGGTACAGAAATATAGATCAATGGAACAGGATAGAAAGCCCAGAGATAAACGCATGTAGATATGGTTACCTTATCTTTGATAAAGGAGGCAAGACTACACAATGGAGAAAAGACAGCCTCTCCATTAAATGGTGCTGGGAAAACTGGACAGCTACATGTAAAAGAATGAAATTGGAACACTTCCTAACACCATACACAAAAATAAACTCAAAATGGATAGAGGGCTTCCCTGGTGGCGCAGTGGTTGAGAATCTGCCTGCCGATGCAGGGGACATGGGTTCGTGCCCCGGTCCGGGAAGATCCCACATGCCGCGGAGCGGCTGGACCCGTGAGCCATGGCCGCTGAGCCTGCGCGTCCCGAGCCTGTGCTCCACAACCGGAGAGGCCACCAAAGGG
>NW_006774067.1:704395-713645 GCF_000442215.2 Lipotes vexillifer
CCTGGTGGCGCAGTGATTGAGAGTCCGCCTGCCGATGCAGGGGACACGGGTTCGCGCCCCGGTCCGGGAGGATCCCACATGCCACAGAGAAAAAAAAAAAAAAAAAAAAATGGATTAGAGACCTAAATGTAAGCTAGAGATTATAAAACCTTAGCAGAAAACACAGGCAGAACACTCTATGACATAAATCACAGCAAGATCCTTATTGACCCACTTCCTAGAGAAATGGAAATAAAAATAAAATAAACAAATGGGACCTAATAAAACTTAAAATCTTTTGCACAGCAAAGGAAACCATATACAAGATGAAAAAGCAACCCTTAGAATGGGAGAAAACATTTGAAAATGAAGCAACTGACAAAGGATTAATCTCCAAAATATACAGGCAGCTCATGCAGCTCAATATTAAAAAAACCAAACAACCCAATCCAAAAATGTGTACAAGACCTAAATAGACATTTCTCCAAAGAAGATATACAGATTGCCAACAAACACATGAAAGGATGCTCAACATCATTAATCATTAGAGAAATGCAAATCAAACTACAATGAGGTATCATCTCATGCCAGTCTGAAGGGCCATCATCAAAAATCTACAAACAATAAATGCTGGAGAGGGTGTGGAGAAAAGGGAACCTTCTTACACTGTTGGTGGGAATGTAAATTGATACAGCCGCTATAGAGAACAGTATGGAGGTTCCTTAAAAAACTAAAAATAGAACTACCATACGACCCAGCAATCCCACTACTGGGCATATACCCTGAGAAAACTGTAATTCAGAAAGAGTCATGTAACCATAATGTTCATTGTAGCACTATTTACAATAGCCAGGATATGGAAGCAACCTAAGTGTCCATCAACAGATGAATGGATAAAGAAGATGTGGCACATATATACGATGGAATATTACTCAGTCATAGAAAGAAACGAAATTGAGTTATTTGTAGTGAGGTGGATGGACCTAGATAGAGTCTGTCATACAGAGTGAAGTAAGTCAGAAAGAGAAAAACAAATACCATATGCTAACACATATATATGGAATCTAAAAAAAAAAAAACCCAAAGGTTCTGAAGACCTTAGGGGCAGAACAGGAATAAAGACTCAGATGCAGAGAAAAGACCTGTGGATACAGGGAGGGGGAAGGATAAGCTGGGGCGAAGTGAGAGAGTAGCACTGACATATATACACTACCAAATGTAAAATAGCTAGTTAGTGGGAAGCAGCTGCATTGCACAGGGAGATCAGCTCGGTGCTTGTGACCACCTAGACGGGTGGGATAGGGAGGCTGAGAGGGAGATGCAAGAGGGAGGGGATATGGGATTATATGTATACGTACAGCTGATTCACTTTGTTATACAGCAGAAACTAACACACCATTGTAAAGCAATTGTACTCCAATAAAGATGTTAAAAAAATAAGATACAGCATTGGCCAGTAATTCTGAGATGGACAAATGCTTTAATTGGTCCTAAACATTTTTTTTAATTGGAAAAGTTATTTAGAAACTATCATTTGGGTGAAAGTGGTCTAAAAGGACAAACTTTCAGTTACAAGATAATTAAGTTCCGAAGATGTAATGTACAACATAATATGGTTAGCAATACCATACTGTATATTCAAAAGTTGTTAAGAGAGTAGGTGCTAAAATTTCTCATCGCAAGAAAATGTAACTACACGAGGTGATGGATGCTAACTAAGCTTACTGTGGTAATCACTTTGTAATATATACATATATCAAATCATTATTATGTGCATCTTAAATTTGTATTATGTTTTGTCATTTATATCGCAATAAAACTGGAAAAAAGAAAAAGTAATAATATTTATTATCAATATTATTATTACATTAATAGTAATGAACAGTAGCTCTCTAGCTGTAGCCCTACCTTCTTTAAGAGAGCCTCCATTCTCTAAAAGTTCCCCTTCCCCATTCCCAAACTTTTCTGAGAGTAAACATATTCTGTCTGCTGCCACCTGGTACCCACCATTTTTTCTGCACACTTCTTCAGCACCGTTTGGAGTATCTAGTGCTGAACCTCCCACTTAGTAAAGCCCTGTGAGGATGGTGCCCTAGCACATTGCCAGCATCTGCTGTCCGTGGTGCTAATTTTTGTGCCAAGTACACTGCACCCTAAGGAGGCAAAGCACTGCCTCAAGTTACTACTGAATCCATTGACCCCAGGCATTACAGCCAGAGACCCAGACATTGGATTTTGCCAGGTACTGCTATGAAAGGTCTTGAGTGTTCCCATGGTGCAAGGGGCAGTGTTTGGCTAAAGCCACAAGTGTTATTAATATGTCAGTGCCCTAAATGTACCAAAGTTCCATATTCCCTGTACCTACCTTATTCATCTTTCCATTTTTTGAACCATGATCTTTTTTAATGGACACCAATGCAATGGCGCTTATGCTCTTAATGTACTAAGTTTTTAGTGAAAATGAATTTTTCTGTTTTCATCTTCAGCCCTCAGTCTCCTAGACATTAATTCATGAGCATCACGCTGAAAAGCAAATCTCAGTAGCAAACAGTACGTTGTATTCAAAATTGGTCCTCACTTCTAACTACCAAGTATGCTGTTAATTCTCTCTTGCCTTGGAATAAGCTCACTCTCAAGAGTTTTGCAGCCCTTCTTCCAAACAGACCCTGAGTGAACCTGCCCTGATGTGGTTAATTCTACGGTGATCAGCACTTAGGCTTTAGCTGGGAATGCCTACCACACTACAGTTCTGCAAAAAATTTAGTTTAGTTCAAGGAAAGCTGTAAGTTCTTATTCCATTCTGACAAGTGAAGAATCCAGAACCCCAATTTTAATGAAAACATCTTATTTTGGTGTGTTGGTTTATTTGGATTTACTGATTCTAGTCTAACCAAGAGTATAGTAGTTAAGAGATGGACTCTGGAACCAGACTGAATTCATCTCAGGTTCGCCAATTACCAGCTGTGAGACCTTGGAAAAGTTACGTAATCACCGCCTGTGCCTCAGTGTTCCCAGCTATAAGATGAGAGTACTGATAGTGTACACACCGGGTTTTAGTGGAGATCAGTTCACATGAATAAGCAGCAGTGGCATAGAACAGTGACTGGTATATAGTAAGCTATATAGTAAGCACTATCTATGATTTGCTAATGGTATTTAACAATTGTTTAGCTGCTGTAACTTTACCAATGATCACCCATGCAAAGACTTTCTCATTTAGTGATACTGGATGAGTAAGAACTGATGTGGTCTGGACATATGCCAAAGAGTTTATCTAGTTAACACTTCTGTGCATTCTGAATTGGAGAAGGGGGGTACAAAGAGGAAATTGTGTAAATGTTTGTACTTATTTGTAATAAGACATTAAATTCTAGCACATGTTGCAATGGGAAGAGGGTGTTTCTTGGGAGATAGTCTACAAGCAAATGTGTTTCATTGGCATATAGACATCTTTCCTGTGTAAATACAGCCGTGCACTCTAACCAGCAGCTGGCATAGTTACATGATGTTAATACATTAGATGTACATGTAGCCAATATACAAGCTCCTGTGTGTCAGGTTATATTATTTAATTATTCCACTGACATAAATGTCAAAATACTCCTATTTTGACCAAGAGGAATACCTCCAACAAAGAATCTCTAGTCACCGCTAACCTGTATATTTTCCTTATTCATTAGCCAAAAATATTGAGTACCTCAAACTAATTAATTAACAAAATAAAAAATAAAGTGCAAATAAAAACGTAGATTCATACACACACACACAAATGTGTACACGAATATTCATAGAAGCTTTATTGTTCTCAATAGCCAAAAACTGGAAACAACCAAAATGTCCTTCAGTGAGCGAAAAGGTAAACAAACTATGGTACATCCAAATCATTAAATACTACTCAGCAATAAAACGGAGTGAATTTTTAAATTTTAATTAACTATAGTTGATGTACAATGTTTCAGGTGTACAGCAAAATACAGGTATACAAAGAATACTCTGTACAAAGTATTCTTTTTCAGATTCTTTTCCATTATAGATTATTATCTTTTTTAAAATTTATTTATTTTTGGCTGTGTTGGGTCTTTGCTGCTGCACATGGGCTTTCTCTAGTTGCAGTGAGTGGGGGTTACTCTTCATTGCGGTGGCTTCTCTTGTTGTGGAGCACGGACTCTAGGTGCACAGGCTTCAGTAGTTATGGCACGCAGCCTCTAGAGCACAGGCTAAGTAGTTGTGGCACAGGGGCTTAGTTGCTCTGTGGCATGTGGGATCTTCCCGGACCGAGGCTCGAACCCATGTCCCCTGCATCGGCAGGCGGATTCTCAACCACTGTGCCACCAGGGAAGCCCCTCCATTATAGATTATTAAAAAATATTGAGTATAATTCCCTGTGCTACACAGTTGGTCCTTGTTATCTATTTTAGATATAGTAGCGATATTGAATATAGTTCTCTGTGCTATACAGTTGGTCCTTGTTGTTTATTTTAAATATAGTAGTGTGTATCTATTAATCCCAAATTCCTCATCCATCCCTCCCCTCCCCTTTCCCCTTTGGTAACCGTAAGTTTGTTTCCTATGTCTGTGAGTCTATTTCTGTTTTGGAAATAAGTTCATTTGTATCTTTTTTTTTAGATTCCACATATAAGTGATATAACATGATATTTGTCTTTCTCTGTCTGACTTACTTCACTTAGTATGATACTCTCTAGGTCCATCCCTGTTGCTGCAAATGGCACTATTTCGTTCTTTTTTATGGCTGAGTAATATTCCATTATATATACATACACACACATGCACACACACAAACACACACCCCACATCTTCTTTATCTATTCATCTGTAGATGGACATTTAGGATGCTTCCATGTCTTGGCTATTCTAAATAGTGCTGCAATGAACACTGCGGTGCATGTATCTTTTCGGATAATGGTTTTCTCCAGATATATGCCTAGGAATGGGATTGCTGGATCATATGGTAGCTCTATTTTTAGTTTTTCAAGGAACCTCCATACTGTCCTCCAGAGTGGCTGCACCAATTTACATTCCCACCAACAGTGTAGGATGGTTCAAAAAGGAATGAATTATTGATATATGCAACAACTTGGATGAGTCTCAAGGGAACTGTGCTGAGTGAAAAACAGTCAATCTCAAAAGATTACATAGTATATGATTCCATTTATATATATAACATTCTTGAAATGACAAAATTATAGAGATGGAGGACGAATGAGTGGTAACCAGAGGTTGAAGGAAGAAGTAAGTGCATGTAGCTATAAACAGGTAGCCCAAGGAATCCTTGAGATGGAACACTCTGGTATTTTCACATGAATCTACACATATGACAAAAATTACATAGAACAAAATAGTATACACACATACAAGTGAGTGCATGTAAAACTGGAAGCAAAATATAAATAAGATTGATTCATTTTATCAATGGCAGTCTCCCAGTTTTGATACTGCACTATAGTTTTGCAAATTATAACCATTAGGAGAAACTGGGTTCAAAGGTATGTGAGATGTCCCTGTACTATTTCTTACAAATATATGTGAATCAATAATTATTTCAGAATAAAAAATTTATAAAAAGAAGAGAAAGTGCACCTAAGAACTTTCATAAGATCTTGTATAAAATGTCAAAAATGCAAAATCTAAATCTAAAAGTAGTATGATTTCATTACCCACAGACTTACAATGTCTGCTACTTTTAAAGCAGCAATCCCATGATTCTGTTTCAGTAAATGTTTACTGAGCTCTAGGCCTAATAGTAGGCCTTTGAGCAAAGAAAATATTATATGACCTTTAAGGATACTCTTGTGGTAGGTACTACAGTTGCTACTTTACAAATGACACAGATCCAATGACATCAAGGAACCTGCCCAAAGCCCCACTATCAATATACAGCAGGCCTGGCACTTGCCTCCAGCCAATGCTTTTTCCGGCACTAAATCAGAGCAGCCTCTGTCATAGAGAAATGTACTTCATAGTACAAAACAGCAGCTATTTAGAACGAATTTAGGAACTTAAAAAGTGGATTTTGTGTTTAATTTTCTATCACAACAAGGGGGCGTAACTAATTTCATGTTGCTACTACGCCAAATTTTGTTCTACTATTCTTTTGCCCCTTGACCACAAGAAAAACTCTCCCAGCAACATCTTTAAAAACCATCCCAGTTCTTTCCCACTTTCATAAATGTCATATAAAATATCAACTTAAAAATGTAAAATCTAAATCTAAAAGTAGTAAGATTTCATTACCCATAGATTTACAATAGAACTATCAATCCTGATTCGATCTTTAAATCCTCTTTGTTCGCCCCAACCAGCCCCTGAGTGGCTGAGCTGCTGCACACTGGACGATTGTGGGGAGTGGTACCATAGTGAAGTCACGACCTCCAACCTTGGAGCCACAGTCCATTTCCCTGCAAAATGTACCAGCTGGTCCCAGACTTTCCCTTGATCTGCAAAGTGCAAGTCTATTCCCTTTTCTCACAATATTACTAAAATATTTGAAATCAGTTGCCCAAGTCATCTTTTTCTCCAAGTTGCTGAACACACTCCAATTGGTCCATGTCTCTTTTAAGGCACGGTGACCAGAGATGGACTATAAAGTGACTGTAGGTGGGGTCTGCTGAGAACAGAGCAAGCTTATTCTCCGCCTCATTCTAAACACAGTGCTTCTTACTAATGCAGAGAATTTTACATGAATCTCCTTGACGTCCAGTCACTACTCATAAAATAAAATTTTACATGCCACCTGTAAGCCGTATTCCCCTTTTCCTATAACTGTGCAATTGGGTTTTGTTCCTTTGTTTTATTTTTTTACCAAGCTGTAGGTCAAACATACATTCAACAAACATATTAAATACCTATTTTGTCTAGCATTTTTATTAGTGCTAAAGTTAGATAAATCAACAGTCTCTGACTTCAAAAAGCTCAGAGGTATGGGGGATGGGGAAGGAGGACAAGCAAAACAACCTGATTTTCTTACAGTGTGATGAGAGTTAAAAAAGTAAGCACAGAACTAGAACAAAAAATTTCACAATTTGTATGGAAACACAAAAGACCCTGAAAAGCCAAAGCAATCTTGAGAAAGAAAAATGGAGCTGGAGCAATCAGGCTCCCGGATTTCAGACTATACTACAAAGCTACAGTAATCAAGACAGTATGGTACTGGCACAAAAACAGAAATATAGATCAACGGAAGATAACAGAAAGCCCCGAGATAAACCCACACACATATGGTCACATTATCTTTGATAAAGGAGGCAAGAATATATAATGGAGAAAAGACAGCCTCTTTAATAAGTGGTGCTGGGAAAACTGGACAGCTACATGTAAAAGAATGATATTAGAACACTCCCTAACACCATACACAAAAATAAACTCAAAATGGATTAAAGAACTAAATGTAAGGCCAGACACTATCAAACTCTTAGAGGAAAACATAGGCAGAACACTCTATGACATAAATCACAGCAAGATTCTTTTTGTCCCACCTCCTAGAGAAATGGAAATAAAAACAAAAATAAATAAATGGGACCTAATGAAACTTAAAAGATTTTCGCAACAAAGGAAACCATAAACAAGATGAAAAGACAACCCTCAGAATGGGAGAAAATATTTGCAAATGAAGCAACTGACAAAGGATTAATCTCCAAAATTTACAAGCAGCTCATGCAGCTCAATATTAAAGAAACAAACAACCTAATCCAAAAATGGGCAGAAGACCTAAATAGACATTTCTCCCAAGTAGATATACAGATTGCCAACAAACACATGAAAGGATGGTCAACATCATTAATCATTAGAGAAATGCAAATCAAAACTACAATGAGGTATCATCTCACACCAGTCAGAATGGCCATCAACAAAAAATCTATAAACAATAAATACTGGAGAGGATGTGGAGAAAAGGGAACCCTCTTGCACTGTTGGTGGGAATGTAAATTGATACAGCCACTATGGAGAACAGCATGGAGGTTCCTTAAAAAAACTGAAAATAGAACTACCATATGACCCAGCAATCCCAATACTGGGCATATACCCTGAGAAAACCATAATTCAAAAAGAGTCACGTACCACAATGTTCATTGCAGCACTATTTACAATAGCCAGGACATGGAATCAACCTAAGTGTCCATCGACAGATGAATGGATAAAGATGTGGCACATACATACAATGAAATATTACTCAGTCATAAAAAGAAAAGAAATTGAGTTATTTGTAGTGAGGTGGATGGACCTAGAGCCTGTCATACAGAATGAAGTAAGTCAGAAAGAGAAAAACAAATACTGTATGCTAACACATGTATATGGAATCTAAGAAAAAAAATGGTTCTGAAGAACCCAGGGGCAGGACAGGAATAAAGACGTAGACGTAGAGCATGGAGTTTAGGATATGGGGAGGGGGAAGGGTAAACTGCAACAAAGTGAGAGAATGGCATGGACATATATACACTACCAAATGTAAAATAGATAGCTAGTGGGAAGCAGCTGCATAGCACAGGGAGATCAGCTCGGTGCTTTGTGACCCCCTAGAGGGGTGGGATAGGGACGGTGGGAGGGAGATGCAAGAGGGGGGAATATATGTATATGTATAGCTGATTCACTTTTTTATAAAGCGGAAACTAACACAGCATTGTAAAGCAATTATACTCCAATAAAGATGTTAAAAAAAAAAAAAGTAAGCACAAGAGTGCTAAGAGTTCAGCAAATCATCCTCAGTCAACCCACATAGGGGAGAGCTTGAGAAGTGGTTTACAAGAGACAGCAACACTCAAGCTGGGTCTCAAAAAAGAAGAAGGTAGCCAAGGAAACTGCAGAGGGGAAGTGATCACGGGTATTCCCGATACAGCAGGCAGCACAGCCCGTCACGAAGCCGCATGTTCTCATTGTGACTGGAGTAAACCCTGACAGAGTCCGTTCTGTTAGGCTCAGGACTCATTCCATAGAAATCTTAAGTCTCAATTCCACTGCCTAATATGTTAGTTATCTTATCAAGCTTTATCCACAAATTTGATAAGCACGTCTTCTTTATTTTTTTCCATCCAAGTCTCTGATAAAAAGCCTTCTTGTCCTATTACACAACTTGTATTTCTACTGTTCACCAAAAGGGTATTGTGAGGGACCTTCCCAAATGTCTGCCTAAAAGTCAGACACTCTGTAACCACTGAGTTATCTTGATCAGTCAGACCAATAACTGTCAAAAAAGGAAGGAAGGAAGGAAGGAAGGGAGGGAGGGAGGGAGGGAGGAAGGAAGGAAGGGAGGGAGGAA
>NW_006774067.1:713655-720468 GCF_000442215.2 Lipotes vexillifer
GGAGGGAGGAAGGGAGGGAGGGAGGAAGGGAGGGAGGGAAGGAGGAAGGAAAGAAGGAAGGAAGGTAGGTAGGGAGGGAGGGAGGGAGGGAGGGAGAATTGATCTGTGAAATATGCTGACTTCCAGTTGTTGCAAAATGCCTTCTAAACTGACCAGAAGAATTAAACACAAGCTATTTAAAAGTCTTTAACTCAGCCACAGGTATGGGTGAATTGACCAACCAATGCTGGGAACTAAAGATGTTTAGGAATCCTAATTTTTAGTATTGTGAATAATGAAGAAAGTTACACTAACTACCCACTTCCTTATTCCAGACCCTCGCCTCCAGCTAGCTCCAGGTGGCCTCACAATTGAGGGGTTTGCCCCACCCAGGGGGTGAAATGTTAGTGAGCTCCCCAGACTAGGATGTGCTTGTACTGGATTCCTGTCAAGGGCCCTGTCCAGGGAAACCAAATGGGGCTGGGTAGGTATTAGGGCATCTCTCAACCAAGAAGACTGTGCCAGACAGAGAAGCCTCACCTTCTAACTGAGGAAGGGTCTTTCCATAGTGTTGCCACTGTACTCACTCACCACCATCACCACCCCAGCTCGAATTCCTGCCCATCAGAGCTGGGCCTGGTGTTCACCAGTCCCTCTCCCTTCGGGTTCCTGGAAGTAAGGACTTCTCTTTTACTGGTCATTTACCCGTAAGACTCAGACAGAGAAATGGGAACTTAACCATCATCGAATGAATTGGTCCACGGTAGGAACCTTGAGGCCAACAGGCTAAGAAAAACAATCAAAATGTGCTAGTAAAAAAAAAAAAAATGTGCTAGTAACATTTTAAAAGTTCAGATTTCCGTCTTCTCTTGGAAAGCTGTATACAGCAATAAAGGGCAGATGCTGAGTGGAATACACTGTATGTATTCACACAGTGTAATACAATGGACATACAGGGCTCCCTTCCAAAAAGCCAGGCACTCTATAGTGCTCCACAATTCCAAAAGGGTCTGCCTCATCCATGGGAGTTGCTGCCTGGCCCCAGCAGGCATACCAGTCTGCAACCTTTGACTCAGAGAGGCAAGTTTTCTTATTCTTTTAAATGACACCTTCGATAATGTGTCTTAGAGAATCTTTCCTAGGGCAACAGGCTCGCTGTCCAACAGTTTGCAGAATGCACTTTCTTACCCTTTGTGAAAATTCAAAGTGAACCTTGGACATTAGGAATACAAAAAAAAAAAAAGAGTAGTACAATAGCAAAAGGCTCTACTATGGAAACAGGGTCAAAGGAGTTAAGGATTTAAGGTAAAAAACAAACTACATTTATTTACTGACCACTTTCTACAGCAAGGGGGCTTGCTAAGTATTTTAACGTGCATTGTTTTCAATACTTCCCAAATTTTCCTAGTGTTTGTTTAGCTTCTAGGCTCCTGCCCTTGGAGATTGCTTCACTGGGTCTGGGCTGAAGCTGGAAACAAGCACTCCTTGGGATTCCTATCATCAGGGAATTTGGTAAATACTACATTATCTTATTTAAGCTCACCGTAATTCTATAAGGCTGGTACTATCCCTAAAGGAAAACCACAATTAGGTTAACACACATGGACACACTGCTGGTGAAATCAAGAGTTCACATAGATGAGGGGTCCACAAACTATGGCTTGTGGACCAATTCCAGCTCACTGCCTATTTTTCTTTGTTTATTGTAGTAAAACATATATAACATAAAACTTATCATTTTAACCTTTTTTTTTTTTTTTTTTTTTTTTTTTGCGGTACGCGGGCCTCTCACTGTTGTGGCCTCTCCCGTTGCGGAGCACAGGCTCCGGACGCGCAGGCTCAGCGGCCATGGCTCACAGGCCCAGCCGCTCCGCGGCACGTGGGATCTTCCCGGACCAGGGCACGAACCCGTGTCCCCTGCATGGGCAGGCGGACTCTCAACCACTGCGCCACCAGGGAAGCCCCCATTTTAAGCATTTTTAAGTGTACAGTTCAGTGGCATTAAGTACATTCACACTGTTGTGTCACCATCACATTATCCATCTCCAGAATTGTTTCATCTTCCCAAAGGAAACTGCATACCTGTTAAACAATAACTCCCCATTCTCCTATCCTCCCTCTCCCTGGTAACCACCATTTTATTTTCTGTCCCTATGAATCTGACTACTTGAAGTACTTCATATCAGTGGAATCATACAATATTTGCCCTTTTGTGACTGGCTTATCTCACTTACCGTGATGTCCTAAAGGTTCATTGATGCTATAGCATACGTCAGAATTTGCTCCCTTGGTAAAGGATAACAACATTCCTCTGTATATATATGCCACATTTTAAAAAATCTATTCATCTGTCAATGGACACTTGGATTGCTTCCACCTTTTTTTTTTTTTTTTGCGGTACGCGGGCCTCTCACTGCCGCGGCCTACTCCCGCTGCGGAGCACAGGCTCCGGACGCGCAGGCCCAGCGGCCATGGCTCACGGGCCCAGCCGCTCGGCGGCACGTGGGATCCTCCCAGACCGGGGCACGAACCCGTGTCCCCTGCAATGGCAGGGGGGACTCTCAACCACTGCGCCACCAGGGAAGCCCTGCTTCCACCTTTTTGACTATTGTGAATACTGCTGCTATGAACAAGGGTGTACAAATATCTGCTCAAGTCCCTGCTGCAATTCTTTGGGGTAAATACCAAGAAGTGAAATTTCTGGATCATATGGTAATTCTATTTTTAATGTTTTTGAGAAACTGCCACAGTGGCTGCAACATTTTACGTTCCCAACAGCAATACACAAGGGTTCCAATTTCATCACAGCCCCACCGACGTTTGTTATTTTCTGGATTTTTTATAATGACCATCCTAATGGGTGTGAATCTTACTGTGATTTTGCTTTGCATTTCTATAATTATTCGTGATGTTGAGCATCTTCCATGTGTGTATAGGTTATTTGTATATCTTATTTGGAGAAATGCCTACTCAAGTCATTTGTCTATTTCTTAATTGGGCTGTTTGCTTTTTGTTGTTGAGTTGTAATAGTGTTTCATATATTCTGAATATCAATGCTTTATCAGATATATGATTTGCAAATATTCTGTGGGTTGCATTTGCACTCTGTTGATACAGTCCTTTGATGTGCAAAAGTCTTTAATTTTGATGACGTCCAATTTATCTATTTTCTCTTTTGTTGCCTGTGCTTTTTGGTGTCATATTTAAGAAATTATTGCCAAATCCAATGTCATGAAGCTTTTCTTCCATGCCTTCTTCAAAGCATTTTAAAGTTTTGGGTCTTATGGGTCTCCGACCCATTTTGTGTTAATGTTTATGGTATAAGGTCCTACTTCATTCTTTTGCATATAGATATCCACTTTTCCCAGCCTATTTATTGAAAAGACAGTCCTTTCTCCATTGAATGGTCTTGACACCCTTGTCAAAAATCATTTGACCATTTAAGCAAGAGCTTATTTCTGGCTCTCTATTCTATTCCACTGGTTTACATGTCCACACTATGCTAGTACCATGCTATTTTTACCTTAGCTATGTAGTCAGTTTTGAGACCAGGAAGTGTGAGACCTCCAACTTTGTTCTTCAAGATTGTTTCGGCTATTTGGGGTCCTTTGAGACTCCATATGAATTTTAAGATAAAATGATGTTCTTAGAACTTAATGTATGACCAAGTCCTTGCTGACTCAGAATAACTGGCTCTTTACTTTTTCCCAAATTCTAATAACTCATACTGATGCCCTATCTCCAAAGGAATTTGTTTGTATAAAATTGCAATTTATGTATCAAATTCTTTCAATGTCTGCTACATACCAATTAAAGGTTTTTCTTTAAATTCACTGTTTCCCTCACAATCCAGGAGCATGTATTATTTAATATTCAAAGTTTTCCAAGATATGACTTCCTAGTAAAAAAAAAATCCATTATTTGAATTTTTAAAGAAGTTTGCCATTACCTTTATAAGCATTAGCAGCAATGCCATTGATATATATCATGCTAAACCAAAATATAATTTCCATAAATAGCTCTTGTTTATATACCAACCAACCCCAGGAAATATCCAGACCTTTCCAGATGCAGTCGCAAAGCAACAGAGGGGAACAGGTATTATCGTCACTCCCAGCCTTCTCCATCTCAATAATGGCACACTTCAGTCCACCAGTTACTTAAACTGGAAACCCTGGGAATCATCCTTGACAGCTCTTTTTCCTTCATCCCCACATTCAATTTATTAATGAGTTTTGTCCATTCTGCCTTTATAATATATCCTGGATCCTTCCCCTTCTCTCCATTTACACTGTGAACCCTAAAGG
The DNA here is from genome assembly GCF_000442215.2 of Lipotes vexillifer. Lineage (NCBI taxonomy): Eukaryota > Metazoa > Chordata > Mammalia > Artiodactyla > Lipotidae > Lipotes > Lipotes vexillifer. Next base: position 717,942 of record NW_006774067.1, read on the forward strand.
AAAGTCCACCACCATTGTTGTCAGTTGGACAATGTATTTAGTGTCTTAATTGGTCTCCCTTCAATCCATTCTCCACACAGCAGCCTGAAGGCTCGTGTCCCTCCTCATCTAAAACACAATGGCTTCCCATATCACTTACAATAAAACCCAACCCCCTGAACATGACTGAGGTTTGAGAGGCCCTGGACTGATCTAAGCCTCTCGAACCTCGGGCCAGCCTATGACCACACCCCTCTTGTTTCTTAAGCTACAACCACATCAGCTTCCTCTAGGTTCCCTCAAACATGCCACATCCTTTCTCACCAGGGCCTCTGTAGGTGTTGGGTCCTTGTCCTGGCACAGCCTTCCTCCTTTCTTCTCTTGAAACTTGCCATCTCCTATTCAGCCTTCAAGTCTCTGCTCAAATGTCACTTCCCCAGAGAGACTTTTCGAACCAGCAAACCTAAGATTGGTTTGCCATCAGCCCCCTGGCTCTCCCTCATAGCATCCTGTTATTTTCCTCCAAAATCTTTCACAATCTGATATTGTATTTTTGTTTACTTCTTTCTCCCCCGTTATATAAATTCTAATAAGGCAAAGACTGTTTCTGATTTCATCACTTTATAACCATACCTATCACACTGTAGGCCCTCATTAAAAAATTGGTGAATGAATGACAGGACAAATGAAAAAACTGAGGTTCGAAAATATACGCTATTTGTTCAAGGCAAAAGTTAAATAATTTTCTAAGACAGAAAGAAATAGAACCATAATTCCCTCTGTTTTCATATAGCACTGGAGCCACTGCACCATACTTTTCCTAAAGGAGTATAAAGTATTGCTTTTCTCGTAATACATGGAGGGTAACTGTAAAAACTAAAGACTTTCAGAATCCAAAACCCTAATTCCAAAGCTGCTGCATTCCATGACTAATGAGAAACATATACCATCATTACTATAGATTGAACTATTTTGAATGTGACTATTAATTCTTAATCAGTAATTAATCACAGCTATTTTCAAACTGTAAACTGTCTAGAGAATAGTTGCCACTTCAATGTATGTTTCACTGATGCATAACATCAATATGATGCCTTATTTTACTGTTAAATTCAAAATAATGAACATTCTAATGAGGAGTTAATATGAGCATCTTTCATCATAATATCATAAACATTTGTTCTGATGACTCTGTGTATTTTGGTTCATTTGTACCTACTAGCCTTCTTCTTCTCTCTTTGGGTTTAAATTTGAGAAATTCTGAAAAAATGAGTTTTATAAGTTATACCAGAAATGTCAAAGATTACATGCTAAATTGGTTTGAATCGAAGTTTTTCTATTTTATATCACTTATTAATCACAGGCTGTATAACTTGGAAGAACTAAAAGTCATAATGCTTGCAAGAAGTCATAAAAATGTCTAATAAGCATTTGAATTCAACAGAGTTCTTTGATTTCTAATTTTATAGAATTTCTTTGAAACTCTTCTCAGAATTGATTACTTTACCATATTCAGTCTATAAGGAACATTCCCACTTAATTCTGACTATTCTTATAATCTCCAGATGTGTATCTATCCCTGTTATAATCATTGTTTTACAATGATGCATATGTGATCTCTTACTATACATGACCTCTTGTTCTCCCCTATTCTTATATGTTTTGTCCGTCTTCCTCTTTAGTTCATAACCTTCTTGGGATGGAAATCACGTCTACACTTATTTTCTTTGAAACTTTCCACCCAGCCTTGCAAAAACACTCTGCCTGTTGTAGCTTCCTAATAAACATTGGCTCATTGCCTGAAGGAAGCAATTGACAATCCAGTCATAAAGAAGTCACAGTGGTGCATAAATTTATCAATTTAATTTTTTATGTTCCTGTGAGAGGTGATGTACCAAAATATTTTCTAATCTTAGCTGAGATCGACTCTGGCAACCAGACAAGAAAAGGAATAAAGTGTCACTTATTGATACATTCAGTGCTGGCTAATTTTGTGATAGCAAGCTTTTCAGTGTGTAAAAGTTAAACTTGCATAAAAGAATGTGTTTGTTGGTGTGGAGTTCTTTAATGTGCTCCTTTTCTTATCGCCAAGATTTGTAATATATGATATCAACTTGGGATACATATTAACAATCATACTTCCCTAAGAAAAGAAAAACATTCCCTAAGATAACTACAAAAATGTAAAACAGTATGTTGCATTTGTTGTTGGGAAAGTGGGCTTTGAATCTGGCTTTCCTGGGTTTAGATGTTGATTATTCCACTTACTCATTATGTGACCTTGCATGGGTCACTTTTCCTATCAGAGTCTTGGTTAATTCAACTGTAAAAAAAAAAAAAATTAAAAAATTAAAAAATCTACCACAGGGCTTCCCTGGTGGCGCATTGGTTGAGAGTCCGCCTGCCGATGCGGGGGACACAGGTTCGTGCCCTGGTCCGGGAGGATCCCACGTGCCACGGAGTGGCTGGGCCCGTGAGCCATGGCTGCTGAGCCTGCACATCCAGAGCCTGTGCTCTGCAATGGGAGAGGCCACAGCAGTGAGAGGCC
>NW_006774067.1:720492-739567 GCF_000442215.2 Lipotes vexillifer
GGCCCGTGAGCCATGGCCACTGAGCCTGCGCGTCCGGAGCCTGTGCTCCGCAAATGGGAGAGGCCACAACAGGGAGAGGGCCCCATAACGCAAGAGGCCCACGTATAGAAAAAAAAAAAAAAAAAAAAAAAATCTACCACATAGTGTTGTTAGGAGGATTAAACGAGTTAGAACCTGTAAAATGTCAAGCACTGCCAGTATGAGCCAACGCCTAGCTAATATTTTTATTACATTTTCTTCCACAATAGTTTCCCTTTTGTTACAGATATTGGTTGCTAGAAGGAGAGCTGGTGAGGGGAAGAAATTATGTAATCTTTTCAGTAATCAGATAATTCCTGTAACAGGTAGCAATATTCCCCACACCAATTTCTCCCCGATTCCATCCCCTCACTACAAATAAGATTCATCAGCAACAGCCGTCTCTTAAAAAAATCAACTGTAGTGTGCCCTATACAACATTTATTTGCATAGTTTTCCTCTCTTTTCTCATAATACTTTCATTCTAAAATAGAAGATAAGGTTACGGCAACATCTGGGGGCTGCCCACCAAAATCTTCAATAATCATTAAGAGACTCATCAGTCTCAAGTCTGATCAAATGCCCCCCAGCATTCTCTCTCTCCCTACTGCAGCCCAGACCTCAAACATGTCACCAGAAGTCTTATCCTTACAGTTAGCTTTGGTGCTGTCTTTCCTTGCTAGAGGACGTTCTGGCACTCCCCATTCCCTAAAGTTAATATCCTTACCTTGGCTGTCATGGCCTTCCAGCCTAACACCCTCTGCCCTCCACTCTTTTCTCTCAATGCATCTTGTCATGAGGTCAAAGAGAGTTATTGATCAGTGTTGAACACGCCCTAAACTACATGCCTTAATTATTATCGTTCTTTCCACCTGATATGCCCACTTGCCATTTATAACTATTAAACTTACCCTTTCTGTAAAATACAAATAACATTTCTTACTTTCTCTGGCTTAACCTACCTGAAACTCCCTCTTACCTCATCTTTATTACCTAAGCACCTACTCACCACTTGAATTCTAAATGCTATTTCCTCCTTGAAGCCCCCTAAGGCTGAATCCCTACCTCCCCAACCTCAGGTAGAAGTGATCACTGCACCAAATTATCTGCCATATCTTCCCCTCATAGTCTGTGTCTCTATCACACTTTACTGGTCTCACTTATTCACACTGCCCCCATCAAAATCCAGGTCTCTGAAGGGAAGGCACTGCATGCCCAGCACACGCCACCAATTCTTCCACTTAGTGTCTGTAAATGTATTTGCTGAATGAATAAACCCCTCCATGAGACCTGCACTATTCTCCCCCAGATCCTATTCAATAAATCTTTTTTTTTTAAATTTCCTGTAGCTCCACGGCACTCTGTACCTCTCTGATTGGACTAACCCAACCACATTACTGCTTGGTGTGTGGTTATGTGTGTACTTGTCTTTTCCTCCCTACAAGACAGTGAGTTCCTTGAAGGCAAGAACGGGGTTTTTCCAAAGAGGGGACTGTGCCTACCACTCACTGTTTCTCATACAGTAGTGTTTAGTGCATATGAGCAGTTTTGTGACTTTTTAAACTATGTGAGACAGGCCATCAGAAGTGGGGCTCATGATCACACTCTGAAGAGAAAACACTACAATTCACAGAAGTTAGCACCACCTGAATCTAATATTTTTAAATATAAATTTATTTATTTATTTTTGGCTGCGTTGGGTCTTCGTTGCGGTGTGTGGACTTCTCATTGCGGTGGCTTCTCTTGTTGCAGAGCACGGGCTCTAGGCACGCGGGCTTCAGTAGTTATGACACGTGGGCTCAGTAGTTGTGGCTCGCGGGCTCTAGAGCGCAGACTCGGTAGTTGTGGTGCACGGGCTTAGTTGCTCCGTGGCATGTGGGAATCTTCCCGGACCACGGATCGAACCCGTGTCCCCTGCATTGGCAGGTGGATTCTTAACCACTGTGCCACCAGGGAAGTCCCTAAATCTAATTTTTAAATCCCTAAAATAGACAGGTCCACCAAAACTCTCTAGTCCAGGAGTTAGAAACTGGCTGGTATTGAGAGAATGATACACTTTGGTGTAAAATAATAGAGAGTAATAGTGACTAGGACAAACCTGATAAGAGTTTTTGACCACTGTCAAACATTGTTGCCAAATCTTCCAATTTTTCAAAAGAAGTGCCAGACATGTATTTTATATAATATCTCCCAAAATTTTAAATGCTGGAAACCAACTCATTTAAAAAGAATCAAAAACACTGTGCAAGCCAAACTAAATACATTTGTGGGTCAAATGAGGCCTGCAGACTGTGTTTTTTACCATCTCTTCTGTATTGATTATAATATTTCCTAGTTGTCAAGGGCTTACTTTGAGCAAACTCTGCGCTAAGAATTTTGCATTAATTATATGAGTAAATTAATTTTGCATTAATTAGATGAGTGAATGTGCATTCCTGTGATCTGAGTACCACTGATGTGGGTAACATTAAGACACCTACTTCTCAGATGAAGAAACTGAGACACTGGGAGTTTAAGTTACACACATCAGGTGACAACATCAAACATGTCACACTCCCACAGGCACACACAGATTTTTGTCCAGCAGCAACGTAAAAATGGCTGTGAGGGCTTCCCTGGTGGCGCAGTGGTTGAGAGTCCACCTGCCGATGCAGGGGACATGGGTTCGTGCCCCGGTCCGGGAAGATTCCACATGCCGTGGAGCAGCTGGGCCCGTGAGCCATGGCCACTGAGCCTGCGCATCTGGAGCCTGTGCTCCGCAACGGGAGAGGCCACAACAGTGAGAGGCCCGCGTACCGCAAAAAAAACCAAAACAAACAAACAAAATGGCTGTGAGTCATGTGCAGTTGCAAGCATGCTGTTATTTCAGTTCTCCCTCTCCCACTGACCTCTGAAATACCTGATCAAAACAAAGTCAAGGTTGGAAATTGCTTCTCTATATTCTGAAATTGCTAAAGTTTGCTACATACCCTAGGAAAATCCTACCTTAACATTACAATTAGTTTTTCAAAAGAGAGCCCACCATAAATACTGAATAGAAAAAAAAGTCTTAAATATCTTCATCCAAACATGAGATTGAAGCCAGGAAGAATATAAACGAACAGGGGGAAGGCAAGAAAAATGGCACAGACATTTGGAAAAGTTTAAAACTAACGTGCTGCACTCTGCAAATGTTTTTGAGTATAGACTACATTCAAAGCTCTGTGCGAGAAGTTATTTTAAGAACCTGAGGCTAGGATGACTTCAGATTTGAGAGAGATTTTAAAATTAGAATTAATAGGAATTGGTGACTAATATGAACTGGAGGGTATGGGAGAGGGAGTAGAGATGATGCCTCAGAAAGCAAGAAGAGGCTAGTGGAGCCGTAAACCAAGATGAAGGCATAGAGGAGAAAGAGCAAAGCTTGGTGTGGGGCGCACTGACAGTAAAAGAGGGGTTCCAGAGGGTACAGCAAAGTGGGCAGATGAGCAGTCAGTAAGACAAGAGACAGGTGGGGTGAGGTTGAGACGGATAGCAATGAGATGGCAGTGACAGTTTGGGAGAGGACAGCAGGCCAGGCATCCTTGCTTTCTGGGTGATAATCCTGAGCCACAAAGAGAAAAGTCAGAAAATTACCAAACTGCCTGGAGGGACATGGGAATGATGGAGGGGAATGACACATTAAGAGCTGAGTTCCAACATCCCAAATAGTACTATGCTGTCACAGTTCAACAGTGTCCTTCTAAAATACCTTCCTAGATGCTTCATACTGGATGAATTCTCATTGTGGTTCAACTTTATGGAATCATTGTTTGTAGCTTCAAATGTAATCAAGGGCACTGGGTTTTCAAACTGTGCTGTGCAAAGCCCTAAGGATTTTATGGAGGGGCTTAGGATTCAAAGACCACTGAAGGGATAGAGTTCTGGGCCCCTAACCTAACAATGAAATTCCATCTAAATTTGTTTTAGATGATGGGCTTCTCAGATACAGCTCCCGTAAAAAAGAATTCCACTGTTAAGAATTTTTTTTTAAAGAAAAAAAAAAATCTTTAAAATTCACTGAAGGTTTTGATCAATTATGAAGTGAAACTTAAGTAATTTGTTATGTCTCATAACAACGCAGTTTATAAATTTTCTATAAATTACAGATTTAAAGGTATCCCATTAATAATGTCACTCACACTAACATTTCCAGTTGCATTCTTGAGTGAGAGAGAAAAGAATAAAGATATAACTAATACGGCATGAATTTCACAAAATCCAGCTACGTTCACAGGAGCATGTTGTTTGCTCGAAAGTCATCCTTGATAACTGTTGATAGAAATGAAGGTTGAGAACTAGTGATCTCAGTGATATCCAAAGCCCTTAATGCTTGTAGAATGTCTAATCCCCCCACTTCCCATCCAGAACCAGGGAAGAAGAGATGATTCACTAAAGGGTCGGAGAGTGAGGGCCTTCCTAAGGGCCACAAGTCAGAGCTGTGGACACCCTTACACAAAGGAGTTCCTTTTAAGGGTTTCAGAGAGAAAAAGGGACACACCAGGCTAAAGCCTAATCAGAAAAAAGTGAGCATGAGAGTGCTGAGGAAGGAGATTGAGTCAAAGCAAATTCAGGCCTTCAGCTGTGTAAACCACAGGAACAGTGAGCTATCTTCAACAGCTGGAGCAGGCAACGGATGCTCTAATTCTATCCCAAAGAGCATTTAATTCTTTAAGCCTTAGCAACAATGGCTTTTTAAAACTATATCTCAACTTTTGTAAGAATTCATGGGAAGTTTTAAATGAGCGTGAATAAGAGAAAAATACATTTTATAAGACCCGATCAACAGTATGATTTTACTGTACCCTCAGGTACAACCTTCTATGAAAACCACAGAGTAGCTAATACTGTTTCTACATTCAAGATTGTACTTCCATGGGCATTGTCTCAGCCCGATCATACAGGCATGATGAGATTTGCAAAGCAAATAAAGACTTCATGCAGGGAACAGTCTAGGAAAAAAAAAAAAAAATAGGATGCTTGTCCACCAGGAGTTGAAACTGAACTTTGTTGGTGGGACACAAATTTAAAATCAGAAGTGGCATCTTTGGGGAGTAAGTCACTGCATACAATAAAAAGAGAGTCTGCTCGAAATGCAGTTCTAGAAGCCAAGACACAGTAATAAAGCAAAGACTGAACAAGCAGACAGTTTTGCCATAGGAAAGGAGATCTCTAGAGTGTTAAAGAGAGGATTTGGTATAGCAAACAGACCAACACTCATTCAATTCCAGGGCTGGAGTAGAGGTTTATTAAGCCCGTTGTTAACCAATGTAGAAACATCAGGACCTGCCTGTCATCTCAAGAAACCTTTGTTCTTCTCTGTCATATTGCTTTCATTCATATGTCTGATAATAAAAATATTATGTTAATAGTCTCATTAATAATGTATAGAATATTTATTACTAGGCATTATGTTGAATTTTTAAAATATATCATTTCACTTAACCCTCAGAATAAACCAACATTCTTATTAGGAACGAGGATGCCAATGTTATCTTTAACACACACACACACACACACACACACACACACACACACACACACACACACCCCTGCAATCAGCCACTCCCCATTCTTTGATACAGGTAATTGAGTTTTTTGAAAAGCATTATGCAAACTCAGTGTAAACTCCCCTTCCAATCATATTGCCAGCACAAGCCACTTCTAAATAGAAATTTGGGCACTGTCTCTGATTATTATCCCCACAGATGAGGAAATAAGGCTGAGAAGTTCAGTGCTATACCCAAGGTCACACAGCCAGGATTTAAATCCAGGAGCTCTGGCCACAGAACATACGCTCCTAGTGTCTACATGCCTTACTGACATATAGAATGGGGATTCTGTGATACCTTTAGCCTAACGTATATAACCTGCAGATTTTACACTTTATGCTAATTGTTTCTGCTAATTAAGCCTCCTATTATGTGTATATGCTAAGGCCTGTTAGGTTGTAAGATACAAGCACTCTCGGTTTAACCTGGTGCTGGGAGTTGGTTGTAAGGATGCACAAGGAAATGGAAGACCCAGAAAACTCTTTCAGTAGCCACTCAGTTTGACCTCATAAGCCTGGTAAGTCATTCATCCCCGTTCAGAAAACAACAAACAGCAACACCTCCAGAGACCCAGTAGTATCCCTCCCTGTCATCCCCTGAAATGCATTCATCAGCTGTTGACTCATTCTTGTGACTTGGCTTCCCATCTCAGCACATGTTCAATTCTGTTCTCCCTCTACTACTACTTTTGCTGTGTATCACCTTAAAAATAAAAAGAGAGGATCCAATTTGGTTGGTAGGTCACTATCCAAAATGGAATCCCCCTATGGTATGTTACAAAACATTTGAGGAAAGCCTCTGACATGAAAGACAGGGACACAATAAACAGATGGAAGAAAGCAAACTGGAGAGACTATACAGGGTGAAGAAAACCTCAAAAATATATTAATACATTCACAGAGGTAAAAAGAAAAAATATACATCCATGAAACAACAGGATGGTATTTAAAAAGGATATTTAGAAGTCAAGAAAAGAGTTCTTGAAAAAAATTAAAGATGGTAGCAGAATTATAGTGAATAAGCCAACAGTAAAAATAAAATGGAACACTAAAAAATATTCACTGATTCCAAAAGAAGGCAGAAAAACATGAAAAATGAACAATGATTAAATGGGACAAAAAGGAAACCAACAGCATAATGGGTCAACTTAAATTCAACCAGATAGATAATTACATTAAATGAAAATAGTCTAAACACTCCAATTATAAGGCAGAGATTACCAATCTGTATGGGGGAAAAAAAAGACACAACTATATGATAATATACATGAAGCCACTTTAAATGTAAAAACAGTTGAAAGTAAAAGGGTGAAAAGATGCACCATGAAACCCTGCAAAGGAGCAAAAGAGAATGTTTTGGTATAATTGAAATGGTTCATATATTAATTGAATCTACACTGTCAAAATTTATCAAACTGTACATTTAGTGAGTATCTTTTGTTGTACATAAATTATATGGTTGTAAAGTTGATGTTTAAAAATTTAAAAGATGATTGTTGAAATTCAAAACACAACGGAAACCCTGAAATAAATATTAGTTATCCCTCAGAAAATAGAAAAATAACATTAGTGCATTAGTTTTCTATAGTAGAAGAATGATAGGAAAATGAGAGCATTAATATGAGATCCAATTGCATTATAACAGGTGTGTTCCATACGAGAATGTACAAAGTGAAAATCAAAATCAACTTCAGAAAGTGTTAGCAGAGCTGAAAAACATGAGTTTCCAGAATGAATGCCTAACAACAGATGAAAATAGACCAACATTAATGGTGCATTCTCGAAAAGTATCAGGACACGAGAAAGAAGAGCAGATATAAAATAATCATCCCAAGAGAACAAGTTTTACACACAAACCATCAAAAACAACGATGACATTTTGGCTTCCCATTAACAACAGTAGGAGCTGCGGAACAACAGAGCAACGTCTTTAAAATTGTAAGGGAAAGTGATTTGCCACCTAGAATTTTGTATCCAGCAAACTATCAATCCAAACTATCACTTAAATGTGAAGGTAGAATAAATACATTTTAGAATATGCAAATCGCAAAAAGTTTACCACCCATCCTTTCTTTCTCAGGAAGCTACTGAAGGATGTGATCCACTAATATAGGGGAGGAAATGAAGAGAAAGACCCATAACTGAAGGAACAGAGGCTTCAACATAAGAAAGAGAGATGAAGGAAATCCCAAGATGAGATCTTAGAAGGACAGCAGGTCTTGAAAGCCACTGTCTAAATTTTAGTGAGTTAGAAGTCTCTGGGTGTGCTGTGCATACTGTAACAGTATTAGAAATTTAAGATGACCTCCTTTATACCTGACCAACCTCTTAATTTTTTTTTAACACACTGACTCCTATTTTCAATTGATGTCTAATTTGTATTATATTCACTACTTTTTAATTTTTCTCTCTTATTGGTTTAGGAAACTTTTAAAAAATCTTCACAAACACAGCTATTTTATTATGTTAAAAGTTTTAATGTTTTGATTTCCAACTGTCATCAGCAAAGTTTTAATATATTTCACAGACCAAAAAAAAAAAAAAAAAAAAGAAGTCCCTGGGAAGGAAAGTTATCTCCAAAAGGTGAAGTTGATAAAATATCTAATGTGTTAATAAGAGATTTAGACAACTGGATGAGAATTTGTGATAAATACATAAAAAGAATTATCATCAGGACTTCCCTGGTAGTCCAGTGGTTAAGAATCCGTCTTCCAATGGAGGGGACGTGGGTTCGATCTCTGGTCGGGGAACTAAGATCCCACATGCCGCAGGGCAGCTAAGCCCATGCCGCAACTACTGAGCCCACACGCCACAACAAAAGATCCTGTGTGCCGCAACTAACACCTGATGCAGCCAAAAATCAATCAATTAATTAATTATTTTAAAAAGAATTTTCATTCAAAAAAAAGATACTTGTTAATTCCAGGAAAAATAAAATGTGCAAACAAAGAAAAATAATTATAGTATACTACATTACTCAAGTATAACCAGCATTTGTATAGTTATGGTTATTTAAATGCTGCATATGGGGCCAATGAAATTTTTAAATACTATAAAACTTTACTGAGAGGATGGGATAGTGGGTGGGAAGTGTGTGTGTGATTAGGGTGGACAAGGTGTCCATATGTACAACAACTACAAAATATCCAACAATAGATGAAAGGGTTTGCCTCTTGGTAATGGGAAATGTGAAAGGTGGGGGAGTGGAATTGGAGGGACTGATATTTTTCATAACAAGCCTTATAGAACTCTGTAAACAATGTGAATGTAGTGCTTTGACACAAGGAAGACTTATTTTAAAAAATATGAAAAAGCCTAAAAGATATTTTTTAACAAAGCTAAAACAGATTGGGAGAGCAGTAGTTGAACAGATTTATAGGAGTGGATATCACATTGCTTCTCTGAACCCCTCCATCACTCCTTTCATTAAGTAGAGGTAACATAAAAATATGACCAGCAGCAGTAAAGCCAAGTCCCCTCATAACTAGTTATATTACTTATGAGATTGACATAATCTTTCCTCTGAAGAGCTCAGCTGCTTCACTGAGAATATTAAGCATGGAACATTTTAACACCATAAAATTAAAAACAAAGGAAGTGCAGAGAGAAAAATAAGCTTGAGAGATTATAAAGAGCAAATGAAATCAAATCTTCATTAGAAGACAAAGCCCCTGAATAATTCTGCAGCCTCCCCAGAATGCTAGTGATAGAAATCAGTAGTGTTATTAGTTTTTTCATGAACCATTCCCACAATATGGCGCTACTTATCACTTCTGCCTTTTGTCTTCCTGAAAACACTTACATACCCTTTGACCATCTGAAGTTATCAAAAACCAGGCTATACCACTTCATGTTAAATATTAAGATTACCTGAGTCTACTTTGGGGAAATATGTAATCAGGGCTAACTGTGGCTTGAGCTCGCTTTTATTTGTGCTTTGCACTGCCCTTTGGAAGGCCAAATAATTACTTAATCTGGCCTGGCTCAATCCTGGATACGTGGGACTTTTCTTTCTGATTTGGCCTCTACTAACAGATATTCAGGCACAGACTTGCAAAAAATTAGGAATACCTGATTAACTCTTTGGGCTCAAAATTTGTCTACTACTGATCAGAATTGGCTAAAAATTATTAGCCAGAGCCAAGAACATCTCATTCTCATTATAAGCTGGTCTGTTCATCTCCTACTTCAGGACTCCCTTTTCTGAGACTTCAAACAAACAAACAAAACCAGGGCTTGGAGGAGGATACAGGGATAATTAATTTTATTCTGACTTTTACTATAAAATATGAGATCAGAGAAGGATTTAATCAGAGAAGACCTGACATTAATCCCCTTTTATTGTGCACTCTCTGTGCTAGCCACCATGTTAGACCCTTTATATAATATTGTCTCTAGTCCTCAATATACCTCTTCAAGATACCTATTATATCTGCAATTTACAGGTGAGCACACCAGGGCTTTAAGCAACCAGTCTTTCCTATATCACCTGAAGAGCTACAGAAGCAGCGTGACCAGCTGGAATCCCATCTTCCCATAATTATGATCTACCTCTGCCTTGTAAGGAGGTGTGTCCTGGTACCAGAAAATTATACCTACCCCAAAGTTGCTGCAAGGATTAAATATATAAAATAATACAACTAAAGCACTTAGACCAGTGCCCTAAACACAGTGAGTACTTTATACATATTAGCTCTTAGTGTGATTCTAACTGCCATTATATATTTTAAAAGCTAGTAACCTTACCTTTCTCTTCTTTTTATTTTCTCTTCTTCCTTAGCCTAAAGGAACTAAGAGATACAATATGCCTGTAAGTAGAAAGGGTGGCTCCACGACTTAAGAGATTTAAGTAAATGCACTTCCTCCTCCAGATATTCTATGCTGATCAGGGCACAGCTCCCATAAGACAGAGCCTGTCACAACCTGGCTATTTAACAAGAGTTGGCATCCAGTTTGAAACCCACTTTCCTGTCTACCGTTGACCTTCTGTCAGAACAGGACTGAAGGACACGTACTGCTTCCTGTGAGTTCCAGGACCAGCATCATAAATAAAGTGATGCTGATTGAAATGATTTACTCTTACTCATTCCCTTCTCTCACACGCGGACTGAGGAGAAATGAGCCCCAAATGGAGTTTTGCATGGATTTCTAACACTCTTTGATTAGCAAGTCACAGCACTGTTTTACATGGATGTGAGCACAGCCGGCATCCTACTTCGAGCACATGATCGTCTACAGCTGACTGCCTGAATACAATTACTCCCGTCAAGAACCTCTCATAATGTTGCTTTACATCCTCAACCAATCACTGTTTCGTGCACTTATCTTACAATTTTCCCTATGGGCTCCCTCACACATTCCCACATATTCTAAACCTTCATATAAGTTCCTTCCCTTCATCCTTTCCCAACAAATACCACCCAGTTACAGGTGAGTTTTCCTCCCTTTTTCTCCTCACATGCCTGGGTCTTTCGTTAAATCTCAACTGCTTTTCTGAGTCAATTCTTATCTCCCGTCTCCGGGCAGCTGGTGGATACACAGCTGCTGGAAGGCTGCTTACCTCCTCTCCTCTTCAGGCCTCTCTCAGAGTTTCTTCCAACAATAATGCGAGAAGGGAGCTCTTTGGTCTCCCACCAGTGTTCGCCCACCAGAAAGATGAAAAGAAGGCTCAAAATCTGGGAAACATTTTGTTACTTACCTCTCAGCACAACTATCTGCCTTACTCCTGACAGCACATGAATGAGTACAGATGTAATTCTTCTGCTATGACAAAGCAGCGTGACAACAGTGCCCCTCAGAAGACCCACATGTGTGCACACTCATTCATCCATATATGAATCCATCCAATAAAACTACCTTACTTGCTTGCCATGTGTTAATCACTTTGCTAAATCCCAGAGATACAAAGGTAGCTCAGATGGAAACTGGATCAGAGGAGGAAGGGCCAGACTAGGACCAAGGAAGCCAATTAAGACCATATGGCAGTAGTTCAGGTCAGAAATGATAAGGTCGTGAATTAACCCAAACATTGGCAGTGGAGCTAGGAAGCAGAGTCAGAAACATGAGATACAAGGAGGATATGTCAGAAGGGTATTTATCGTATGTGAGGAACAAGGGGAAAAGAGACGAAAGCCTAGGATGACTCCAAGATTTCTTGATGAGACAGTTAACGATGTTATCACTCCCTGTCAGAGGGACAGGACAAATAGTTTTGGAGGGAAATAATGAGTCCAGTTTTGGAAACTGAGATACCTGTGGGATCTCAAGGTACAGATAACTACTAAATATTTAGACTAAAGCTGGAAATTTAAGTTTGTGAGATTGAATACTTGCCTCAAAATAGAATCTTATATTCAATGTCCTCAACAGGACTCAAATGCTCTTTTAAAAAAATATTTAGGGAGAACTGCTTGAAAGAACAAAATTATCTTCACTTCAAGATACTCTAAAACATTTCTTTAGGAACAAGAACCATATTGTATTGGCTTCATACTGTCACAGAACTGCTTTAACTAAATTGAATCTTGTTCTGATGCCATTGTCTAAATGGAAGGTGTTTATAAGATACAGACTCTGGGAACTCATGAATGCATCTTCTCTAATGACTTGGAGGATTTGACCCTTATCCTTTGGAGGTTTCCTCACCCCACTCTGAAATTCTTGCTCCTTTCAGTAGCAGCAATAGTTGTATTTCTAAACAATCGGTTTGTGTATCTTACAGGCATTTCTGGATTGTGTAACCATGATGAGATTTTACCCTTATCTCACTGGTTTCTCAAAAGCTTTGAACAAAATTTGAGACTTAGAGCATATTTAGCCTCACCCCTCCTGGGTGATACTATGTTTTCTCCCTTACTTTTCTTCGTTCTTTTTGCCTCATACTTATTTTGTGCTACTCAACTGGATTTTTTTTTGTATCCTTATGCCCAGTTTTAAATCATTCCTGAGACGAGATGTATTTAGGAAGTAATTATTCATTCACTCGCATCCCTTTAGAGTTCATGAAACCTCAACCTATAGATGAAAGCCACAGAAGAGGATGAGATGTTCAGTGAGCACATGCAAAAAGAAGTGGAAAATGGATCATTCACATTTTAGGGTGGAAACAATAGGAGGAACTGGTAGAGGAGACTGGAAAGAACTCATGAGATGACCCTGAGAGAATTGTGCCATAGAAGCCAAGGAAGAAAAGTGGACTGTGGGTCAAATGCTACAGAGAGATTAAACTAAAGCCTGCAAATGGCCCATTGGATCGGATAATTAGGCGATGATGACCAGAAGCAGAAACTTCACTGACCTGGCGGAATCTGCTGCCTGGTTCCCAAAGAGAGCATCAAGGCAAAAAATAAAGATAATCCTTGTGAGGCATTTGACTCAGAAGGGAAGAGGAGATATTAACAGACAGAGGCTGATTTTTTTTTTTTCCCCCAGAGGCTGATTTGTGATCAGGGATGAAGTTCTGTTTCACACTGAAGAGATTTGGGCATGTTAAAACTGCAGGGAAGAACTAATTGAAAGAGCAGAATAAAAGCACAGGGAAGAGCAATAAGAAGCAGTGGGTCGGGTTTTGGGTGACTGAAGGTTAGGGGTAAAAACTGAGTTAAAGATTTCAGAGGTGGTGCTGATTGGGTCCAGCAGGTAGCCATGCGGGTAGTTGGAATACAGGAAGGTCAAGAAGCTTTGAGACTAAAGTATTGAATTTACCATCCACGTAGACGGTAAAGTCACCCAGGATCATGGCAGGATCCCTGGATGACCGTGATCCAGATATCAAAACCCTCCCCAAATGAGGAGGAGGGACCTCAATTGGATGACAGCCAGAACGAGGTTAGATGGTGGTATGGTCAGGAGGCAGAGTCCAAAATGGAAGGAGGTTTTGATTAAAGGTAGAAGAGAGATGGTTTGCCAGAAGCAGTGGCAATCTGGAGGACAGTCCAGTGCTGCCTCGGAGCCTATGGGATATGCCTCCAATAGGAGGGAACATTTTATGCAATCTCTGCGTGAGACTTCTGTAGGGAGGCATGAAGAAGGGACCCAGCTGGAAGAAAGCTGAACTTCAGTTAGGGCAAGAAGGTGAGAGGTTAACTGCCACTATGATGTGCGTTTGGAGAAAGGTTAGAGATGGGGGTTAGAGGAGAAAAGTTCATATCCATCCATCTCCCATTTCCTTGAAAAAGTAGCGACGACCACAAAACACACAAGCCTCCAGATAAACACCTACATGCCAGTTTAGGGATGTCAAGCCTGGAAAGCAGATCTGAAATGCTGAAGAAAGGGAAACTTCTCCCAACACATAAAGTAGCAGCTGCCACAGCGTTTACCATGATATGACCCATGCTAGGAAACTTCTTTTTATTTGGAAGAGGAATGAGACAGAGGGATGAGTAAGATGACTGCATCGCCAGTGAGTGTCTATTTGTCAGAGTGGGGTGGGGGAAACAATGCTTTTAAGGCATTAATAAATTAACAGCTCTAATTAGACACACGGGGCACCCAGTTGGGTGAAGAACTCTACTATCATCCTGGGGGAAGAAAACCTGGGCTTGTTTGTGTCCTTTCACAAATTAAAGGATATCAAATATACATGACTGTCTGGCTCGTAACTTTTTTTTTTTTTTTTTTTTTTTTGGGGTACTTGGGCCTCTCACTGTTGTGGCCTCCCCCGTTGCGGAGCACAGGCTCCGGACGCGCAGGCTCAGCGGCCGTGGCTCATGGGCACAGCCACTCCACGGCATGTGGGATCTTCCCAGACCGGGGCACGAACCCATGTCCCCTGCGTCGGCAGGCGGACTCGCAACCACTGCGCCACCAGGGAAACCCTGGCTCGTAACTTTTATTTAAAAAAAAAAAAGTTCCTTTCATGTTGTGGAGTTAAAGAAAATACCTATTAGTAGCTACAGTCACTTTGATGTTCTAATAATTCTCAGCATTTTTAAGGAAATATAGAAGTCCATTAATGGTCCACATGGGATTCAAACTCTTGAGCATTTGGGCAGGAGGTTGGGGAATCCAAGTAATCAGATTTTTCTGTAAAGATCATTGTGTATTGTATGTTATCACACTTACACCTTAAAGAGTTTTAACTCAGAGCTTTGAATGTTGCACAGTCTGGGTAGCAGCCAGATTGGCTCAACAAATCTTAATGTCTCTAAATTAAAAAGTCAGTAGCTATTTGCCAACTAAATTTTCAATCTGCTACATCAATTTTTGCATAAAAACTATACCCTCTAGAATTATACATTTTTACAGCTCTCTTCCTCATAATAGTGTATACTCAATGCAACATCGAGCTCTGCCCTTTTTGCTTTAATTTCTTACATTTATGTAACTTTCTAAATAAATAATTTTCTATAAAGCTTAAAAAAGGACTGTTGCAATGGTTATTTCCATCAGATTAAGTGTACATTATAAAAAACAATTAAGATATTAAAAAATTTTGCTTTCTTCCTTTCACCAAAAAAACCCACTTCCAATTTAGAATCTGGAACAACCAAACTGCTCTAATATTGCTATCTTATACATCTGATTTACAATCATTATGTTTTCCCCATCATTATCATCTAATTTTTAAAACTATAAGAATCTATTGAATACATGGTTCAAAGTAAAAGGAATAATTTAAAACAGACTTGCTTTAAAATATTCCTGAAATCAAAAAGTAAAAGCTCATTGACATTTTCTGCTACCAAAGGGCAGCACTTCAAAACAGAAATCTGAACCATATATGTAGCACAGTTTACAAAACAAATGAGACATGAAAGTTTTTATCATATTTAAATAAACTTTTTCTGATCCACCATCTCTCGCCTGCCCAACTACCGTCTCTCACGCTACCATCACCCACCCACCACTTTACCTCAATTACTTTTATTAACAGATTGGCAGTAAAATCCAAGTGTTTTCTTGTATGGCTTACTGCATTGGTATCACACTAAAAATAAGAAAAAAGACGGTCCACACTCCCAGAATACTTTTGAAATTCTTCCTCATTTTTTCTAATACATTTATGGGGATTTTTTAAATTAAATATTTAATCTATACTATTTAAATTAAAATGAATGTGAGCTAGAGTTCTAATTATCTTTCTTCCTTCCTTCCTTTCTTCTTTCTTTCTTTCCAAATGTAAGCCAATTACTCCAACACTATGCATTAAATAATACATTCTTTCCCCGTGGATGTTAATGGCACCTTTGTCATATATTAAATTCTGGCATTAATAATAGTTTATACTTTCACAGTGCACACAACAGGCCAAGCAGTGTTTTAAATACTTTACATATAATACCCTTACAGCAACTCTACGCAGTATGAATCATTTTATCCCCTTTTATAGATGAGAAATTTGAAATACAGAGCGTTTAAGAATTTGCCCAAGGTCACACACTACACTGCTCTCATCCGTTACATGTACCTCATCCTGAACTCTACTCCGGCCCGTTATCAGTCCCTCAGCTGGTACCATACTTTTAATTATTGCAGCTTTACAGTACATCTTGGCATCTCTTAGTGAACCGGCCCCCTCATTATTCTTTTTGTGTTTTCTTGCTATTCTCAGTCAATCTTTAATGTAAATTTCATCATTCTAACTAAGTAATGACAAGTTAGTTTAAAAATATTTTTTCAATAGAACTGTATGAAATTTAAAAATTTGGGGAGCGCTTCCCTGGTAGCGCAGTGGTTGAGAATCTGCCTGCCAATGCAGGGGACACGGGTTCGAGCCCTGGTCTGGGAAGGTCCCACATGCCGCGGAGCAACTAGGCCCGTGAGCCACACTACTGAGCCTGCGCGTCTGGAGCTTGTGCTCCGCAATAAGAGAGGCCCGCGCACCGCGATCAAGAGTGGCCCCCACTCACCGCAACTAGAGAAAGCCCTCGCATAGAAACGAAGACCCAACACAGCGAAAAATAAATAAATAAAAATTTGGGGAGAACTGACGTCTTTTTAACACTGAGTCATCTCATCCAGGAACATGCCGAGATTCTTCATTGACCTGGATCTTCTTTTTGTGCTCTTCAATACAATGTTGTGGTTTTCTTCATATAAGTTTCACATATTTCTTGCTAAATTTATCCATAGGCATTATATTTTTCCACATTTTTTCCATTATATTTCCCATCTCTTACAGGTTAGAAGATCAATCAGAAAGCTCTTGATTTTTTGTATATTTCCCACATCGTACTGAATTTTCATGTTCACTTCTAACAGATTTTCAGTTGATTCAACTGAATTTTGAGGCATTTAACTATAGCTTCTAAAGATGAAAATAATTGTGTCCATTTCTTTGCAATATTTACACTTATCTGTTTTCCCATGTTATTGCTTTGATTAGAACTTCTAGAACAGGGGACTTCCCTGGTGGTGCGGTGGTTAAGAATCCACCTGCCAATGCAGGGGACACACGTTCGAGCCCTGGTCCAGAAAGATCCCACATGCCGTGGAGCAACTAAGCCCGTGCGTCACAACTACTGAGCCTGTGCTCTTGAGCCCGTGAGCCACAACTACTGAGCCCACGTGCCACAACTACTGAAGCCCACGTTCTGCAACAAGAGAAACCACTGCAATAAGTCCACGCACCTCAACAAAGAGCAGCCCCCGCTCGCCACAACTAGAGAAAGCCTGTGTGCAGCAACAAAGATCCAACACAGCCAAAAATAAATAAATTTATTTTAAAAAACACTTCTAGAATATTAAATAAGGTGTTAAGGCAGAAAGTATTAGTTTTCCCCCAGCATCTATTCTCTTCTTCATCCAAAGGAAACCCTAGTTTTCAGATGAGCAAAAGGCTACTCAGAATAAAGGCTACAGTTTCCAGCATCCCTTACAACAAAGTGAAGCCATGTGACCAATGAGTGACCAATGTCAGCAGAAGTATCATGTGGCAACTTCCATAAGCCACAGCAGACACCACAGTGGTCTCCCTTCTTCTTTACCCATTGTCCTTTCTTCCATCCTTCTGCCTTAAATACAGATATGAGATCTGGAACTTGGGTTATCATCTTAAAATATGAGAATGAAAACCATACCCCAGGAGTAATAGAATGAATCTGGGTACCTGAAGAGGCCATGAAGTAGGCCTACTTTACCACCCTTAACTGCCTTTCTCCAGTTTTCTGGAAAAGAAGAAGAGAGAGAAATAAAACCAAACCTAATCTTAACAGATACAATTGTAATAGTGATGATCACCCTTTTACCTGAACATAATAGAAATACTACTTAGTATAATATTTGCCATTGGCTTCTTATATATACTGCTTCTCAACCTAATAAAATTTCCTTCAAACTGATTTACAAAAAAAATTTTTTTTTTTTTTTGTGGTACACGGGCCTCTCATTGCTGTGGCCTCTCCCGTTGTGGAGCACAGGCTCCGGACGCACAGGCCCAGCAGCCATGGCTCACAGGCCCAGCCGCTCCGCGGCACGCGGGATCCTCCCGGACCGGGGCACGAACCCGTGTCCCCTGCATCGGCAGGCGGACTCCCAACCACTGCGCCACCAGGGAAGCCCCAAAAAAATTTTTTTAATTTTTATTTTATATTGGAGCATAGCTGATTAACAATGTTGTACTAGTTTCAGGTGTACAGCAAAGTGATTCAGTTATACGCTTACATGTATCTATTATTTTTCAAATTCCTACTTTTATCAAATGACTCTATTTAGATCAGCACTGTCCAACAGAACTTTCCACAATGATGGAAATGTTCATATCTGTGTTAACTCCATAGCCATGAGGCATATGTGGCTATTGAGCACTTGAAATATGGCTAGTGGGAATAAGGAACCAAATTTTTAAAAATAATTTAACTTCATTTATTCAAATTTCTACTGGAATAGCTATGTGTGGCTAGTGTCTACCATGTTGGACAGAGCAGATCCAGATGATTGTATAGATATTCTCTTTTAATCTATTAATATAAGATATTGAAATAATAGATATAGTGATATTAAACCAGCTTTCATTTCTGGAACAAGATCTACTTGTTAATGCTAGATTTGACTTGCTAATATATTATTAATGTAGTAAGATGGAGGAAATTGCATTCACCAGGATTCTTAGAGAAAGCACTATATTTGTTCAGAAGAAATGCTTCATAAGTCTCTTGGGGTAGTATATAAGACCTTGAGGGAATGTGCAAATAACAAGGATAATGGAACTTGTTGCCCTCCATAATAAAGGAGTATGGAATTTTATGTCCTAAACAGAAAAAATGGCAGGGACAGAGTAGATAGAGCCTGCGAGGCTGAGTACTGCATGAGGAGTGAAGGAGAGACAAATAAGACGTTAGTGACACCATAGAAAGAGAACGAGAAAGAAGAGAGATTTCAGATAGTTTTCTGAAAGACTGTAAATATCACGTGATATAGTTCTTCCTCTAGTCCCCACAAATTTTCAGTAAAGCCGACAAAGATCATTAATGTTGCAGGGTGTGTGTGTGTGTGTGTGTGTGTGTGTGTGTGTGTGTGTGTGTGTGTGTGTGTGTTCTATTTGAC
>NW_006774067.1:739613-752942 GCF_000442215.2 Lipotes vexillifer
GTGTGTGTGTGTGTGTGTGTGTGTGTGTGTGTGTGTGTGTGTGTGTGTGTGTGTTACTTATTGGACAGGTTCACAGATATTCTATTTCTTTGCCCTTCCAAACATGTACTAGGGTTTCGTTTTCTTAACCTCTTAAAATTAGTTGCGGCTTGCACCGACCAATAAATGTGAGTGGAAGTAACATGGGTCATTTCCAGAAAGAAGGTTTTGGTGCCCATGCGTGGTTTTCCATATTCCCTTTTCCCTCTCATGGCCATGATCCAGATAGTGGAATCTCTGACAGCCTGTGTCTCTGAATGAGAACTATATACAACAGAACCCACAGTCAACCTGTGACAGACACAGTGTGAGTGGGAAATAAGTCTTTGTTGTCTTGGGCCACTAAAATTTTTAGATCGTTGCTGCAACATAATCCAGTCTATTCTAACTGATAAGGAAATTGATAGCTTATAGTGGAGTGTTGCTGCATTTTAAAACATTAAAATATTTGGAAAGATTTAGGAATGGGAGGTAGATGGTGAAGAAAACATTGAGCATGAAAAGATGAAAATCTATTTTATACAGGGAGAAATCATTTGGAACAAGGTAGAGAAAACAAAGACATATAGCAAAATGGGAAATACGTCAAGAAAAGAATTATGGTTACACCTATTGGTACATGGAGCTGACTGAAATCAAATAGGAAAGTAGTCATGAATGTTTTTGAGTGATTTGTACTGCAAAATTCCACCAACCTGGACAAAAAATGATTCTAGACTTATGACAACCATAGGTCCCAATCTTCTATTGAACAGGAAGTGGGCCAGTAACGCTGCCTGCCCCAGTAAAGGATATAGTCCCTGATTCCCACTTCAGATATGACCAAAGAGAATAGTGGAGAAGGAAGAATCTCTTAGAGGTAGAATATTGGTGCAATGAATAATAACAGATGTTCAAGGAGCCAAGTCAGGACTCAATCAAAGGATCATCCCCACTTCCAGAAAAAGGGCTCTTTTCACGTTACCCAACCCGTGTGTATACTGAGTGAGGGGCAGATAACATTTTAGTTCACAAGTCTCCAGATTAAAAGAAGCCATATCCAGGCTTGATAGAGACTCTATTGGGCATCACCTCCTTGTTCATGAACAGCCCATCACACATCACCCAGAGATCCTGGACTTTAAGTCTGGTTTTGTTAAGACTACAGAAATTTTGGGTAGTGTCCTTTGGAGAGGGGACAATTGTATTTTGAATGTGGAAAGGAGAGTGAAGCCAGTAATTGGTGACCAGGAAGGAGTTCTCTGGTAATTATTAGGACTGTTTGCAAATATTCCAGACCTTTCTACTTGATGAAGGTAGGATTCTTCTTAACCTTTAAAAGTTAGATGCAGACATGTGACTTGCCTTCGCCAATGATATCTAAGTAGAAATTATATATATCATCTCTGTAACAATACATTAAGAGCCCAGAATACGATTCCCCATATTTCCTTGGGTAATCATAATGACTGCAATTTAATGATAGGAAGGATAGCAGTCATTAAATAATTTTCCAAATGGTTGATATTCTGAAAGCCTGTATCCCTATGTGAGGAAATCCCCAGCTGACCCTCAGTTGAATAAGCAAGAAATAAGCTTTCATTGTTTTAAACCACTAAGGATTTGGGGTTTTTTGTTACCCTAGCAAAACCTTGAGCATCCTGGCAGACATAATGTGATTTGAGAAACCCTAGGAAAAGGGTGAGTTCTGCACTGAATGGTGCAGGGCCAAACAGAGTCGTCTTGTGAGGACTTGGAGATAGATGTTTTCTGGAACACATTTAGGATATATGCATCTATATTCATGTATATTCATTGTTTTTTTTTGTGCTATAATTTTTCAGTTTTTATATCAGTTATGCTAGCCTTAAAAATGGGTAGACAAATGTTATGGGTTCTCTTTTCATATGCTTTGGGAGAGTAAAAGGAACAAAGGAATGATCTGTGCCTTAATTCATTTTTTAAGTTCACCTATAAAACCATTTTGATCAGAATTATTTCACTTGCAAGTGAGACTCCTAAATTAAACCAGCTTTAGCAAAAGAAAGAAAGAAAGGAAGGAAGGAAGGGAGGGAGGGAGGAAGGAGGGAAGGAGGAAAGAAGGAAGGAAGGGAGGGAGGGAGGGAAGGAAGAAAGGAAGGAAGGAAGGAAGGAACTTCCATCCAGTGGTGTGTATGTGGGGACTGGTATGTGCGCACTGGGTCACGACATAACATTTATTTCTTACTGTGAATCTTGGTCAGGATATAAAACTCATTTCTCACTGATAAATACTATGCTATCAACACAGATCCCTGAGTGAACAGTCACTTACAATCAGGAATTTGATGACTGTGTTGGCTAAGTATTAAAGATGTCCATGCACTAACTACTCCAGACTAATGGGGACACAGTGTGGAAGGAAGAAAGATGTATTGCTTCACACATAGGAAGGATAGGAGTAGCACCAAGGACTCAAACAATGCTGGAATCTTTGTCTTTTACTTTATTTCCATGTCTGAGTTCTATGTCTGCATGTGTCCCTGTCTCTCTCAGACTCCATCTCTCAAAGAGTCTCTGACTGTGTGTCTGTCTGTCCTGTGTCACCACGCCCATGCTCCTGATCCTTTTCTCTCCCTCTCTTTCTTGTTTTCCATTGCAGATGGGCTTAATTTATATGGGAGGGAGTTGTTGCAACCACATGTAGTCATAGGCTTACATCATTCCCATTTAGCAACCAAGACGAAGAGAACTTTTCCCACAGATGTGAACACAAAATTACCAGAAAAGACTTCGATTAACTCTACTGGGGTCACGTGCCCACCCTGGATCCTTATATACAAGGATATATACTAATATGGTTCAGCATGATTGGTTTACTTCTGTGGCCAGGAATCAGTGCAATATCCCACTATCATAATATCATATAACTGAGGTGGGGGAGGAGCCACCCCCCAAAGGAAGAAGTGGTACTGACTGATAAAAGAAAAAGAAGAGAGATAAAAATGTAGGGAGAAACATAATAGTTAGGCAAATAAACACAGTAGATATACACCGCCCCCCCCAAAAACTGGGCTCAGCTCTGGAGGGGAATAAATCTTCGGCAACCTTTTTCAACTCCCTCCGTGGTCATTGGTCTATTTGGGTTTTCCTAACTCCACTTGAGTCAATTTTGATAATTTATATTTTTATTAGAAAATCACTGATTTCATCCAGATTTTCCAGTGTATTGGTAAAAATTGAACAGGCTTTTCCTCATAATGTCCATCAAAATGAAAGCCAATGGCATAATGCCATGGGCAATTCCATACAAGCAATTCTCTGGGGAACTAAACCAAAAGTATTTCAGGCTGCAGCTCTCTCTTGGTTTGGTTAATCCAGGAACAAAACTGGACATGTCTAAAGAACAGATGGACTGCATATCCTTCAGGCAGTTCTCCATATATATTACTTTTCACAACTGAGCTTTTGATAGGTACTGGGCAGCCGAGATTTCTAGGTTATAACCTCTGTCAAGAACCTGGAGTACAAATTATTTCACAGTGCCTCAATTTCATGTTTCATAGGTCAGTCAAAATGGAGAGAGTTGACATTCTCTTATGAAAGTTGAGACATCTAAAATAGGACACATGTCTGAAGAGAAGAGTCCTCAAGACCTTACAAAGGTAGGTCCATGGAATAAGTACTCATGGACAGGGACAATCTCTTCTTGGATCAACTAAACAGTTGAACGAAACACAAGACAGAACAACAGACAACATTCTGTGAGAGCTCGGAAAGAGCCAGTACACTGCCATCAGAGGGTATGGATAAAGCAGGTGGAAAAGAAAAATGACATACAGCTTTCATCACAAAAGTGGTAGCAGAGATGGGCATTATAGGATGGGAGGGACTTCAAAGGGCAGAAGGGAAGCAGAGGGGCAAGAGAGAACTTAATGAATGAGCATGTCTTGTGAAATATATGCCTTTACAGTTTAGGGAATGCCTGAAGGGATAAAACAAAGGTCGGATGAAAAGATAAACCAAATTATTGTCCAGCCACTGTGAGGTAAGGAGGTCCAAGCCGAATGATGTGGAAAGCGGCAACATGAATGACGCTAAAGATGATCACAAAAAGCAGAGGAAAAGTGCAGCTAAGCCCGGCCTGAATTCAAACCAACGCTGAGAAATAATAAACTGTCGTGGTTCTAAGCCACTACATTAGGATGTGGCTTGCCCTATTAGGTATGTGGTCAGGTCTGGAACTGCCTGCCCAGTCTTGTGCTACCCTTATACTAAGTAGTATAGTATACTACCCTTATAGTAACATATATTAGCATTCTGAATCTAAACCCTCCTTCACAAAGGATCCTGAATTTCTTCTATGAGAAGGAGAATTACAGAGGTCCATGGATACTGAAGAAAAAAAGTAAATTCAACACCAGTTTTGTTACTTATACTGTGTCTATTAACATTCACCTTGTGTGCACTCTCCTTTTCCCCACATGATAAAATGTTTCCTTTTATTATGATTTCAACAATGCTTTGGATTACTGTCTAGATGTTCAAAATCCAAGGTTCTATCTTTTTCCCATGAAGATGTACATGATGACTGACACTGACACGAGTGACACATTCACGTGGGTTTATTGCAGGGGCTCTGAAAGCCCACCCCACTGACTGTATAATGCTCTTGCCTTCGTTCTGTAGTGCAGCCAGTTTGGAGGGGTTAATTTTGTGAAATATTTATGAAATATTTGGGAAAATTGAGAAAGCAATTTGAAAAAATCATGGAAAGTCTGTCGGAATAACTTGTTCCTTGATTCAACTTTCCTCGACAATGGGAGAAAAAAACACCCTGATTCTTTGCTTACACCATTCCCCTCTACGAAGGCAGCCCTTCCTTCTCTTTCACCCCTAGATAACTCAACCTTTGATAGCCACTTGCTCTCTCTAATACGCTCTCAAAAAAGCAGAAATCAATTGTTCGTTCAACAGCTTCTGCCAGCCTTTTAAATGTACTTCTATGACAGGGAACTGCGTGTTATTAAACTACTTATGTATGTGTCTCGCACTGTGAGCACAGGTCCAGTTATCACTTTTACTTTTCCAGTTCCAGGATCAGTGCACAGCAAATAGCAGGCACTTGGTAATTCTCGGCAGAATTAAAATGAAATGTGAAAACTAAAAATGTTAACTGTTTAACAGAATGTAAATAAACTTAAATGGAAGAAAATAGTCTCGATTAATTGTGGCAGGACCTTTTTAGAAAGAAATAATTTGTGAAATGATGGAGAATAAAAGAAAAAATCAGAACCAGAACAGCTCAAATAAACATGTAAAAATCGTGATTAATTCTAAAAAATAATTAATAATGCAGTGATAGCACAATTGCTTTTTTAGCTTTCTAGTATCCTCTATTAATTCCAGAATTTTATATCTGGCTTATAATGTGACCCTAGAAACAATTACTATATTCCAAGTCAGTACATTATCTAAGACGATATAGAGATCCTTCAACATTAATCTCAAGGCATGGGCTGAAATAGCAGGAGAATGGAGAAAAGGGGAAACAAAAATGCTGACATTTAGGACTTTAATTCTTTTACTTATCTTTATGGCCACAGAGGAAACAGAGGTAAATCAGAGGCTGGAGAGAACGATTATAACATTCCAGTTAATATCATCAGATAATTTGGGAGCTACTACATTCACTGAAACAAGAACAGATGTCAACACAAATTATTAGAAATGCACAACCTTCCGAGACAGAACCAAGAGGAAACAGAAAATATGAACACACCAATCACAAGCATTGAAACTGAAACTGTGATTAAAGTCTTCAAACAGACTTCCCTGGTGGTGCACTGGTTGAGAGTCCGCCTGCCGATGCAGGGGACACGGGTTTGTGCCACGGTCCGGGAGGATCCCACATGCCGTGGAGCGGCTGGGCCCATGAGCCATGGCCGCTGAGCCTGCGCGTCCGGAGCCTGTGCTCCGCAATGGGAGAGGCCACAATGGTGAGAGGCCCGCATACCGCAAAAAAAAAAAAAAACTTCCAACAAACAAAAGCCCAGGACCAGATGGCTTCACAGGCGAATTCTATCAAACATTTAGAGAACAGCTAACACCTATCCTTCTCAAACTCTTCCAAAATATAGCAGAGGGAGGAACACTCCCAAATTCATTCTATGAGGCCACCATCACCCTGATACCAAAACCAGACAAGGATGTCACAAAGAAAGAAAACTACAGGCCAATATCTCTCATGAACATAGATGCAAAAATCCTCAACAAAATACTAGCAAACAGAATCCAACAGCACATTAAAAGGATCATACACCATGATCAAGTGGGGTTTATCCCAGGAATGCAAGGATTCTTCAATATACACAAGTCAATCAATGTGACACACCATATTAACAAATTGAAGGAGAAAAATCATAGGATCATCTCAGTAGATGCAGAAAAAGCTTTCGACAAAATTCGACACCCATTTATGATAAAAACCCTCCAGAAAGTAGGCATAGAGGGAAGCTACCTCAACATAATAAAGGCCATATATGGCAAACCCACAGCCAACATCACCCCCAATGGCGAAAAACTGAAATAATTTCCACCAAGATCAGGAACAAGACAAGGTTGCCCACTCTCACCACTATTATTCAACATAGTTTTGGAAGTTTTAGCCACAGCAATCAGAGAAGAAAAGGAAATAAAAGGAATCCAAATTGGAAAAGAAGAATTAAGCCGTCACTGTTTGCAGATGACATGAGACTATACATAGAGAATGCTAAAGACTCTACCAGAAAACTACTAGAGCTAATCAATGAATTTGGTAAAGTAGCAGGATACAAAATTAATGCACAGAAATCTCTTGCATTTCTATACACTAATGATGAAAAATCTGAAAGGTGAAATCAAGAAAACACTCCCATTTACCACTGCAACAAAAAGAATAAAATATCTAGGAATAAACCTACCTAAGGAGACAAAAGACCTGTATGCAGAAAATTATAAGACACTGATGAAAGAAATTAAAGATGATACAAACAGATGGAGAGATATACCATGTTCTTGGATTGGAAGAATCAACATTGTGAAAATGACTGTACTACCCAAAGCAATCTATAGATTCAATGCAATCCCTATCAAAGTACCACTGGCATTTTTCACAGAACTAGAACAAAAAATTTCACAATTTGTATGGAAACACAAATGGCCCCAAATAGCCAAAGCAATCTGGAGAAAGAAAAATGGAGCTGGAGCAGTCAGGCTCCCTGACTTCAGACTATACTACAAAGCTACAGTAATCAAGACAGTATGGTACTGGCACAAAAACAGAAAGATAGATCAATGGAATAGGATAGAAAGCCCAGAGATAAACCCTCGCACACATGGTCAACTTATCTTTGATAAAAGAAGCAAGAATATACAGTGGAGAAAGGACAGCCTCTTCAATAAGTGTTGCTGGGAAAACTGGACAGCTACATGTAAAAGAATGAAATTAGAACACTCCCTAACATCATACACAAAAGTAAACTCAAAATGGATTAAATACCTTAAATGTAAGGCCAGACACTATCAAACTCTTAGAGGAAAACATAGGCAGAACACTCTATGACATAAATCACAGCAAGATCCTTTTTGACCCACCTCCTACAGAAATGGAAATAAAAACAAAAATAAACAAATGGGACCCAATGAAACTTAAAAAATGTTGAACAGCAAAGGAAACCATAAACAAGACCAAAAGACAACCCTCAGAATGGGAGAAAATATTTGCAAATGAAGGAACTGACAAAGGATTAATCTCCAAAATTTACAAGCAGCTCATGCAGCTCAATATCAGAAAAACAAACAACCAAATCCAAAAATGGGCAGAAGACCTAAATAGACATTTCTCCAAAGAAGATATACAGAGTGCCAACAAACACATGAAAGAATGCTCAACATCATTAATCATTAGAGAAATGCAAATCAAAACTACAACGAGATATCATCTCACACCAGTCAGAATGGCCATCGTCAAAAAATATACAAACAATAAACGCTGGAGAGGGTGTGCAGAAAAGGGAACCCTCTTGTCCTGTTGGTACGAATGTAATCTGATACAGCCACTATGGGGAACAGTATGGAGGTTCCTCGAAAAACTAAAAATAGAACTACCATACGACCCAGCAATCCCACTACTGTGCGTATACCCTGAGAAAACATAATTCAAAAAGAGTCATGTTCCATAATGTTCATTGCAGCTCTATTTAAAATAGCCAGGACGTGGAAGCAACCTACGTGTCCATCAACAGATGAATGGATAAAGAAGATGTGGCACATATATACAATGGAATATTACTCAGCCATAACAAGAAACGAAATTGAGCTATTCGTAATGAGGTGGATGGACCTAGAGTCTGTCATACAGAGTGAAGTAGGTCAGAAAGAGAAAAACAAATACCATATGCTAACACATATATATGGAATCTAAAAAAAAATGGTCATGAAAAACCTGGGGTCAGGATGGGAATAAAGATGCAGACCTACTAGAGAATGGACTTTAGGATATGGGGAGGGGGAAGGGTAAGCTGGGATAAAGTGAGAGAGTGGCATGGCCATATATACACTACCAAATGTAAAATAGATAGCTATGGGAAGCAGCCGCATAGCACAGGGAGATCAGCTTGGTGCTTTGTGACCACCTAGAAGGCTGGGATGGGGGGTTGGGAGGGAGGGAGATGCAAGAGGGAAGAGATATGGGGATACATGTATATGTGTAACTGCTTCACTTTGTTATAAAGCAGAAACTAACACACTATTGTAAAGCAATTATACTCCAATAAAGACGTTAAAAAAAAAGAACAGATGTCAACAAAAAGAGCAATCAAAGAAATCAGAGAAATTTCTGGAATGGAGCAGCTCCACCAGTAATTTCAAAGGCTTCCTGATGTAGCACCCAAATTAGACGCCATATTCCCACTCCACTGGCCATGAAGAACAGCCATGTTAACCTAAGCTGAGGCGATCAGACATTGATTTCTTTGCCATCCATCTTTTCAACCAGCTTTATTGAAGTATAATTTACATATGATAAACTACATTTATTTTAAGTATGCCGTTAGAAGAATTTTGACAATTTATAACTACCACAATGTGTAACTACCACCATAATCCAGATACAGAACATTTCCTCACCCAAAAATGATACTGTGGCTCTTTGTGGTCAACCCCATCTCACTCCCAGCCCTAGGGAACCGCTTACCTGCTTTCTATCCCAGTAGGTTACAGTTTGCATTTTCTAGAATATCAAGTAAAGAGAATCACACAAAATGTACTATTCTTTGGCTTCTTTGCTGCATAATAATATGTTTGAGATTCTTCCACGTTGTTGTGTTCCTTTCTCTTTATCACGGAGCAATATTCTGTCATATGGCTATACTACAGTTTGTTTATTCACTCACTTCTTGATGGACCTTTGAGTTGTTTGCAGTTTGGTGCTATTATGAATAAAGTTGTTATGAGTTCATGATTAAAGCTTTGTGCTGACACATAATTTCACTTATCTTAGGTAAATACCCACGCATGGAATTGCTAGATAATATAACTGCATGTTTAACTTAAACTATATAACTGTTTTCCCAAGTGTGTGTACCATTTTATACTCCTTCCAGCAATGTATAAGTTACAGATGCTCCACATCTTTGCCAACACTTGATATTGCTAACCTTTTTCATTTTTTAAGCATGCTACGGGGTCAGTAGCCAGGGTATATCATTATAGTTTTTGTTTGCATTATTCTGATAAATAATAATGCTGAGCATCTTTTTATGTGTTTATTGACCATTTGTATATCTTTTTTGCCATGTATCTGTTCAAATCTTTTGCTTATTTATTATTGGGTTGTTTGTCTTCCTATTTTTGAATTGTCACAGAGCTTTATGCATTCTGGATGCCAAAAAAAAATCCAGAACAAGGATAAAAGTACCTTTTGCATATATATGTATTGAGAATAATTTCTCCCAGTCTGTGTCATGCTTTCACTTCCTTATTCCAAGAATAAAAGGTTTTAATTTCAATGAAATCTAATTTATCCTTTTTAAAGATTTTACGGTTTGTACTATCTCAGAAACTATTGCCTACTCCAAAGTCACAGAGATTGTCTCATACTTTCCTCTTAAGTTTTATAGTTTTGGCTTTTACATTTAGGTCTATGATCCATTTCAAGATAGTCTTTGTGTAAAGCGTGAAGTATGTGCTGAGAGTCATTTTATTCCATGTGGATATCCAATTATCTCAACATCCTTTGTTGAAAACATTACCATTTAATCCACTGAATGACCTTGAAATCCTATCAAAAATCAATTAATATATATATATATATTTATATATATATATATATTTTTTTCTGGACTCACTATTCTATTCCATTCATCTGTGTGTCTACTCTTAGGCTAAAATTCATTATCTTAAGTCCTATAACTTTATGACATCTTGAAATTAGATAGCATAACTTCTAACTTGATTCTTATTTTTCAAATTACATTGGCTAGTCTAGATCTTCTGTATTTCCATATAAATTTGCCAATATCTATAAAAGAAAGGCTACAGGAATTTTGACTGGGACTACATTGAATCAATAAAACAACTGGGGTAATTTTGAAATTTTAATAGCATTGATTCCTCCAATCCATGAATCTAATTATGTGCATCCCCATTTGTTTAGATCTTTAATTTTCCTCAGCAATGTATGGTAATGTTCTATATGCAGATATTCAATATATTTTGTTAAATTTATTTTTAGGTATTTTATTTTTATGCTATAAAATAGTACATGTTTCTTTTAATTTGATTTCCCAATTATTTGTTGCTAGTATTAAAAAAATTCAGTAAAATTTTGTATATTGAACTTACATCATCTGGCTAAATTCACTACTAGTTCTAGTAGTTTTTTTGCAGTTTCATTGGGGTTTTTTACATATACTATCATCTTCTACAAATAGAAAGTTTTACTTCTTTCTTTCCAATCTATACACCTATTATTTGGTTTCTTGCCTGTTGCAACAGCTATAATCTCCAGGAAAATTCTTGAATAAAAGTAGTGAAAGTACATACTCTTGTGTGTTTCCAATCTTACAGGAAAAGTATCCAGTATTTCACTATTAAATATGGTATTAGTTGCAGGGTCTTCAAACTCCCTTTATCAGGTTGAAGAAGCCTCCTATATCTAGTCTCCCAAGGGTCTTTTAAATCATTAATTAGTGTTGAATTTTTAAAAGTACTTTTACTGTACCTATGAAGATAATAATGTTTTTTCCCTTTTATTATTCTTTAATTACATCTGAATTACATTAATTGATTGTTGAATACTAAACCAATCTTGCATGTCTGGGATAAATCTAATTTGGTCATGTGTGTTATCCTATTTATAGATGATGAATTTGATTTGCTAATATTTTGTTAAGAACTTTTCTGTGTTCCTAAGGAATAATGGTCTTATCTTTTAATATCTTTGTTATCAGAGAATTTCTGGTCTCATAAAATGACTTGGGATGGGTTGCTTTCTCTTTTACTTCTTCAAGCTTTTATGTATGACTGGTATTATTCTCTCTTAAATTTTTGGTAGAATTCACTAGTAAGTCTATCTGAGACTAGAGTTTTCCTTGTGGGAAGGCTTTGAATTATAAATTCAAATTATTCAAAAGATATAATGCTATTCAGATTTTGTTTCTTTTTGTATCCATTTTGATTATTTGTGACTTTCACTTATATCCATTTTCATTTATCTCAATTTTAGTAATGTATTTCTGTCCTTTATATCATTTTCGTCTGATACAAACGTGTAAGAATTTCTGTAGGATATATATTTAGATGTGAAATTTACTGCTTTGTTTATCCTCTCCATTGTATCTTTATTTTCGTTTACATTAATCTCTGCTTTTATTTTTATAATTTGTTTTCTTTGACTTTTTCTTTATTCCATTTTTTTCTAACTGTATGTCTTCCTCCTTGATTTTCAACCTACACTCTTTTTCCTTAAAAAGCATTTATTACTATAAATTTCCCTCTAAATACCTTTGTTGCCCATCCCTCAAGTTTTATCCTTAGTACTTTCATTATCATTGAGCTCTAAGTATATTTTAATCTTTATTATTCCTTTTTGACTTAGAGTTATTTAAAAATACATTTTTAAATGTTCAAAAGTGTGGGGTTTTGCATTTTTTAATATCTTTGTTATTTTGATTGTATACCAGATTGCATTACTGACAGAAAATATGAATTACATGATACCTAATCTTTGAAATCTGTTAAGGCTTGTTTTATGGTCTAGCACATGGTCAGGTTTGTTTGTTTGTTTGTTTGTTTGCTTGTTTGTTTTAATGTTCCTCATATTCTCCAGTATAATATGCATTCTTTAATCAGTGGTTCTAGAAACATGGTTCTATACATATCTATTAACTCACAGCTGTTAAATGTGTGATTCATCTTCCATATATTCATTATATATTTGGTCTACATGACCATCAATAATTGACAGTCATGTGTTGAAATATTCCATTCGAATATTTCATTTGTCCACTTCTCCTATAGTTTTATCAATTTTGTTCTATATATTTTGAGGCTTTATAAATTTTACATTGTATTTTAGATATTTCATTGAGCTTTGTAAATTCAGAATTACTAGAACTTTCTGTTGAACTAAACCTTTTATCATTTTTATGACTCTCTTATCCATAACAATATGTTTTGTCTTAAAGTCTACTTTAGTATAACTACAGAAACTTGAACTTTCTTTTGGTTAGTATTTTCCTGGTATGTCTTTTTAAAATTCTTTTAATTCTTTTACTTTTCCTTCACTTTCAACCTTTCTTAGTCCCTGTGTTTCAGGTGTGCTTCTTATAAACATGCAAATGGATTTTGCATTTTTTATATCTAACAACATCTGTCTTTTAGCTGATAAGTTCAGATGATTTACAGATACTGTTACCTGGACTTGTTCCTATCATCTTGCTCTTTCTCTTTACTGTACTTTTTTATTTTTTTGTATTCTTTCTTTGAGCAAATTGTTGGTTTGCTCTCATTTAAAAAATAACTTTTATGGTGAAATACAAATAACATAAATTTGCCATTTTAATCATTTTTAAGTGTACAATTTAGTGGCATTAGTTACATTCACAATGTTGTGTGACCATCACCACTATTTTCCAAACTTTTTCATCACCCCAAACAAACTCTGTAACAATTAAACAATAATTCCCTTATTCTTCCCGTCCCCCAGCCCCTGGTAACTTTAATCTACTACTGTCTCTATGAATTTGCCTATTCTTTTTTTTTTTTTTTTTTTTTTTTTTTTTTTTTTTT
>NW_006774067.1:752952-766520 GCF_000442215.2 Lipotes vexillifer
TTTTTGCGGTACGCGGGCCTCTCACTGTTGTGGCCTCTCCCGTTGCCGAGCACAGGCTCCGGACGCGCAGGCTCAGCGGCCATGGCTCACGGGCCTAGTCACTCCGCAGCATGTGGGATCTTCCCAGACCGGGGCACGAACCCGTGTCCCCTGCATCAGCAGGCGGACTCTCAACCACTGCACCACCAGGGAAGCCCCAATTTGCCTATTCTTGATATTTCACATAAGTACACTCATGCAGTCTTTGTCCTTTTGTATCTGGCTTATTTCATGTAGCATAAAATTGTCAAAATTCATCCATGTTGTAGCATGTATTGTAACTTCATTCCTTTTTATGTCCGAGTAATATTCTGTTGTATGTACATACCATAACTTGCTTATCCATTCACCTGCTGATGAACATTTGAGTTGTTTCCATCTTTTCTATATTCTGAATAACTGTGCAGTAAAAATGGGTAAGCAAATATCTGCTCAAGTCCCTGCTTTCAACTGTTTTGGATATATACCTAGGAGTGGAATTGTCGTTTGCTTTCTTATTTGATTTTTTCCTTCTATTGGCTGAAGATTATAGACTCTGTGTCTACTCTTTACTGATTATCTTTTAAATAATATTGGGTTGGCCAAAAAGTTCGTTCGGGTTTTTCCGTAAGTCATTATGGAAAAACCCGAACGATCTTTTTGGCCAACCCAATATCTTGCATTCATAATAACTAACAGTCTATAGTTAATATTTTAACCCCCTCCAAACAATAAAAGGAGTTTAGAAACTTAACTCTGATATCCTCCCTCTTGGCCTACATATATTTGTTGTCTAGAATTAGGTTTGTCTTCTTTTTAACACCATAAATTATTTATTATCATCATTATAATTATTATTACTGGTATGCTGATATAAGTTAAATAACACCACTGAAAGAGCATAAGTAGAGTAAGACTTAAAAAATAAACAGGAGAAGAAAAAATAAAATCTCAATTTTAAAAAAATTATAAAAGTATCCAGATATTTTTAGCCACTAATACAAAAATAAATTAAAAAATTAAAATTCTCAAAAAAAATCAATACTGTGCAGAGCAAACAAAACACCAGGGTAGCAAATTTCTTCTCAAGTTTAAAAATCTGTGATGTTAAGCTGACATCGCCACTATGTCTAACTCTGGTTTGCTCATATTTACAAACTGATAGAATATATCATTTATCTTGACTGTACTAATGAGTTCTGAACTAAGTACCTAATTTCCTTCCTCAATGCTTTATCTGTGGCTTAGCAGGCCAGTAAGGTTCAATTGTTTATTTGGTCAGCATATAATCCTTGAGTGTCTGGTACATGGCAGCACAGTTCCAGGCATGAGTAACACAGCACTGAACCCACAGATGAAAATCAGTGCCTTCAGATATTATTAAACATTCCTCCAAAGACATACAAATAGCCAATAAGCACATGAAAAAATGTTCAATATCACTAATCATGAGGCAAATGCAAATCAAAACCACAATGAGATACTTCCTCACACCCATTAAGATGGCTACTATAAAGCAAAACAAAGCAAAAAAACAGAAGATAACAAATGTTGGCAAGGATGTTGGGAAATTGGAATCCCATGCATCGTTTGGAATGTAAAATGCTGTAGTCACTGTGAAAAACAGTATGGACATTTCCCAAAGAGTTCAAAATAGAACTACCATGTGATCCAGCAATTCCACTTTTGGGTACATATTCAATTGAATTGAAATCAGGGTCTCTGTGGGATATTTGGGATATCAGGGATATATGTATACCCATATTCATAGAAGCATTATTCACAATAGCTAAAATGCAGAAGTCATCCAAGTGTCCATAGACAGATGACTGAATAAGCAAAAGGTGATATATACATATAATGGAATATTATTCAGCCTTAAAAAAGAAGGACATTTTGACACAGGCCACAACATGGATTAATCTTGAGGACATTATGCTAAGTGAAATATGCCAGTCACAAAAAGACAAATACTGTTTCATTCTAGTTATATGAGATACTTACAGTAGTCAAAATCACAGCGACAGAAAGTAGAATGGTGGTTGCTAGGAGATGAAGGAAGAGGGAAATGGGAAGCTATTGTCTAATGGGTATAGAGTTTCAGTTTTGCAAGATGAAAAGAGTTCTGGATATGGATGGTGTTGATGGCTGCACAAAAATATGAATGTTTTTAATACCACTGAATGTCATACATAAAAATGGTTAAGAGAGTAAATTTTATGTTGTGTATATTTTACCACAATAAAGAAATTTTTAAAAAATTATTTCAAGGAGTTTACATATAGTGAGAAAGAAAGAAAATGAATACACAAAACATGTGATGTGTCAAATTGTGGAATGTTCTAAAGAAAAACAAAACAAGGAAGGAAGACAGGGAATGCTAGGGGTGGCCTGCAGGTGGCTGCAGTAGTCAGGGAAGACTTCACCAAGGAGATGATGTTTGAGCACAGACCTTGTGTTGGAGAGGGCTAGCTGTCCACAAACATCTGCACTCACTCCCCTTCTTAGATTAGAACTGTCACTACGAGGTGGCCTCTGAGCCAGGATGACATTTCCCAAGCCCTCTCACATCTGGACATAGCCATGTAACTAATTCTCACAATGGAATTTGAGCAGATGAGCTTTCTCTTACCTCTAAGCTGGGGTTTTTATGAATCTGAAGTGGCTCCTCCACTGCCTCTTCCCCTTTCTGCCAACTGAAGCAGAAGACTCTGAGGCTTTAGAACAGGGTTGTCCAAGAGAAATACAATGTGAGCCATATATGTAATTTTAAGTTTTCTAGTAGCCACACTAATATATGTATTATTACTTTGTGTAATATATATATATATATATATATATATTATAGCTTTGTGTAGTGGCAGTACTGTAGCCAAGGAAGTTCATCCAAGATGTGATTACTGCTAGCAGAAATGGGTTAAATTCATTTCAATAATGTATTTTTGAGCCCAATATCTCCAAAATATATTCCAGTAAACATTCAATATAAAATATTCATGAATACTTTATATTATTTTTTTCAAAATCTAGTTATGTGTTTTGCACTTATAGCATATTTCCAGTACTGATGGCCACTTTTCAAGTACTCAGTAGCCACAGGTGGCACCACATTGGACACTGCAGGTTTAGAATATGCTGGAGTCGAGATGAAAGGAGGTGGGTTCCCTGAATCTCCATGTGGAAGACAGCCACCCACCAACAGGATATAATAATTTTTAGTGTTATATGAGAGAAAAAGAAACTTCTTTTATGTTAATCTTCTAAAGTTTTGAGGTCCATTTGTTACAGAAACTGATTCCTTGAAGTGGTGTCTTAAAAAAACCCAAAAAACTAAAATATAGAGCATTGACTTAGCAATCAGGTAGGAGATGGCACAAAATAGACATTAGAAGCTGGAAATCAGAAACCCATGTAATGTTAAACTATTATGTGTGCACACCTGTAAGACAAAACAAGTACCTAGTGATCCTGTAGCATTAGAATAAGTAGTTTGAAAGATCCAGAATGCCAAAAGATGCTGTATTAGTCTACTAGGGCTGCCATAATAAAATACCACAGACTGGGTGGCTTACACAGCAGAAGTTATATTTTCTCACAGTTCTGGAGGCTGGAAGTCCAAGATCAAGGTGCCAGCAGGGTTGGTTTCTGGTTAGCACTCTCTCCTGGGCTTTCAGATGGCTGCCTTCTTGCTGTGCCTTCACATGGCCTTTTTTCTGTGCATATGTACTCCTGGTGTGTGTTCCTCTTCTTATAAGGACACCAGTCCTACTGGATTAGCATCCCACCATTATTACATTGTTTAACCTTAATTACCTCTGTAAACGCCCTATCTCCAAAAACAGTCCCATTGAGGGTTAGGGCTTCAACATATGAATTTGAGGGGGTAAAATTCTGTCCAAAAACGATGCTGAATGCTCCTCTCTGCACTGAACAAAGAGTTCAAGAAAGAAATGTGCTCAGGAAAGAACTGGCTAGCTTGCAAACAGAAATGGAACAGAATAAAGAAAATCTAGGAATTAAGGCGGGTTTGAGGCCTTGCAGGCTTAGAAAGTTGACTGCTTCTAGACACCAAGCAGTAGGAGATAAGACCTGAAGTGTTTTGAGCAAAAGCACCTATTAAGTTGCTTTCGTTAGGCAGAGGTGTGCAAAGCTGAAACACAGATCATGGGAACTTATTCTCTTCTCATCAAGCCTATTGCTTCAAGGGGCCTCCAGTAAGCCCCATTAAATTAAGGGAAGTACAGGGGCAAGAAAGGAAAGAAAGAGAGCAGGTGTAAGAATCACTTCTAAGAAAGAACTCAGGATATGATTACTGCACATGGAACTAACTAGAAATCAAGGGAATAATGTTTCTGAAGAATAGTGGTCTGGGCCTTACAAAGCCTGTGACTGTAAAACATCCACCCAAGGACCTCAATATCTACCAGCAGGAAGCAGGCTGTAAAAACTGCGAGCTCCAAGGAGGTCATATTCCTTAATGCTCATCTTAGGTGTCAGCAGAAAGGATAATGGACAAGAAAGAACATCCCAGAGGCCAGAGCCAAGGACCACAGAGAAGAGTGAACAAGAAAGTTCCACCCACTGAGTAGGAGCATGGTCTAAGGAAGAAACTGCACCACGTCCAGGGCAGGGAGCCTTCACAGCACCTGCCCAGTCGGATTCCTCATTGTTATGGACCGGTTACCGCCAAGGATCTCCTAGTCTGCCCTTTCACAAACACAAGTTTCTGTTGTGGTTATCCCGTTCCTGGTCCATATTTTTTATATGAGGTTTGTTGGGGGTGGAAGGGAGAGGTGGCAGGCACTTTGTTTTTGAATTCATAGGTCTCTGGACCAAAGGAACACATTACCCAGAGTGCCTGGACTTTGTCATGGATGAGGCACCTGGGTGGTACTTTGGGTTGTTTCCTTTAGGGAGGAGGTCACACAGATATTGAGTGGCGAGAAGGCAGTCTGTGACAGAAATGACTAGCTGCCCCAGAAGTCCTTACTCCCTGTTCATAGTGTTAAATTTTTGC
Source organism: Lipotes vexillifer (assembly GCF_000442215.2). NCBI lineage: Eukaryota > Metazoa > Chordata > Mammalia > Artiodactyla > Lipotidae > Lipotes > Lipotes vexillifer. The sequence continues at coordinate 757,988 of NW_006774067.1, forward strand.
TAGGACATGCTACAGAGCCAGTGACTATGATCACAGCTCCCCCTTGAATCCAGCTTGGCCCTGTGACTAGTTGTTCTCTCAAGAGGATGTGAGTACAAGTGACGTATGCCAGGTCCACTGTCTGATTTCCCTTCCACTAACAAGAAACAGAGGCCCTGGGGGCCTGGCCAAAGAGACTGCAGAGTCACAAAGAGAAGGAGCCTGGGTCCCAGAGTTGCCACTTACAGGAAAGCCACCTGCCATCCAGGTACACCATTATCAGCTGTTATAGGAGTGAGAGGTACACTTCTGCTTTGTTAAACGCACTGTAAATTTAAAGTTTCTTTGCTACAGAAGCGAACAGCACCCGAATTAATGCTCCTGAAAGAAGTGAAGGAGAGAGGTAAGCAGCTCTCTGGACAAAGCGCATTCCAGGCAGAGGGAACAGTCAATACACAGCCCTCAGGCAACAGAGTGTGTCCAGGGATCAGCAAGGAGCAGAGTGTGGCCAAGGCCAAGCAAACAAGGGGAAAAGCTGAAGATGATAAGATCAGAGGTGTAAAAAGAGGTCAAATCCTTAAGACCTTGTTGGCCATTGTAAGGACTTTGGCTTTTACTTTGAATTAGTTGGGGAGCCATTGAAGTGTCTGGAGAATAAGAACATGACCTTTTAAGTTGGACCACTGTAGCTGGTGCTTAGGGATAAATTTCAGAGGGACAACAGATAGATCTGTTAAAACAATCCAGGGAGGAGGTGAAGGTGGCTTGGAATCAGGCGGTGGTGGTGGAGGCAGGGAGCTTTGTTTGGATTCTGGGTATGTCTTTAAGGTAGTGCCAAAGGCTCCTTTTTGGAAATTCAGGCATAAATGCTATCCATGCTTCTGGTTGGCTCACGTTAGACAACCATATATGCATCGAGAGCAGAAACTGGCTCCCAGCAGCTCGTAAAGTACTTGGTGTCCTCAATAGTGAAAAGGTCTCTGCCAACGCATAACAGCATTATTGTTTCATTACAGGTATTAATAATTGATGTGTAGGAACTTTCCTGATGGTGCAGTGGTTAAGAATCCGCCTGCCATTGCAGGGGACATGGGTTCGAGCCCTGGTCCGGGAAGATCCCATATGCCACAGAGCCACTAAGCCCATGAGCCACAACTACGGAGCCTGCGCTCTAGAGCCTGCATGCCACAACTACTGAGCCTGCGAGCTACAACTACTGAAGCCCACGTGCCTAGAGCCCGTGCTCTGCAACAATAGAAGCCACCACAATGAGAAGCCTGCGCACCGCAACAAAGAGTAGCCCCCGCTCGCCACAACTAGAGAAAGCCCGCACACAGCAACGAAGACCCAACGCAGCCAAAAATAAATAAATAAATTTATTTTAAAAATAAACGCTTCCCTGGTGGTGCAGTGGTTGAGAATCTGCCTGCTAACGTATGGGACACGGGTTTGAGCCCTGGTCTGGAAGGATCCCACATGCCGCGGAGCAACTAGGCCCGTGAGCCACAACTACTGAGCCTGTGCATCTGGAGCCTGTGCTCCGCAACAAGAGAGGCCGCGATAGTGAGAGGCCCGCACAATGTGATGAAGAGTGGCCCCCGCTTGCCACAACTAGAGAAAGCCCTCGCACAGAAAAGAAGACCCAACACAGCAAAAGTAAATAAATAAATTACTAAACTCCTACCCCCAACATCTTAAATAAATAAATAATTGATATGTAAAAAGTAAACAAAACTAACTGAAGGTCTTATGAATGCTTTCTGAGCTACCCAGCCCATAACAACTTTTCACTGAGATTTAATACTATTAAAATATATTCATCCTCAGTGCTGTCATTAATATTAACCATGAAACTGCCATTAGCCTGAGAGACAAGACTTCTTTGGGTTCTTTCAAACAGCCAACTGTGATTGTTCTAAAACAAAAATGGCAGGCTACCACTTAAAATAGGAAAACAATCAAGATGTCAGTTTTATAGCCATGAAAGTCAGCGAAGCTTGACTCACAGACTGCATGGAGGGTTAACCTCTCTTACTTCTAATTGCATATTTAACAAGAGAATTATTAGATAATGGTGAGAGCAAAATTAATTTCTTTCTATTGTACAAATTTTAATCCATCTCTTGGTTTTCCTTTTAAAATTTTAGTCCTATCGCTACAACATGTGGTATTCCTCTCTGGCAATATTGTCTGCTTTCCTCTCTTTATAATATGTTCTCAGTTACGCCTCAGCTGAGTTTGTAATTTTTAACTAGTTTAGAAGAGTCACTGAAAAAAACACGGGATCCGTTTACATAACTGTATTGTTCTCCAACTAGCAACTTTGCCTGGTTTAGGCTGACACTGACTAAGGTGGAAACTTCTTGAAATCTGTAATTGTTTTTTAAAAATCACAAGATTACAAAAGGTTTAGGAAAAGAGCAAACACAAAGTATCCTGAGGATACTCTAGCATCATGTCACTGTAATTGCAAACATCAATAAAATATTTTACCATGAGACAAGAAATCAGTAAAATGGAAAAACCAATTCCAGAGTAAATTTCAGCAAGCTTAAGAAAATAATAAAAGTGGCCACATGGGAACATAATTAAACAATAAGAAATCCAGTAAACTGGGTGTTGGAAACAGGAAGAAGTCTTCCTTGAGTCAAGAGGATAGGCAGAATTTAACATCACCAGCTAAAAGCATGTTGAAAACTGAAACAAAGAGGAATTAGACACATACACACTCACAAAGGATATTAGACCAGTTTACTAAAGAGGTGTAAGGCCTAAGAGGGGAGAAATAAATGCAACAAAATATTAGACATTATTTGCAAAAAGCAAAACACATAAGGAATAAGAAAATATTCTCGGGACTTCACTGGCAGTCCAGTGGTTAAGACTTCACCTTCCAATGCCTGGGGTGTGGGTTCCATCCCTGGTCAGGAAGCTAAGATCCCACATGCCTTGGGGCCAAAAAACCAAAACATAAAACAGAAGCAGTATTGTAACAAATTCAATAAAGACTTTAAAAATGGTCCACATCAAAAATAAAAAACCAAAAACAAAACCAAAAAAACTTAAAAAAAAAAAAAAGAAAATATTCTCACTTTACTTAAACTACATAAAGCGTCAAGATAAAATAAAGGAAACTATGCTGTCTTACAAATAAGGACTTACAACTTTAAAAAATAACATTAAACAAAAGAAATAATGTTTCGGCACTCCTTTGCACAAAACACAATCACTTTTGATGGGACTTTTATAACAGACAACATGTGGAGAGGAGAGAAACAGAACTTAATTAAAGCAATTACGGCATCATTAAAATGTCGACCAAAAGACTATGTCCTAATTTGCAAGGGCTTACAGGTCCCCGTGCTAGATGGTATCATTCTTTATGATAAGTGCAGCCAACTATAAGAACAAAAGTCTCTGTTGTACCAACATGGACATGGCAGTTTATTGAACAGGCATGCTGTATCTAGAGATTTTCTCCACTGCAGATTTTATTCATATCTTAAATCTTTGACAAGAATAATCATCCAGGGATCCCAAACAATTCCATTAAGTTGGTCAAGCAAGCCTCCATTTTCTCACACTCCTTTCTGAATCTTTCTCCTTTTCTCAGGAGATTCTTTCTCATCCTACCCCACTAGGAACATAGTCACCTCCATTCAAGCTTTCCTCCTGCCCCCAATCTTACCTGATTCCACTTCCATCTGGCCCACTCAACTATGCCTGCCCTGAGCTCTCTCTCTCCTTGTAGGTCCTATTGTCTACAGACACGTTGATAAACTTATCTAAGTATAACGAGGACATTAATACACATCCAAGAATTGGCCCTCTTAGTTTGCAACTAGAGGAGGAGAGAGGAGCATTTGGGGAAATAATTCAACCAAAGAGACCAAAATTTGGTCCAATTACAATGTCTCAACCATGGGCGGTGGGGAGGAATTATGAGTATAACACAGTGCCTACTACCCAGATGTGGTCCCCAGCCTGAATGCTTAGGAATAAGGATAATAAGTGAAAAACAACCACCAAGAGGGATTGTTCTCTGACTGCCTATTTCAGCACAGAGAGGAACTGACCTGATAAGACTTTGCTGGGGGCTGAGAGGAGGGTGCAGATGGGGGCCAAGGCCATCTCCCATACTCTCCGGCAGCAGCACCAGTGAAGATCCAGATCTGGCTTCACTTGATGGCGGCAGCAGCAGCAGCTGGCGCCCTTGACAGAGGACACAGTGGCATCACAGAGCATCCCTGACTTTCGGAGTGACAACAGCTTCATCGGCAGGAGTAGCCAGGCTACATGGAGATATCTGATGTCATGCATCCCCAGTAGGGGTAGAAAGAAACCAACATATTGCAGTGGAGGCCTTGGGTATCAGGGAGGTTGAAGGGACTTGTTTCAGAATACATGTGACTGGGGGCGCCCAGAATTCACGGGAGAGGCGGGAGTGAGTCTCTGAACAAGGCTAGAAGGTCCAGTGTTTTATAGGCGGTATTACAGAGAAACAACGTTTTGTACTTTAAGGTTAACCCAATTTTTACCCCCAGGTGTGGTCTGAGGATAAATGTCTTAACATGCTACATGGATGATGTTGGTTAAGTGATTACTCTTTCCAGGAACAGTTTGCATTTTAAGAGGGACTTCTTGGAGACAATACCTTAACCTTTGTATATCAACACTTCCCTCAACTGTTTAGTGAAGTTGTGGGCTAATGTATCTCCATTTGGGCTCAATACTCTACTTGTCCAGTTTTTCCAAGGCTGAAGGCCCCTGCATATGATGAGATGGCTCTAGGTTAGGAAAAGATAATATTTGAAGTATTTAAAGTTAAGTTTCCAGTCCCTGAGCCCCTAACCCCAAACTCTTCTTTCCACTTCACAATAAAAACATGTTCGTTTGGTCCTACAAAGCATTATAATGAAAAAATGCTATTAAAATAATGCTATTAGGAAGGTATAAAAAGTTACCTGTAGCCATTTAATTCTAAGCTTAGAAAAATAAAGATGACAAATGTCAGTCTTCGGCCTGATGTTTTTTAACATTCTCATTATTAATGTCTGTATGTACAGAATGTAATATGATTAGTAGAGATGTGTCCAGTTTCACCAAATATGGAAATTAAAAAGTGACTTCAGCAAACATCTTACACATCCACATTACGTGATTAGGCGCCAGCAGCAAATAGTTTTAAGAGGATATCCTAAGTGTCCAATAAACACTTAGAATGACAGAAATGGAAGGTTCTTCAAAGGTCCTCCAAATCAGACAAACCATTTTAAAGAAAAAAACTGAGGCCTAGGTAGCTTGACCTAGGCCAAGCTTGATCTAGAACCTATGTCTCTCCACTACTCAAAGTGAATTCCTTCCCTTCTAGATAAGGCTCTGGAGATTAACAGGACGCCTGTCCCCCGTTTTATCCAGAATCTCGGTTCCAGGGCAGTGGTCAATCTCCATTTTTACCCTCCAAACATTGTGGTCTCTCCAAACAACCACGCCCAAACCTGCAGCATAAATGTAGCATCATGTAAAGGGGTGTCCCACTATACACTCTCCATTATCACATTATTCCCGGAAACACCTAACCCAGCTCAAAATCCATCCTATCTGTTGTGGTCTGAAATGTTACAGCACAACCCACTCCCTGCAACCTTGCCTATAACATGCACACATAAGTACACACGTGCAAACATGCACACAAAATATGCTATCTTTTCATTAAATGAGGACGCAAATCACACAATCATTAAGGAAACTGACCTTGCTCAATAGTGCCCAGGATGACAAGGAGTCTGTAAAGATAAAGAATGAATCCCCTCTGTTCCCTATGGGACATGTAACCACAGCTTAAGCAGCTCTCTTTGAACAGCTGGACATCTGGATGTCATTTGAGATGGGAGCCATAACTGCCCTTTGGTATTAATATCTTTTTTTAAAAATTGTTGCTAAGGCCATGAGGAGGAACCAATCATGAACTCATTCTCCTTCTGACATTGCTTATGGTCAGCCAAGAATAAATTTTCTGCCTTCTCTGAACCTGCAAGCAGTTAGAGAAGCAAATATATCACATCCTCAGACCCAGGAATAGCTGAAGACAAATGGCAGCCCTCAGTTTAAGAAGAACCGTTAAACTGATCCACTCAGAGACCTCAGAATTGCCAGGATATGAAGTCAAGGTCCTTCTGTTATCCATGTGGTGAAAAATCAGTTTCTAATTCCCTTCTGTGACTGAACTCTTGCGAACAGATGTTACGCCAAGATGACTGTGCTTGCAGTGCAGAAAGAAAGGAAAATATCAGAGGAAGCTGATCCATTAACTGGACAATTCAGACTAAATGACATGGATTGTATTTCACTACATTTATTCTTTCTGTAAAGTGTGATAAATCTTGAGATTCAGAACCCCAAAAGGGCAAAAGACTATTTCCAAGTTTGAGAAGGCATGCAGTACGTCTTGTATACAGAGGAATGTCAGTCATCATCTGTGTATATTCTGATCACAGCCCTTGCTATTCATTCTTCTGTTAACCTCCACCTGCCCATCAGATTTCTCATTTACAATCTCATCTCCTTCCGAAAACCAGTGATGACATAGCCATAAACCAGGAAGACCCAGCCCTTTGAAACCTCTGCACCTATTCCAGAGAGCAATACACCTGCCCAACTCTTCCTGTCCTCACTGATGGGACCTGAGGATCCATTTCTGAAACCACTGAGTCAGAGGCATCCAAAGGAATCGATGAATAACCATACAATTAGCATGTGCAAAGGAACAAGACACTAGGAATTGAAAAGAGCTTAATACCCAAGTCCAATTCCAGATCAAGTACATTAGAAATCTCTGAGTGTGCAGTTCAGGTATAGGTATTTAAAAAAAATTTCTCCAGGTGATTTTAAAGCATGGACAGGATTTTGAACCACGGGCTTAGCACAATACAGAACCCTGGGGACTGTGGCCACGTAGGTAATATTATACTGTTCCGAAGTCAATGATCTTTCAGGCAAAGATTATCGAGGTAGAACTGTAAAATACTTCAAACAGAATGAAACGTGGTGTGGCAATTTTAAAATATGGCCCCAAATTCTTTGTCACTTCTCCCATTGAGAAGTAGGGTATATGTCCTCACCTCTTAAATATGAATGGATCTTTGCTTCGTTTTTAAAAGTACAGCAGAATTGATGCTATCTTAGTCCAACCAACTTGAATCACCACGCTGTGAGGAAAATCAAGTCGTATGGAGAAGGCACATTTTCTCAATGCCCAAGCTGAGCTCCCAGCCACCATCAGCTTCAACTGAGAAACTGACAGACTATTTACAAATTCTGGGACTTGAAAACATCAATATAAATAAGTGGTACAACATAAATGGAGTACTGTCTCTGAATTTGCCCAACAAACATGCATTTTCTAGTCTTCCTCCAAATCTAAGATCACTCTTGCTTTAAGCAATCAATGAAATTACAAGTGTCTGAGGCTCCATATTGTTTTTCATGTTTTGAATAGATAGAGGCTACATTTTAATTGAAATAGATGGAAAAAATACTCTGAAAATGCTAGGAAAAGGTCTGTAACATAAAACTGCCTAACTGCAAAGAAACAACCAACATTATTTTGAAATATTAGAGAAATGAATGGACTTTAATCATTGAAATGGTGATCTAGAAGGCTGAATGGGGGTCCCCAAAAAAGGCATATCTATGTCCTAATCCCTGGAACTGGTGAATGCTACCTTATTTGGAAAGGTCTTTGCAGATGTAATTAAGGCTCTTGAGATGAGATCATTCCAGGTTGTATAGATGGGACCTAGATCCAATGACAGGTATCCTTTTAAGTGGCACACAGGAGAGATTTAAGACCCACCAAGAGGAGGCAATGTGACCACCAAGGCAGAGATCTGAGTGAGACAGCCATACATTCGTCAGGACTGCTTACAGCCACCAGAAGCTGGAAGAGACAAGGAAAAGATTCTCTTCCAGCGCACCAGAGGGAGTGTGGCCCTGCCAACATCTTGATTTCAGACTTCTGGCCTCCAGAATTGTGAGAGAATAAATTTCTGGCTTACCAACCAGTCTGTGGTAATTAGTTACAATAGCCACAGAAAATCAATACAGTTGGGAAAAAAAAAAATCTTCATCTAATTTTCTGCTTCTACACAAGTGCAAAATTTAATAAATTGCAATTTTATTCTTTATAGTTGTCTCCTTATGCTTCTACTTACAAGACAGATTTCAGCTTAAAATATCATTTCTATTATAAAAATCGAATTTTTATAACTATTGTTATTTTTCTTTAAGTTTAATATTTCCCATGCTTTTTTTGGGGGGGGGGGCTTTTTAACGTATGATCTAGCAGTGATTTTTAGGCTGTATTTATCAGCAACCTAAATAGAGTACAAAGTGAAGCACTTGACTGAGCATTCTGAATTCTGCAGAAAGTTTAAGTACGTTTATATATTTAATATATAAATTCGGGAGGTGAGGGGTGGAAAGAGAAGCACTTGGTACAGAAAGGATAATAAGGAGAATGATATCCTTGCTAGAAAGGATACAGTTTGTAGGG